>NC_140585.1:106588603-107056103 GCF_964204655.1 Triturus cristatus
GATTGAAGGTGATTGAGATAAACAAAATATTCCGTTTTTCTAAAAGCTACTGTAAAGAGTCTCTGGTTTAGAAGAAGAACCCTTACCAATGATCAAGAGAGATGCGACAGATTTCTATCATCAAAGCATTATGGTTGTCAAGATGAATCATCACTTTGATGTCTTCAACAAGTAGGATTCTTTTGATCTATAATCATCAAAAATGAGATAGCCCCACTTCATGGGATTTTTCAAGGCAAACGTCTGACAGATTAAGCGGGGTCCTCATCCCGGTTGGAGGACATATCTCTTCCTTCATCATGATGCCAGCCTAGCTTTCGGCCCAAAATCCAAGGTAAGCATGGCAAAAGTCTGGAGATGCCGGGATTGAACCCGGGGCCTCATACATGCAAAGCATGCGCTCTACCACTGAGCTACATCCCCACTTCTGCAAGGTTTGACTGTATGATTGGAAACCCTGCATTGAACCGACGGCCACATCACCCCATTCGACTCTGCAGTATACAATGTCAGTCAGGAAAATCCTTCAGCCTTGTACCTGGATGATCTTCATGGTCTTATGTACAGATGCCTATATACAGCCTTCTTAGCGCAGTAGGCAGCGCGTCAGTCTCATAATCTGAAGGTCCTGAGTTCGATCCTCAGAGAGGGCATTTATTTCCTTCTTTTGGAATGCAAAATTCTCCGATTTTCTTGAAATGCGCAAACTATGCCTAGTTCAAAGATTTTTCCAAAGCAAATGTCTGACTATTTAAGTGGGGCTCTCACCCCAACTGCATGACAAACTTCTTCTTTCTGCATGATGGCAGGCTAGCCTTCTGGAAAAAAGCCAAGATAAGGAACAGAGGCTCCTGGAGATGCCGGGGATTGAACCCGGGACCTCATACATGCGAAGCATGCGCTCTACCACTGAGCTACATCCCCACTTTTGCCCTCGAGCTGTTTGATGGATGCAAGGAATCCCTGAAACCCAGGGACTGCAAAGTCTCGATCATAATCAATGGAAGGTATTGTTTGAATAAAAGTGAAATATATGGAAATCGAAGCAAAAAATCCTTCGAGCCGGATTTGAACCAGCGACCTAAGGATGTCTGACTTTATGCTACAGTCCTCCGCTCTACCAACTGAGCTATCGAAGGAGTGGCTGAAGTATCTTTCAGCGCTGTAATTATCTCTCGCTCAAGAAAGGTTGTGGGGGTGGGGATCAGGAGCAGATCGATGAAAATCATGAACATTACCTGCAGCTCCCTCTCAAAGTCACCAGTTCTTAGAGCACACTGTAAGGTACGTCTTATCACCCCAAAGGAGGATTTCAGACCAAAGTTCATGTTCTGTCTTGGCTTGGGGATAAGCAGGGGTGCTCCAAATTTCAATTTTACAGAAAGGAAAGGAACTTTGATACAAAGACCTTGGGCAGCATTGGTGGCAAATGGATGGCTGCGCGGAACCATGAAAGAAATGACAGAAAGTTATGGGAGTCATTACTACGCACCCAGCATCAAGAACGTGCATTTTGGATGCATTTTCAAAAGGAAAGAGAACGGAAAAATCTGTAGATTGAAGGTGATTGAGATAAACAAAATATTCCGTTTTTCTAAAAGCTACTGTAAAGAGTCTCTGGTTTAGAAGAAGAACCCTTACCAATGATCAAGAGAGATGCGACAGATTTCTATCATCAAAGCATTATGGTTGTCAAGATGAATCATCACTTTGATGTCTTCAACAAGTAGGATTCTTTTGATCTATAATCATCAAAAATGAGATAGCCCCATTTCATGGGATTTTTCAAGGCAAACGTCTGACAGATTAAGCGGGGTCCTCATCCCGGTTGGAGGACATATCTCTTCCTTCATCATGATGCCAGCCTAGCTTTCGGCCCAAAATCCAAGGTAAGCATGGCAAAAGTCTGGAGATGCCGGGGATTGAACCCGGGGCCTCATACATGCAAAGCATGCGCTCTACCACTGAGCTACATCCCCACTTCTGCAAGGTTTGACTGTATGATTGGAAACCCTGCATTGAACCGACGGCCACATCACCCCATTCGACTCTGCAGTATACAATGTCAGTCAGGAAAATCCTTCAGCCTTGTACCTGGATGATCTTCATGGTCTTATGTACAGATGCCTATATACAGTCTTCTTAGCGCAGTAGGCAGCGCGTCAGTCTCATAATCTGAAGGTCCTGAGTTCGATCCTCAGAGAGGGCATTTATTTCCTTCTTTTGGAATGCAAAATTCTCCGATTTTCTTGAAATGCGCAAACTATGCCTAGTTCAAAGATTTTTCCAAAGCAAATGTCTGACTATTTAAGTGGGGCTCTCACCCCAACTGCATGACAAACTTCTTCTTTCTGCATGATGGCAGGCTAGCCTTCTGGAAAAAAGCCAAGATAAGGAACAGAGGCTCCTGGAGATGCCGGGGATTGAACCCGGGACCTCATACATGCGAAGCATGCGCTCTACCACTGAGCTACATCCCCACTTTTGCCCTCGAGCTGTTTGATGGATGCAAGGAATCCCTGAAACCCAGGGACTGCAAAGTCTCGATCATAATCAATGGAAGGTATTGTTTGAATAAAAGTGAAATATATGGAAATCGAAGCAAAAAATCCTTCGAGCCGGATTTGAACCAGCGACCTAAGGATGTCTGACTTTATGCTACAGTCCTCCGCTCTACCAACTGAGCTATCGAAGGAGTGGCTGAAGTATCTTTCAGCGCTGTAATTATCTCTCGCTCAAGAAAGGTTGTGGGGGTGGGGATCAGGAGCAGATCGATGAAAATCATGAACATTACCTGCAGCTCCCTCTCAAAGTCACCAGTTCTTAGAGCACACTGTAAGGTACGTCTTATCACCCCAAAGGAGGATTTCAGACCAAAGTTCATGTTCTGTCTTGGCTTGGGGATAAGCAGGGGTGCTCCAAATTTCAATTTTACAGAAAGGAAAGGAACTTTGATACAAAGACCTTGGGCAGCATTGGTGGCAAATGGATGGCTGCGCGGAACCATGAAAGAAATGACAGAAAGTTATGGGAGTCATTACTACGCACCCAGCATCAAGAACGTGCATTTTGGATGCATTTTCAAAAGGAAAGAGAACGGAAAAATCTGTAGATTGAAGGTGATTGAGATAAACAAAATATTCCGTTTTTCTAAAAGCTACTGTAAAGAGTCTCTGGTTTAGAAGAAGAACCCTTACCAATGATCAAGAGAGATGCGACAGATTTCTATCATCAAAGCATTATGGTTGTCAAGATGAATCATCACTTTGATGTCTTCAACAAGTAGGATTCTTTTGATCTATAATCATCAAAAATGAGATAGCCCCATTTCATGGGATTTTTCAAGGCAAACGTCTGACAGATTAAGCGGGGTCCTCATCCCGGTTGGAGGACATATCTCTTCCTTCATCATGATGCCAGCCTAGCTTTCGGCCCAAAATCCAAGGTAAGCATGGCAAAAGTCTGGAGATGCCGGGGATTGAACCCGGGGCCTCATACATGCAAAGCATGCGCTCTACCACTGAGCTACATCCCCACTTCTGCAAGGTTTGACTGTATGATTGGAAACCCTGCATTGAACCGACGGCCACATCACCCCATTCGACTCTGCAGTATACAATGTCAGTCAGGAAAATCCTTCAGCCTTGTACCTGGATGATCTTCATGGTCTTATGTACAGATGCCTATATACAGTCTTCTTAGCGCAGTAGGCAGCGCGTCAGTCTCATAATCTGAAGGTCCTGAGTTCGATCCTCAGAGAGGGCATTTATTTCCTTCTTTTGGAATGCAAAATTCTCCGATTTTCTTGAAATGCGCAAACTATGCCTAGTTCAAAGATTTTTCCAAAGCAAATGTCTGACTATTTAAGTGGGGCTCTCACCCCAACTGCATGACAAACTTCTTCTTTCTGCATGATGGCAGGCTAGCCTTCTGGAAAAAAGCCAAGATAAGGAACAGAGGCTCCTGGAGATGCCGGGGATTGAACCCGGGACCTCATACATGCGAAGCATGCGCTCTACCACTGAGCTACATCCCCACTTTTGCCCTCGAGCTGTTTGATGGATGCAAGGAATCCCTGAAACCCAGGGACTGCAAAGTCTCGATCATAATCAATGGAAGGTATTGTTTGAATAAAAGTGAAATATATGGAAATCGAAGCAAAAAATCCTTCGAGCCGGATTTGAACCAGCGACCTAAGGATGTCTGACTTTATGCTACAGTCCTCCGCTCTACCAACTGAGCTATCGAAGGAGTGGCTGAAGTATCTTTCAGCGCTGTAATTATCTCTCGCTCAAGAAAGGTTGTGGGGGTGGGGATCAGGAGCAGATCGATGAAAATCATGAACATTACCTGCAGCTCCCTCTCAAAGTCACCAGTTCTTAGAGCACACTGTAAGGTACGTCTTATCACCCCAAAGGAGGATTTCAGACCAAAGTTCATGTTCTGTCTTGGCTTGGGGATAAGCAGGGGTGCTCCAAATTTCAATTTTACAGAAAGGAAAGGAACTTTGATACAAAGACCTTGGGCAGCATTGGTGGCAAATGGATGGCTGCGCGGAACCATGAAAGAAATGACAGAAAGTTATGGGAGTCATTACTACGCACCCAGCATCAAGAACGTGCATTTTGGATGCATTTTCAAAAGGAAAGAGAACGGAAAAATCTGTAGATTGAAGGTGATTGAGATAAACAAAATATTCCGTTTTTCTAAAAGCTACTGTAAAGAGTCTCTGGTTTAGAAGAAGAACCCTTACCAATGATCAAGAGAGATGCAACAGATTTCTATCATCAAAGCATTATGGTTGTCAAGATGAATCATCACTTTGATGTCTTCAACAAGTAGGATTCTTTTGATCTATAATCATCAAAAATGAGATAGCCCCATTTCATGGGATTTTTCAAGGCAAACGTCTGACAGATTAAGCGGGGTCCTCATCCCGGTTGGAGGACATATCTCTTCCTTCATCATGATGCCAGCCTAGCTTTCGGCCCAAAATCCAAGGTAAGCATGGCAAAAGTCTGGAGATGCCGGGGATTGAACCCGGGGCCTCATACATGCAAAGCATGCGCTCTACCACTGAGCTACATCCCCACTTCTGCAAGGTTTGACTGTATGATTGGAAACCCTGCATTGAACCGACGGCCACATCACCCCATTCGACTCTGCAGTATACAATGTCAGTCAGGAAAATCCTTCAGCCTTGTACCTGGATGATCTTCATGGTCTTATGTACAGATGCCTATATACAGCCTTCTTAGCGCAGTAGGCAGCGCGTCAGTCTCATAATCTGAAGGTCCTGAGTTCGATCCTCAGAGAGGGCATTTATTTCCTTCTTTTGGAATGCAAAATTCTCCGATTTTCTTGAAATGCGCAAACTATGCCTAGTTCAAAGATTTTTCCAAAGCAAATGTCTGACTATTTAAGTGGGGCTCTCACCCCAACTGCATGACAAACTTCTTCTTTCTGCATGATGGCAGGCTAGCCTTCTGGAAAAAAGCCAAGATAAGGAACAGAGGCTCCTGGAGATGCCGGGGATTGAACCCGGGACCTCATACATGCGAAGCATGCGCTCTACCACTGAGCTACATCCCCACTTTTGCACTCGAGCTGTTTGATGGATGCAAGGAATCCCTGAAACCCAGGGACTGCAAAGTCTCGATCATAATCAATGGAAGGTATTGTTTGAATAAAAGTGAAAGATATGGAAATCGAAGCAAAAAATCCTTCGAGCCGGATTTGAACCAGCGACCTAAGGATGTCTGACTTTATGCTACAGTCCTCCGCTCTACCAACTGAGCTATCGAAGGAGTGGCTGAAGTATCTTTCAGCGCTGTAATTATCTCTCGCTCAAGAAAGGTTGTGGGGGTGGGGATCAGGAGCAGATCGATGAAAATCATGAACATTACCTGCAGCTCCCTCTCAAAGTCACCAGTTCTTAGAGCACACTGTAAGGTACGTCTTATCACCCCAAAGGAGGATTTCAGACCAAAGTTCATGTTCTGTCTTGGCTTGGGGATAAGCAGGGGTGCTCCAAATTTCAATTTTACAGAAAGGAAAGGAACTTTGATACAAAGACCTTGGGCAGCATTGGTGGCAAATGGATGGCTGCGCGGAACCATGAAAGAAATGACAGAAAGTTATGGGAGTCATTACTACGCACCCAGCATCAAGAACGTGCATTTTGGATGCATTTTCAAAAGGAAAGAGAACGGAAAAATCTGTAGATTGAAGGTGATTGAGATAAACAAAATATTCCGTTTTTCTAAAAGCTACTGTAAAGAGTCTCTGGTTTAGAAGAAGAACCCTTACCAATGATCAAGAGAGATGCGACAGATTTCTATCATCAAAGCATTATGGTTGTCAAGATGAATCATCACTTTGATGTCTTCAACAAGTAGGATTCTTTTGATCTATAATCATCAAAAATGAGATAGCCCCATTTCATGGGATTTTTCAAGGCAAACGTCTGACAGATTAAGCGGGGTCCTCATCCCGGTTGGAGGACATATCTCTTCCTTCATCATGATGCCAGCCTAGCTTTCGGCCCAAAATCCAAGGTAAGCATGGCAAAAGTCTGGAGATGCCGGGGATTGAACCCGGGGCCTCATACATGCAAAGCATGCGCTCTACCACTGAGCTACATCCCCACTTCTGCAAGGTTTGACTGTATGATTGGAAACCCTGCATTGAACCGACGGCCACATCACCCCATTCGACTCTGCAGTATACAATGTCAGTCAGGAAAATCCTTCAGCCTTGTACCTGGATGATCTTCATGGTCTTATGTACAGATGCCTATATACAGTCTTCTTAGCGCAGTAGGCAGCGCGTCAGTCTCATAATCTGAAGGTCCTGAGTTCGATCCTCAGAGAGGGCATTTATTTCCTTCTTTTGGAATGCAAAATTCTCCGATTTTCTTGAAATGCGCAAACTATGCCTAGTTCAAAGATTTTTCCAAAGCAAATGTCTGACTATTTAAGTGGGGCTCTCACCCCAACTGCATGACAAACTTCTTCTTTCTGCATGATGGCAGGCTAGCCTTCTGGAAAAAAGCCAAGATAAGGAACAGAGGCTCCTGGAGATGCCGGGGATTGAACCCGGGACCTCATACATGCGAAGCATGCGCTCTACCACTGAGCTACATCCCCACTTTTGCACTCGAGCTGTTTGATGGATGCAAGGAATCCCTGAAACCCAGGGACTGCAAAGTCTCGATCATAATCAATGGAAGGTATTGTTTGAATAAAAGTGAAAGATATGGAAATCGAAGCAAAAAATCCTTCGAGCCGGATTTGAACCAGCGACCTAAGGATGTCTGACTTTATGCTACAGTCCTCCGCTCTACCAACTGAGCTATCGAAGGAGTGGCTGAAGTATCTTTCAGCGCTGTAATTATCTCTCGCTCAAGAAAGGTTGTGGGGGTGGGGATCAGGAGCAGATCGATGAAAATCATGAACATTACCTGCAGCTCCCTCTCAAAGTCACCAGTTCTTAGAGCACACTGTAAGGTACGTCTTATCACCCCAAAGGAGGATTTCAGACCAAAGTTCATGTTCTGTCTTGGCTTGGGGATAAGCAGGGGTGCTCCAAATTTCAATTTTACAGAAAGGAAAGGAACTTTGATACAAAGACCTTGGGCAGCATTGGTGGCAAATGGATGGCTGCGCGGAACCATGAAAGAAATGACAGAAAGTTATGGGAGTCATTACTACGCACCCAGCATCAAGAACGTGCATTTTGGATGCATTTTCAAAAGGAAAGAGAACGGAAAAATCTGTAGATTGAAGGTGATTGAGATAAACAAAATATTCCGTTTTTCTAAAAGCTACTGTAAAGAGTCTCTGGTTTAGAAGAAGAACCCTTACCAATGATCAAGAGAGATGCGACAGATTTCTATCATCAAAGCATTATGGTTGTCAAGATGAATCATCACTTTGATGTCTTCAACAAGTAGGATTCTTTTGATCTATAATCATCAAAAATGAGATAGCCCCATTTCATGGGATTTTTCAAGGCAAACGTCTGACAGATTAAGCGGGGTCCTCATCCCGGTTGGAGGACATATCTCTTCCTTCATCATGATGCCAGCCTAGCTTTCGGCCCAAAATCCAAGGTAAGCATGGCAAAAGTCTGGAGATGCCGGGGATTGAACCCGGGGCCTCATACATGCAAAGCATGCGCTCTACCACTGAGCTACATCCCCACTTCTGCAAGGTTTGACTGTATGATTGGAAACCCTGCATTGAACCGACGGCCACATCACCCCATTCGACTCTGCAGTATACAATGTCAGTCAGGAAAATCCTTCAGCCTTGTACCTGGATGATCTTCATGGTCTTATGTACAGATGCCTATATACAGTCTTCTTAGCGCAGTAGGCAGCGCGTCAGTCTCATAATCTGAAGGTCCTGAGTTCGATCCTCAGAGAGGGCATTTATTTCCTTCTTTTGGAATGCAAAATTCTCCGATTTTCTTGAAATGCGCAAACTATGCCTAGTTCAAAGATTTTTCCAAAGCAAATGTCTGACTATTTAAGTGGGGCTCTCACCCCAACTGCATGACAAACTTCTTCTTTCTGCATGATGGCAGGCTAGCCTTCTGGAAAAAAGCCAAGATAAGGAACAGAGGCTCCTGGAGATGCCGGGGATTGAACCCGGGACCTCATACATGCGAAGCATGCGCTCTACCACTGAGCTACATCCCCACTTTTGCCCTCGAGCTGTTTGATGGATGCAAGGAATCCCTGAAACCCAGGGACTGCAAAGTCTCGATCATAATCAATGGAAGGTATTGTTTGAATAAAAGTGAAATATATGGAAATCGAAGCAAAAAATCCTTCGAGCCGGATTTGAACCAGCGACCTAAGGATGTCTGACTTTATGCTACAGTCCTCCGCTCTACCAACTGAGCTATCGAAGGAGTGGCTGAAGTATCTTTCAGCGCTGTAATTATCTCTCGCTCAAGAAAGGTTGTGGGGGTGGGGATCAGGAGCAGATCGATGAAAATCATGAACATTACCTGCAGCTCCCTCTCAAAGTCACCAGTTCTTAGAGCACACTGTAAGGTACGTCTTATCACCCCAAAGGAGGATTTCAGACCAAAGTTCATGTTCTGTCTTGGCTTGGGGATAAGCAGGGGTGCTCCAAATTTCAATTTTACAGAAAGGAAAGGAACTTTGATACAAAGACCTTGGGCAGCATTGGTGGCAAATGGATGGCTGCGCGGAACCATGAAAGAAATGACAGAAAGTTATGGGAGTCATTACTACGCACCCAGCATCAAGAACGTGCATTTTGGATGCATTTTCAAAAGGAAAGAGAACGGAAAAATCTGTAGATTGAAGGTGATTGAGATAAACAAAATATTCCGTTTTTCTAAAAGCTACTGTAAAGAGTCTCTGGTTTAGAAGAAGAACCCTTACCAATGATCAAGAGAGATGCGACAGATTTCTATCATCAAAGCATTATGGTTGTCAAGATGAATCATCACTTTGATGTCTTCAACAAGTAGGATTCTTTTGATCTATAATCATCAAAAATGAGATAGCCCCATTTCATGGGATTTTTCAAGGCAAACGTCTGACAGATTAAGCGGGGTCCTCATCCCGGTTGGAGGACATATCTCTTCCTTCATCATGATGCCAGCCTAGCTTTCGGCCCAAAATCCAAGGTAAGCATGGCAAAAGTCTGGAGATGCCGGGGATTGAACCCGGGGCCTCATACATGCAAAGCATGCGCTCTACCACTGAGCTACATCCCCACTTCTGCAAGGTTTGACTGTATGATTGGAAACCCTGCATTGAACCGACGGCCACATCACCCCATTCGACTCTGCAGTATACAATGTCAGTCAGGAAAATCCTTCAGCCTTGTACCTGGATGATCTTCATGGTCTTATGTACAGATGCCTATATACAGTCTTCTTAGCGCAGTAGGCAGCGCGTCAGTCTCATAATCTGAAGGTCCTGAGTTCGATCCTCAGAGAGGGCATTTATTTCCTTCTTTTGGAATGCAAAATTCTCCGATTTTCTTGAAATGCGCAAACTATGCCTAGTTCAAAGATTTTTCCAAAGCAAATGTCTGACTATTTAAGTGGGGCTCTCACCCCAACTGCATGACAAACTTCTTCTTTCTGCATGATGGCAGGCTAGCCTTCTGGAAAAAAGCCAAGATAAGGAACAGAGGCTCCTGGAGATGCCGGGGATTGAACCCGGGACCTCATACATGCGAAGCATGCGCTCTACCACTGAGCTACATCCCCACTTTTGCCCTCGAGCTGTTTGATGGATGCAAGGAATCCCTGAAACCCAGGGACTGCAAAGTCTCGATCATAATCAATGGAAGGTATTGTTTGAATAAAAGTGAAATATATGGAAATCGAAGCAAAAAATCCTTCGAGCCGGATTTGAACCAGCGACCTAAGGATGTCTGACTTTATGCTACAGTCCTCCGCTCTACCAACTGAGCTATCGAAGGAGTGGCTGAAGTATCTTTCAGCGCTGTAATTATCTCTCGCTCAAGAAAGGTTGTGGGGGTGGGGATCAGGAGCAGATCGATGAAAATCATGAACATTACCTGCAGCTCCCTCTCAAAGTCACCAGTTCTTAGAGCACACTGTAAGGTACGTCTTATCACCCCAAAGGAGGATTTCAGACCAAAGTTCATGTTCTGTCTTGGCTTGGGGATAAGCAGGGGTGCTCCAAATTTCAATTTTACAGAAAGGAAAGGAACTTTGATACAAAGACCTTGGGCAGCATTGGTGGCAAATGGATGGCTGCGCGGAACCATGAAAGAAATGACAGAAAGTTATGGGAGTCATTACTACGCACCCAGCATCAAGAACGTGCATTTTGGATGCATTTTCAAAAGGAAAGAGAACGGAAAAATCTGTAGATTGAAGGTGATTGAGATAAACAAAATATTCCGTTTTTCTAAAAGCTACTGTAAAGAGTCTCTGGTTTAGAAGAAGAACCCTTACCAATGATCAAGAGAGATGCAACAGATTTCTATCATCAAAGCATTATGGTTGTCAAGATGAATCATCACTTTGATGTCTTCAACAAGTAGGATTCTTTTGATCTATAATCATCAAAAATGAGATAGCCCCATTTCATGGGATTTTTCAAGGCAAACGTCTGACAGATTAAGCGGGGTCCTCATCCCGGTTGGAGGACATATCTCTTCCTTCATCATGATGCCAGCCTAGCTTTCGGCCCAAAATCCAAGGTAAGCATGGCAAAAGTCTGGAGATGCCGGGGATTGAACCCGGGGCCTCATACATGCAAAGCATGCGCTCTACCACTGAGCTACATCCCCACTTCTGCAAGGTTTGACTGTATGATTGGAAACCCTGCATTGAACCGACGGCCACATCACCCCATTCGACTCTGCAGTATACAATGTCAGTCAGGAAAATCCTTCAGCCTTGTACCTGGATGATCTTCATGGTCTTATGTACAGATGCCTATATACAGCCTTCTTAGCGCAGTAGGCAGCGCGTCAGTCTCATAATCTGAAGGTCCTGAGTTCGATCCTCAGAGAGGGCATTTATTTCCTTCTTTTGGAATGCAAAATTCTCCGATTTTCTTGAAATGCGCAAACTATGCCTAGTTCAAAGATTTTTCCAAAGCAAATGTCTGACTATTTAAGTGGGGCTCTCACCCCAACTGCATGACAAACTTCTTCTTTCTGCATGATGGCAGGCTAGCCTTCTGGAAAAAAGCCAAGATAAGGAACAGAGGCTCCTGGAGATGCCGGGGATTGAACCCGGGACCTCATACATGCGAAGCATGCGCTCTACCACTGAGCTACATCCCCACTTTTGCACTCGAGCTGTTTGATGGATGCAAGGAATCCCTGAAACCCAGGGACTGCAAAGTCTCGATCATAATCAATGGAAGGTATTGTTTGAATAAAAGTGAAAGATATGGAAATCGAAGCAAAAAATCCTTCGAGCCGGATTTGAACCAGCGACCTAAGGATGTCTGACTTTATGCTACAGTCCTCCGCTCTACCAACTGAGCTATCGAAGGAGTGGCTGAAGTATCTTTCAGCGCTGTAATTATCTCTCGCTCAAGAAAGGTTGTGGGGGTGGGGATCAGGAGCAGATCGATGAAAATCATGAACATTACCTGCAGCTCCCTCTCAAAGTCACCAGTTCTTAGAGCACACTGTAAGGTACGTCTTATCACCCCAAAGGAGGATTTCAGACCAAAGTTCATGTTCTGTCTTGGCTTGGGGATAAGCAGGGGTGCTCCAAATTTCAATTTTACAGAAAGGAAAGGAACTTTGATACAAAGACCTTGGGCAGCATTGGTGGCAAATGGATGGCTGCGCGGAACCATGAAAGAAATGACAGAAAGTTATGGGAGTCATTACTACGCACCCAGCATCAAGAACGTGCATTTTGGATGCATTTTCAAAAGGAAAGAGAACGGAAAAATCTGTAGATTGAAGGTGATTGAGATAAACAAAATATTCCGTTTTTCTAAAAGCTACTGTAAAGAGTCTCTGGTTTAGAAGAAGAACCCTTACCAATGATCAAGAGAGATGCGACAGATTTCTATCATCAAAGCATTATGGTTGTCAAGATGAATCATCACTTTGATGTCTTCAACAAGTAGGATTCTTTTGATCTATAATCATCAAAAATGAGATAGCCCCATTTCATGGGATTTTTCAAGGCAAACGTCTGACAGATTAAGCGGGGTCCTCATCCCGGTTGGAGGACATATCTCTTCCTTCATCATGATGCCAGCCTAGCTTTCGGCCCAAAATCCAAGGTAAGCATGGCAAAAGTCTGGAGATGCCGGGGATTGAACCCGGGGCCTCATACATGCAAAGCATGCGCTCTACCACTGAGCTACATCCCCACTTCTGCAAGGTTTGACTGTATGATTGGAAACCCTGCATTGAACCGACGGCCACATCACCCCATTCGACTCTGCAGTATACAATGTCAGTCAGGAAAATCCTTCAGCCTTGTACCTGGATGATCTTCATGGTCTTATGTACAGATGCCTATATACAGTCTTCTTAGCGCAGTAGGCAGCGCGTCAGTCTCATAATCTGAAGGTCCTGAGTTCGATCCTCAGAGAGGGCATTTATTTCCTTCTTTTGGAATGCAAAATTCTCCGATTTTCTTGAAATGCGCAAACTATGCCTAGTTCAAAGATTTTTCCAAAGCAAATGTCTGACTATTTAAGTGGGGCTCTCACCCCAACTGCATGACAAACTTCTTCTTTCTGCATGATGGCAGGCTAGCCTTCTGGAAAAAAGCCAAGATAAGGAACAGAGGCTCCTGGAGATGCCGGGGATTGAACCCGGGACCTCATACATGCGAAGCATGCGCTCTACCACTGAGCTACATCCCCACTTTTGCCCTCGAGCTGTTTGATGGATGCAAGGAATCCCTGAAACCCAGGGACTGCAAAGTCTCGATCATAATCAATGGAAGGTATTGTTTGAATAAAAGTGAAATATATGGAAATCGAAGCAAAAAATCCTTCGAGCCGGATTTGAACCAGCGACCTAAGGATGTCTGACTTTATGCTACAGTCCTCCGCTCTACCAACTGAGCTATCGAAGGAGTGGCTGAAGTATCTTTCAGCGCTGTAATTATCTCTCGCTCAAGAAAGGTTGTGGGGGTGGGGATCAGGAGCAGATCGATGAAAATCATGAACATTACCTGCAGCTCCCTCTCAAAGTCACCAGTTCTTAGAGCACACTGTAAGGTACGTCTTATCACCCCAAAGGAGGATTTCAGACCAAAGTTCATGTTCTGTCTTGGCTTGGGGATAAGCAGGGGTGCTCCAAATTTCAATTTTACAGAAAGGAAAGGAACTTTGATACAAAGACCTTGGGCAGCATTGGTGGCAAATGGATGGCTGCGCGGAACCATGAAAGAAATGACAGAAAGTTATGGGAGTCATTACTACGCACCCAGCATCAAGAACGTGCATTTTGGATGCATTTTCAAAAGGAAAGAGAACGGAAAAATCTGTAGATTGAAGGTGATTGAGATAAACAAAATATTCCGTTTTTCTAAAAGCTACTGTAAAGAGTCTCTGGTTTAGAAGAAGAACCCTTACCAATGATCAAGAGAGATGCGACAGATTTCTATCATCAAAGCATTATGGTTGTCAAGATGAATCATCACTTTGATGTCTTCAACAAGTAGGATTCTTTTGATCTATAATCATCAAAAATGAGATAGCCCCATTTCATGGGATTTTTCAAGGCAAACGTCTGACAGATTAAGCGGGGTCCTCATCCCGGTTGGAGGACATATCTCTTCCTTCATCATGATGCCAGCCTAGCTTTCGGCCCAAAATCCAAGGTAAGCATGGCAAAAGTCTGGAGATGCCGGGGATTGAACCCGGGGCCTCATACATGCAAAGCATGCGCTCTACCACTGAGCTACATCCCCACTTCTGCAAGGTTTGACTGTATGATTGGAAACCCTGCATTGAACCGACGGCCACATCACCCCATTCGACTCTGCAGTATACAATGTCAGTCAGGAAAATCCTTCAGCCTTGTACCTGGATGATCTTCATGGTCTTATGTACAGATGCCTATATACAGTCTTCTTAGCGCAGTAGGCAGCGCGTCAGTCTCATAATCTGAAGATCCTGAGTTCGATCCTCAGAGAGGGCATTTATTTCCTTCTTTTGGAATGCAAAATTCTCCGATTTTCTTGAAATGCGCAAACTATGCCTAGTTCAAAGATTTTTCCAAAGCAAATGTCTGACTATTTAAGTGGGGCTCTCACCCCAACTGCATGACAAACTTCTTCTTTCTGCATGATGGCAGGCTAGCCTTCTGGAAAAAAGCCAAGATAAGGAACAGAGGCTCCTGGAGATGCCGGGGATTGAACCCGGGACCTCATACATGCGAAGCATGCGCTCTACCACTGAGCTACATCCCCACTTTTGCCCTCGAGCTGTTTGATGGATGCAAGGAATCCCTGAAACCCAGGGACTGCAAAGTCTCGATCATAATCAATGGAAGGTATTGTTTGAATAAAAGTGAAATATATGGAAATCGAAGCAAAAAATCCTTCGAGCCGGATTTGAACCAGCGACCTAAGGATGTCTGACTTTATGCTACAGTCCTCCGCTCTACCAACTGAGCTATCGAAGGAGTGGCTGAAGTATCTTTCAGCGCTGTAATTATCTCTCGCTCAAGAAAGGTTGTGGGGGTGGGGATCAGGAGCAGATCGATGAAAATCATGAACATTACCTGCAGCTCCCTCTCAAAGTCACCAGTTCTTAGAGCACACTGTAAGGTACGTCTTATCACCCCAAAGGAGGATTTCAGACCAAAGTTCATGTTCTGTCTTGGCTTGGGGATAAGCAGGGGTGCTCCAAATTTCAATTTTACAGAAAGGAAAGGAACTTTGATACAAAGACCTTGGGCAGCATTGGTGGCAAATGGATGGCTGCGCGGAACCATGAAAGAAATGACAGAAAGTTATGGGAGTCATTACTACGCACCCAGCATCAAGAACGTGCATTTTGGATGCATTTTCAAAAGGAAAGAGAACGGAAAAATCTGTAGATTGAAGGTGATTGAGATAAACAAAATATTCAGTTTTTCTAAAAGCTACTGTAAAGAGTCTCTGGTTTAGAAGAAGAACCCTTACCAATGATCAAGAGAGATGCAACAGATTTCTATCATCAAAGCATTATGGTTGTCAAGATGAATCATCACTTTGATGTCTTCAACAAGTAGGATTCTTTTGATCTATAATCATCAAAAATGAGATAGCCCCATTTCATGGGATTTTTCAAGGCAAACGTCTGACAGATTAAGCGGGGTCCTCATCCCGGTTGGAGGACATATCTCTTCCTTCATCATGATGCCAGCCTAGCTTTCGGCCCAAAATCCAAGGTAAGCATGGCAAAAGTCTGGAGATGCCGGGGATTGAACCCGGGGCCTCATACATGCAAAGCATGCGCTCTACCACTGAGCTACATCCCCACTTCTGCAAGGTTTGACTGTATGATTGGAAACCCTGCATTGAACCGACGGCCACATCACCCCATTCGACTCTGCAGTATACAATGTCAGTCAGGAAAATCCTTCAGCCTTGTACCTGGATGATCTTCATGGTCTTATGTACAGATGCCTATATACAGCCTTCTTAGCGCAGTAGGCAGCGCGTCAGTCTCATAATCTGAAGGTCCTGAGTTCGATCCTCAGAGAGGGCATTTATTTCCTTCTTTTGGAATGCAAAATTCTCCGATTTTCTTGAAATGCGCAAACTATGCCTAGTTCAAAGATTTTTCCAAAGCAAATGTCTGACTATTTAAGTGGGGCTCTCACCCCAACTGCATGACAAACTTCTTCTTTCTGCATGATGGCAGGCTAGCCTTCTGGAAAAAAGCCAAGATAAGGAACAGAGGCTCCTGGAGATGCCGGGGATTGAACCCGGGACCTCATACATGCGAAGCATGCGCTCTACCACTGAGCTACATCCCCACTTTTGCACTCGAGCTGTTTGATGGATGCAAGGAATCCCTGAAACCCAGGGACTGCAAAGTCTCGATCATAATCAATGGAAGGTATTGTTTGAATAAAAGTGAAAGATATGGAAATCGAAGCAAAAAATCCTTCGAGCCGGATTTGAACCAGCGACCTAAGGATGTCTGACTTTATGCTACAGTCCTCCGCTCTACCAACTGAGCTATCGAAGGAGTGGCTGAAGTATCTTTCAGCGCTGTAATTATCTCTCGCTCAAGAAAGGTTGTGGGGGTGGGGATCAGGAGCAGATCGATGAAAATCATGAACATTACCTGCAGCTCCCTCTCAAAGTCACCAGTTCTTAGAGCACACTGTAAGGTACGTCTTATCACCCCAAAGGAGGATTTCAGACCAAAGTTCATGTTCTGTCTTGGCTTGGGGATAAGCAGGGGTGCTCCAAATTTCAATTTTACAGAAAGGAAAGGAACTTTGATACAAAGACCTTGGGCAGCATTGGTGGCAAATGGATGGCTGCGCGGAACCATGAAAGAAATGACAGAAAGTTATGGGAGTCATTACTACGCACCCAGCATCAAGAACGTGCATTTTGGATGCATTTTCAAAAGGAAAGAGAACGGAAAAATCTGTAGATTGAAGGTGATTGAGATAAACAAAATATTCCGTTTTTCTAAAAGCTACTGTAAAGAGTCTCTGGTTTAGAAGAAGAACCCTTACCAATGATCAAGAGAGATGCGACAGATTTCTATCATCAAAGCATTATGGTTGTCAAGATGAATCATCACTTTGATGTCTTCAACAAGTAGGATTCTTTTGATCTATAATCATCAAAAATGAGATAGCCCCACTTCATGGGATTTTTCAAGGCAAACGTCTGACAGATTAAGCGGGGTCCTCATCCCGGTTGGAGGACATATCTCTTCCTTCATCATGATGCCAGCCTAGCTTTCGGCCCAAAATCCAAGGTAAGCATGGCAAAAGTCTGGAGATGCCGGGGATTGAACCCGGGGCCTCATACATGCAAAGCATGCGCTCTACCACTGAGCTACATCCCCACTTCTGCAAGGTTTGACTGTATGATTGGAAACCCTGCATTGAACCGACGGCCACATCACCCCATTCGACTCTGCAGTATACAATGTCAGTCAGGAAAATCCTTCAGCCTTGTACCTGGATGATCTTCATGGTCTTATGTACAGATGCCTATATACAGCCTTCTTAGCGCAGTAGGCAGCGCGTCAGTCTCATAATCTGAAGGTCCTGAGTTCGATCCTCAGAGAGGGCATTTATTTCCTTCTTTTGGAATGCAAAATTCTCCGATTTTCTTGAAATGCGCAAACTATGCTTAGTTCAAAGATTTTTCCAAAGCAAATGTCTGACTATTTAAGTGGGGCTCTCACCCCAACTGCATGACAAACTTCTTCTTTCTGCATGATGGCAGGCTAGCCTTCTGGAAAAAAGCCAAGATAAGGAACAGAGGCTCCTGGAGATGCCGGGGATTGAACCCGGGACCTCATACATGCGAAGCATGCGCTCTACCACTGAGCTACATCCCCACTTTTGCCCTCGAGCTGTTTGATGGATGCAAGGAATCCCTGAAACCCAGGGACTGCAAAGTCTCGATCATAATCAATGGAAGGTATTGTTTGAATAAAAGTGAAAGATATGGAAATCGAAGCAAAAAATCCTTCGAGCCGGATTTGAACCAGCGACCTAAGGATGTCTGACTTTATGCTACAGTCCTCCGCTCTACCAACTGAGCTATCGAAGGAGTGGCTGAAGTATCTTTCAGCGCTGTAATTATCTCTCGCTCAAGAAAGGTTGTGGGGGTGGGGATCAGGAGCAGATCGATGAAAATCATGAACATTACCTGCAGCTCCCTCTCAAAGTCACCAGTTCTTAGAGCACACTGTAAGGTACGTCTTATCACCCCAAAGGAGGATTTCAGACCAAAGTTCATGTTCTGTCTTGGCTTGGGGATAAGCAGGGGTGCTCCAAATTTCAATTTTACAGAAAGGAAAGGAACTTTGATACAAAGACCTTGGGCAGCATTGGTGGCAAATGGATGGCTGCGCGGAACCATGAAAGAAATGACAGAAAGTTATGGGAGTCATTACTACGCACCCAGCATCAAGAACGTGCATTTTGGATGCATTTTCAAAAGGAAAGAGAACGGAAAAATCTGTAGATTGAAGGTGATTGAGATAAACAAAATATTCCGTTTTTCTAAAAGCTACTGTAAAGAGTCTCTGGTTTAGAAGAAGAACCCTTACCAATGATCAAGAGAGATGCGACAGATTTCTATCATCAAAGCATTATGGTTGTCAAGATGAATCATCACTTTGATGTCTTCAACAAGTAGGATTCTTTTGATCTATAATCATCAAAAATGAGATAGCCCCATTTCATGGGATTTTTCAAGGCAAACGTCTGACAGATTAAGCGGGGTCCTCATCCCGGTTGGAGGACATATCTCTTCCTTCATCATGATGCCAGCCTAGCTTTCGGCCCAAAATCCAAGGTAAGCATGGCAAAAGTCTGGAGATGCCGGGGATTGAACCCGGGGCCTCATACATGCAAAGCATGCGCTCTACCACTGAGCTACATCCCCACTTCTGCAAGGTTTGACTGTATGATTGGAAACCCTGCATTGAACCGACGGCCACATCACCCCATTCGACTCTGCAGTATACAATGTCAGTCAGGAAAATCCTTCAGCCTTGTACCTGGATGATCTTCATGGTCTTATGTACAGATGCCTATATACAGCCTTCTTAGCGCAGTAGGCAGCGCGTCAGTCTCATAATCTGAAGGTCCTGAGTTCGATCCTCAGAGAGGGCATTTATTTCCTTCTTTTGGAATGCAAAATTCTCCGATTTTCTTGAAATGCGCAAACTATGCCTAGTTCAAAGATTTTTCCAAAGCAAATGTCTGACTATTTAAGTGGGGCTCTCACCCCAACTGCATGACAAACTTCTTCTTTCTGCATGATGGCAGGCTAGCCTTCTGGAAAAAAGCCAAGATAAGGAACAGAGGCTCCTGGAGATGCCGGGGATTGAACCCGGGACCTCATACATGCGAAGCATGCGCTCTACCACTGAGCTACATCCCCACTTTTGCCCTCGAGCTGTTTGATGGATGCAAGGAATCCCTGAAACCCAGGGACTGCAAAGTCTCGATCATAATCAATGGAAGGTATTGTTTGAATAAAAGTGAAAGATATGGAAATCGAAGCAAAAAATCCTTCGAGCCGGATTTGAACCAGCGACCTAAGGATGTCTGACTTTATGCTACAGTCCTCCGCTCTACCAACTGAGCTATCGAAGGAGTGGCTGAAGTATCTTTCAGCGCTGTAATTATCTCTCGCTCAAGAAAGGTTGTGGGGGTGGGGATCAGGAGCAGATCGATGAAAATCATGAACATTACCTGCAGCTCCCTCTCAAAGTCACCAGTTCTTAGAGCACACTGTAAGGTACGTCTTATCACCCCAAAGGAGGATTTCAGACCAAAGTTCATGTTCTGTCTTGGCTTGGGGATAAGCAGGGGTGCTCCAAATTTCAATTTTACAGAAAGGAAAGGAACTTTGATACAAAGACCTTGGGCAGCATTGGTGGCAAATGGATGGCTGCGCGGAACCATGAAAGAAATGACAGAAAGTTATGGGAGTCATTACTACGCACCCAGCATCAAGAACGTGCATTTTGGATGCATTTTCAAAAGGAAAGAGAACGGAAAAATCTGTAGATTGAAGGTGATTGAGATAAACAAAATATTCCGTTTTTCTAAAAGCTACTGTAAAGAGTCTCTGGTTTAGAAGAAGAACCCTTACCAATGATCAAGAGAGATGCGACAGATTTCTATCATCAAAGCATTATGGTTGTCAAGATGAATCATCACTTTGATGTCTTCAACAAGTAGGATTCTTTTGATCTATAATCATCAAAAATGAGATAGCCCCATTTCATGGGATTTTTCAAGGCAAACGTCTGACAGATTAAGCGGGGTCCTCATCCCGGTTGGAGGACATATCTCTTCCTTCATCATGATGCCAGCCTAGCTTTCGGCCCAAAATCCAAGGTAAGCATGGCAAAAGTCTGGAGATGCCGGGGATTGAACCCGGGGCCTCATACATGCAAAGCATGCGCTCTACCACTGAGCTACATCCCCACTTCTGCAAGGTTTGACTGTATGATTGGAAACCCTGCATTGAACCGACGGCCACATCACCCCATTCGACTCTGCAGTATACAATGTCAGTCAGGAAAATCCTTCAGCCTTGTACCTGGATGATCTTCATGGTCTTATGTACAGATGCCTATATACAGTCTTCTTAGCGCAGTAGGCAGCGCGTCAGTCTCATAATCTGAAGGTCCTGAGTTCGATCCTCAGAGAGGGCATTTATTTCCTTCTTTTGGAATGCAAAATTCTCCGATTTTCTTGAAATGCGCAAACTATGCCTAGTTCAAAGATTTTTCCAAAGCAAATGTCTGACTATTTAAGTGGGGCTCTCACCCCAACTGCATGACAAACTTCTTCTTTCTGCATGATGGCAGGCTAGCCTTCTGGAAAAAAGCCAAGATAAGGAACAGAGGCTCCTGGAGATGCCGGGGATTGAACCCGGGACCTCATACATGCGAAGCATGCGCTCTACCACTGAGCTACATCCCCACTTTTGCCCTCGAGCTGTTTGATGGATGCAAGGAATCCCTGAAACCCAGGGACTGCAAAGTCTCGATCATAATCAATGGAAGGTATTGTTTGAATAAAAGTGAAATATATGGAAATCGAAGCAAAAAATCCTTCGAGCCGGATTTGAACCAGCGACCTAAGGATGTCTGACTTTATGCTACAGTCCTCCGCTCTACCAACTGAGCTATCGAAGGAGTGGCTGAAGTATCTTTCAGCGCTGTAATTATCTCTCGCTCAAGAAAGGTTGTGGGGGTGGGGATCAGGAGCAGATCGATGAAAATCATGAACATTACCTGCAGCTCCCTCTCAAAGTCACCAGTTCTTAGAGCACACTGTAAGGTACGTCTTATCACCCCAAAGGAGGATTTCAGACCAAAGTTCATGTTCTGTCTTGGCTTGGGGATAAGCAGGGGTGCTCCAAATTTCAATTTTACAGAAAGGAAAGGAACTTTGATACAAAGACCTTGGGCAGCATTGGTGGCAAATGGATGGCTGCGCGGAACCATGAAAGAAATGACAGAAAGTTATGGGAGTCATTACTACGCACCCAGCATCAAGAACGTGCATTTTGGATGCATTTTCAAAAGGAAAGAGAACGGAAAAATCTGTAGATTGAAGGTGATTGAGATAAACAAAATATTCCGTTTTTCTAAAAGCTACTGTAAAGAGTCTCTGGTTTAGAAGAAGAACCCTTACCAATGATCAAGAGAGATGCAACAGATTTCTATCATCAAAGCATTATGGTTGTCAAGATGAATCATCACTTTGATGTCTTCAACAAGTAGGATTCTTTTGATCTATAATCATCAAAAATGAGATAGCCCCACTTCATGGGATTTTTCAAGGCAAACGTCTGACAGATTAAGCGGGGTCCTCATCCCGGTTGGAGGACATATCTCTTCCTTCATCATGATGCCAGCCTAGCTTTCGGCCCAAAATCCAAGGTAAGCATGGCAAAAGTCTGGAGATGCCGGGGATTGAACCCGGGGCCTCATACATGCAAAGCATGCGCTCTACCACTGAGCTACATCCCCACTTCTGCAAGGTTTGACTGTATGATTGGAAACCCTGCATTGAACCGACGGCCACATCACCCCATTCGACTCTGCAGTATACAATGTCAGTCAGGAAAATCCTTCAGCCTTGTACCTGGATGATCTTCATGGTCTTATGTACAGATGCCTATATACAGCCTTCTTAGCGCAGTAGGCAGCGCGTCAGTCTCATAATCTGAAGGTCCTGAGTTCGATCCTCAGAGAGGGCATTTATTTCCTTCTTTTGGAATGCAAAATTCTCCGATTTTCTTGAAATGCGCAAACTATGCTTAGTTCAAAGATTTTTCCAAAGCAAATGTCTGACTATTTAAGTGGGGCTCTCACCCCAACTGCATGACAAACTTCTTCTTTCTGCATGATGGCAGGCTAGCCTTCTGGAAAAAAGCCAAGATAAGGAACAGAGGCTCCTGGAGATGCCGGGGATTGAACCCGGGACCTCATACATGCGAAGCATGCGCTCTACCACTGAGCTACATCCCCACTTTTGCCCTCGAGCTGTTTGATGGATGCAAGGAATCCCTGAAACCCAGGGACTGCAAAGTCTCGATCATAATCAATGGAAGGTATTGTTTGAATAAAAGTGAAAGATATGGAAATCGAAGCAAAAAATCCTTCGAGCCGGATTTGAACCAGCGACCTAAGGATGTCTGACTTTATGCTACAGTCCTCCGCTCTACCAACTGAGCTATCGAAGGAGTGGCTGAAGTATCTTTCAGCGCTGTAATTATCTCTCGCTCAAGAAAGGTTGTGGGGGTGGGGATCAGGAGCAGATCGATGAAAATCATGAACATTACCTGCAGCTCCCTCTCAAAGTCACCAGTTCTTAGAGCACACTGTAAGGTACGTCTTATCACCCCAAAGGAGGATTTCAGACCAAAGTTCATGTTCTGTCTTGGCTTGGGGATAAGCAGGGGTGCTCCAAATTTCAATTTTACAGAAAGGAAAGGAACTTTGATACAAAGACCTTGGGCAGCATTGGTGGCAAATGGATGGCTGCGCGGAACCATGAAAGAAATGACAGAAAGTTATGGGAGTCATTACTACGCACCCAGCATCAAGAACGTGCATTTTGGATGCATTTTCAAAAGGAAAGAGAACGGAAAAATCTGTAGATTGAAGGTGATTGAGATAAACAAAATATTCCGTTTTTCTAAAAGCTACTGTAAAGAGTCTCTGGTTTAGAAGAAGAACCCTTACCAATGATCAAGAGAGATGCGACAGATTTCTATCATCAAAGCATTATGGTTGTCAAGATGAATCATCACTTTGATGTCTTCAACAAGTAGGATTCTTTTGATCTATAATCATCAAAAATGAGATAGCCCCATTTCATGGGATTTTTCAAGGCAAACGTCTGACAGATTAAGCGGGGTCCTCATCCCGGTTGGAGGACATATCTCTTCCTTCATCATGATGCCAGCCTAGCTTTCGGCCCAAAATCCAAGGTAAGCATGGCAAAAGTCTGGAGATGCCGGGGATTGAACCCGGGGCCTCATACATGCAAAGCATGCGCTCTACCACTGAGCTACATCCCCACTTCTGCAAGGTTTGACTGTATGATTGGAAACCCTGCATTGAACCGACGGCCACATCACCCCATTCGACTCTGCAGTATACAATGTCAGTCAGGAAAATCCTTCAGCCTTGTACCTGGATGATCTTCATGGTCTTATGTACAGATGCCTATATACAGCCTTCTTAGCGCAGTAGGCAGCGCGTCAGTCTCATAATCTGAAGGTCCTGAGTTCGATCCTCAGAGAGGGCATTTATTTCCTTCTTTTGGAATGCAAAATTCTCCGATTTTCTTGAAATGCGCAAACTATGCCTAGTTCAAAGATTTTTCCAAAGCAAATGTCTGACTATTTAAGTGGGGCTCTCACCCCAACTGCATGACAAACTTCTTCTTTCTGCATGATGGCAGGCTAGCCTTCTGGAAAAAAGCCAAGATAAGGAACAGAGGCTCCTGGAGATGCCGGGGATTGAACCCGGGACCTCATACATGCGAAGCATGCGCTCTACCACTGAGCTACATCCCCACTTTTGCCCTCGAGCTGTTTGATGGATGCAAGGAATCCCTGAAACCCAGGGACTGCAAAGTCTCGATCATAATCAATGGAAGGTATTGTTTGAATAAAAGTGAAAGATATGGAAATCGAAGCAAAAAATCCTTCGAGCCGGATTTGAACCAGCGACCTAAGGATGTCTGACTTTATGCTACAGTCCTCCGCTCTACCAACTGAGCTATCGAAGGAGTGGCTGAAGTATCTTTCAGCGCTGTAATTATCTCTCGCTCAAGAAAGGTTGTGGGGGTGGGGATCAGGAGCAGATCGATGAAAATCATGAACATTACCTGCAGCTCCCTCTCAAAGTCACCAGTTCTTAGAGCACACTGTAAGGTACGTCTTATCACCCCAAAGGAGGATTTCAGACCAAAGTTCATGTTCTGTCTTGGCTTGGGGATAAGCAGGGGTGCTCCAAATTTCAATTTTACAGAAAGGAAAGGAACTTTGATACAAAGACCTTGGGCAGCATTGGTGGCAAATGGATGGCTGCGCGGAACCATGAAAGAAATGACAGAAAGTTATGGGAGTCATTACTACGCACCCAGCATCAAGAACGTGCATTTTGGATGCATTTTCAAAAGGAAAGAGAACGGAAAAATCTGTAGATTGAAGGTGATTGAGATAAACAAAATATTCCGTTTTTCTAAAAGCTACTGTAAAGAGTCTCTGGTTTAGAAGAAGAACCCTTACCAATGATCAAGAGAGATGCGACAGATTTCTATCATCAAAGCATTATGGTTGTCAAGATGAATCATCACTTTGATGTCTTCAACAAGTAGGATTCTTTTGATCTATAATCATCAAAAATGAGATAGCCCCATTTCATGGGATTTTTCAAGGCAAACGTCTGACAGATTAAGCGGGGTCCTCATCCCGGTTGGAGGACATATCTCTTCCTTCATCATGATGCCAGCCTAGCTTTCGGCCCAAAATCCAAGGTAAGCATGGCAAAAGTCTGGAGATGCCGGGGATTGAACCCGGGGCCTCATACATGCAAAGCATGCGCTCTACCACTGAGCTACATCCCCACTTCTGCAAGGTTTGACTGTATGATTGGAAACCCTGCATTGAACCGACGGCCACATCACCCCATTCGACTCTGCAGTATACAATGTCAGTCAGGAAAATCCTTCAGCCTTGTACCTGGATGATCTTCATGGTCTTATGTACAGATGCCTATATACAGTCTTCTTAGCGCAGTAGGCAGCGCGTCAGTCTCATAATCTGAAGGTCCTGAGTTCGATCCTCAGAGAGGGCATTTATTTCCTTCTTTTGGAATGCAAAATTCTCCGATTTTCTTGAAATGCGCAAACTATGCCTAGTTCAAAGATTTTTCCAAAGCAAATGTCTGACTATTTAAGTGGGGCTCTCACCCCAACTGCATGACAAACTTCTTCTTTCTGCATGATGGCAGGCTAGCCTTCTGGAAAAAAGCCAAGATAAGGAACAGAGGCTCCTGGAGATGCCGGGGATTGAACCCGGGACCTCATACATGCGAAGCATGCGCTCTACCACTGAGCTACATCCCCACTTTTGCCCTCGAGCTGTTTGATGGATGCAAGGAATCCCTGAAACCCAGGGACTGCAAAGTCTCGATCATAATCAATGGAAGGTATTGTTTGAATAAAAGTGAAATATATGGAAATCGAAGCAAAAAATCCTTCGAGCCGGATTTGAACCAGCGACCTAAGGATGTCTGACTTTATGCTACAGTCCTCCGCTCTACCAACTGAGCTATCGAAGGAGTGGCTGAAGTATCTTTCAGCGCTGTAATTATCTCTCGCTCAAGAAAGGTTGTGGGGGTGGGGATCAGGAGCAGATCGATGAAAATCATGAACATTACCTGCAGCTCCCTCTCAAAGTCACCAGTTCTTAGAGCACACTGTAAGGTACGTCTTATCACCCCAAAGGAGGATTTCAGACCAAAGTTCATGTTCTGTCTTGGCTTGGGGATAAGCAGGGGTGCTCCAAATTTCAATTTTACAGAAAGGAAAGGAACTTTGATACAAAGACCTTGGGCAGCATTGGTGGCAAATGGATGGCTGCGCGGAACCATGAAAGAAATGACAGAAAGTTATGGGAGTCATTACTACGCACCCAGCATCAAGAACGTGCATTTTGGATGCATTTTCAAAAGGAAAGAGAACGGAAAAATCTGTAGATTGAAGGTGATTGAGATAAACAAAATATTCCGTTTTTCTAAAAGCTACTGTAAAGAGTCTCTGGTTTAGAAGAAGAACCCTTACCAATGATCAAGAGAGATGCAACAGATTTCTATCATCAAAGCATTATGGTTGTCAAGATGAATCATCACTTTGATGTCTTCAACAAGTAGGATTCTTTTGATCTATAATCATCAAAAATGAGATAGCCCCATTTCATGGGATTTTTCAAGGCAAACGTCTGACAGATTAAGCGGGGTCCTCATCCCGGTTGGAGGACATATCTCTTCCTTCATCATGATGCCAGCCTAGCTTTCGGCCCAAAATCCAAGGTAAGCATGGCAAAAGTCTGGAGATGCCGGGGATTGAACCCGGGGCCTCATACATGCAAAGCATGCGCTCTACCACTGAGCTACATCCCCACTTCTGCAAGGTTTGACTGTATGATTGGAAACCCTGCATTGAACCGACGGCCACATCACCCCATTCGACTCTGCAGTATACAATGTCAGTCAGGAAAATCCTTCAGCCTTGTACCTGGATGATCTTCATGGTCTTATGTACAGATGCCTATATACAGCCTTCTTAGCGCAGTAGGCAGCGCGTCAGTCTCATAATCTGAAGGTCCTGAGTTCGATCCTCAGAGAGGGCATTTATTTCCTTCTTTTGGAATACAAAATTCTCCGATTTTCTTGAAATGCGCAAACTATGCCTAGTTCAAAGATTTTTCCAAAGCAAATGTCTGACTATTTAAGTGGGGCTCTCACCCCAACTGCATGACAAACTTCTTCTTTCTGCATGATGGCAGGCTAGCCTTCTGGAAAAAAGCCAAGATAAGGAACAGAGGCTCCTGGAGATGCCGGGGATTGAACCCGGGACCTCATACATGCGAAGCATGCGCTCTACCACTGAGCTACATCCCCACTTTTGCACTCGAGCTGTTTGATGGATGCAAGGAATCCCTGAAACCCAGGGACTGCAAAGTCTCGATCATAATCAATGGAAGGTATTGTTTGAATAAAAGTGAAAGATATGGAAATCGAAGCAAAAAATCCTTCGAGCCGGATTTGAACCAGCGACCTAAGGATGTCTGACTTTATGCTACAGTCCTCCGCTCTACCAACTGAGCTATCGAAGGAGTGGCTGAAGTATCTTTCAGCGCTGTAATTATCTCTCGCTCAAGAAAGGTTGTGGGGGTGGGGATCAGGAGCAGATCGATGAAAATCATGAACATTACCTGCAGCTCCCTCTCAAAGTCACCAGTTCTTAGAGCACACTGTAAGGTACGTCTTATCACCCCAAAGGAGGATTTCAGACCAAAGTTCATGTTCTGTCTTGGCTTGGGGATAAGCAGGGGTGCTCCAAATTTCAATTTTACAGAAAGGAAAGGAACTTTGATACAAAGACCTTGGGTAGCATTGGTGGCAAATGGATGGCTGCGCGGAACCATGAAAGAAATGACAGAAAGTTATGGGAGTCATTACTACGCACCCAGCATCAAGAACGTGCATTTTGGATGCATTTTCAAAAGGAAAGAGAACGGAAAAATCTGTAGATTGAAGGTGATTGAGATAAACAAAATATTCCGTTTTTCTAAAAGCTACTGTAAAGAGTCTCTGGTTTAGAAGAAGAACCCTTACCAATGATCAAGAGAGATGCGACAGATTTCTATCATCAAAGCATTATGGTTGTCAAGATGAATCATCACTTTGATGTCTTCAACAAGTAGGATTCTTTTGATCTATAATCATCAAAAATGAGATAGCCCCACTTCATGGGATTTTTCAAGGCAAACGTCTGACAGATTAAGCGGGGTCCTCATCCCGGTTGGAGGACATATCTCTTCCTTCATCATGATGCCAGCCTAGCTTTCGGCCCAAAATCCAAGGTAAGCATGGCAAAAGTCTGGAGATGCCGGGGATTGAACCCGGGGCCTCATACATGCAAAGCATGCGCTCTACCACTGAGCTACATCCCCACTTCTGCAAGGTTTGACTGTATGATTGGAAACCCTGCATTGAACCGACGGCCACATCACCCCATTCGACTCTGCAGTATACAATGTCAGTCAGGAAAATCCTTCAGCCTTGTACCTGGATGATCTTCATGGTCTTATGTACAGATGCCTATATACAGCCTTCTTAGCGCAGTAGGCAGCGCGTCAGTCTCATAATCTGAAGGTCCTGAGTTCGATCCTCAGAGAGGGCATTTATTTCCTTCTTTTGGAATGCAAAATTCTCCGATTTTCTTGAAATGCGCAAACTATGCTTAGTTCAAAGATTTTTCCAAAGCAAATGTCTGACTATTTAAGTGGGGCTCTCACCCCAACTGCATGACAAACTTCTTCTTTCTGCATGATGGCAGGCTAGCCTTCTGGAAAAAAGCCAAGATAAGGAACAGAGGCTCCTGGAGATGCCGGGGATTGAACCCGGGACCTCATACATGCGAAGCATGCGCTCTACCACTGAGCTACATCCCCACTTTTGCCCTCGAGCTGTTTGATGGATGCAAGGAATCCCTGAAACCCAGGGACTGCAAAGTCTCGATCATAATCAATGGAAGGTATTGTTTGAATAAAAGTGAAAGATATGGAAATCGAAGCAAAAAATCCTTCGAGCCGGATTTGAACCAGCGACCTAAGGATGTCTGACTTTATGCTACAGTCCTCCGCTCTACCAACTGAGCTATCGAAGGAGTGGCTGAAGTATCTTTCAGCGCTGTAATTATCTCTCGCTCAAGAAAGGTTGTGGGGGTGGGGATCAGGAGCAGATCGATGAAAATCATGAACATTACCTGCAGCTCCCTCTCAAAGTCACCAGTTCTTAGAGCACACTGTAAGGTACGTCTTATCACCCCAAAGGAGGATTTCAGACCAAAGTTCATGTTCTGTCTTGGCTTGGGGATAAGCAGGGGTGCTCCAAATTTCAATTTTACAGAAAGGAAAGGAACTTTGATACAAAGACCTTGGGCAGCATTGGTGGCAAATGGATGGCTGCGCGGAACCATGAAAGAAATTACAGAAAGTTATGGGAGTCATTACTACGCACCCAGCATCAAGAACGTGCATTTTGGATGCATTTTCAAAAGGAAAGAGAACGGAAAAATCTGTAGATTGAAGGTGATTGAGATAAACAAAATATTCCGTTTTTCTAAAAGCTACTGTAAAGAGTCTCTGGTTTAGAAGAAGAACCCTTACCAATGATCAAGAGAGATGCGACAGATTTCTATCATCAAAGCATTATGGTTGTCAAGATGAATCATCACTTTGATGTCTTCAACAAGTAGGATTCTTTTGATCTATAATCATCAAAAATGAGATAGCCCCATTTCATGGGATTTTTCAAGGCAAACGTCTGACAGATTAAGCGGGGTCCTCATCCCGGTTGGAGGACATATCTCTTCCTTCATCATGATGCCAGCCTAGCTTTCGGCCCAAAATCCAAGGTAAGCATGGCAAAAGTCTGGAGATGCCGGGGATTGAACCCGGGGCCTCATACATGCAAAGCATGCGCTCTACCACTGAGCTACATCCCCACTTCTGCAAGGTTTGACTGTATGATTGGAAACCCTGCATTGAACCGACGGCCACATCACCCCATTCGACTCTGCAGTATACAATGTCAGTCAGGAAAATCCTTCAGCCTTGTACCTGGATGATCTTCATGGTCTTATGTACAGATGCCTATATACAGCCTTCTTAGCGCAGTAGGCAGCGCGTCAGTCTCATAATCTGAAGGTCCTGAGTTCGATCCTCAGAGAGGGCATTTATTTCCTTCTTTTGGAATGCAAAATTCTCCGATTTTCTTGAAATGCGCAAACTATGCTTAGTTCAAAGATTTTTCCAAAGCAAATGTCTGACTATTTAAGTGGGGCTCTCACCCCAACTGCATGACAAACTTCTTCTTTCTGCATGATGGCAGGCTAGCCTTCTGGAAAAAAGCCAAGATAAGGAACAGAGGCTCCTGGAGATGCCGGGGATTGAACCCGGGACCTCATACATGCGAAGCATGCGCTCTACCACTGAGCTACATCCCCACTTTTGCCCTCGAGCTGTTTGATGGATGCAAGGAATCCCTGAAACCCAGGGACTGCAAAGTCTCGATCATAATCAATGGAAGGTATTGTTTGAATAAAAGTGAAAGATATGGAAATCGAAGCAAAAAATCCTTCGAGCCGGATTTGAACCAGCGACCTAAGGATGTCTGACTTTATGCTACAGTCCTCCGCTCTACCAACTGAGCTATCGAAGGAGTGGCTGAAGTATCTTTCAGCGCTGTAATTATCTCTCGCTCAAGAAAGGTTGTGGGGGTGGGGATCAGGAGCAGATCGATGAAAATCATGAACATTACCTGCAGCTCCCTCTCAAAGTCACCAGTTCTTAGAGCACACTGTAAGGTACGTCTTATCACCCCAAAGGAGGATTTCAGACCAAAGTTCATGTTCTGTCTTGGCTTGGGGATAAGCAGGGGTGCTCCAAATTTCAATTTTACAGAAAGGAAAGGAACTTTGATACAAAGACCTTGGGCAGCATTGGTGGCAAATGGATGGCTGCGCGGAACCATGAAAGAAATTACAGAAAGTTATGGGAGTCATTACTACGCACCCAGCATCAAGAACGTGCATTTTGGATGCATTTTCAAAAGGAAAGAGAACGGAAAAATCTGTAGATTGAAGGTGATTGAGATAAACAAAATATTCCGTTTTTCTAAAAGCTACTGTAAAGAGTCTCTGGTTTAGAAGAAGAACCCTTACCAATGATCAAGAGAGATGCGACAGATTTCTATCATCAAAGCATTATGGTTGTCAAGATGAATCATCACTTTGATGTCTTCAACAAGTAGGATTCTTTTGATCTATAATCATCAAAAATGAGATAGCCCCATTTCATGGGATTTTTCAAGGCAAACGTCTGACAGATTAAGCGGGGTCCTCATCCCGGTTGGAGGACATATCTCTTCCTTCATCATGATGCCAGCCTAGCTTTCGGCCCAAAATCCAAGGTAAGCATGGCAAAAGTCTGGAGATGCCGGGGATTGAACCCGGGGCCTCATACATGCAAAGCATGCGCTCTACCACTGAGCTACATCCCCACTTCTGCAAGGTTTGACTGTATGATTGGAAACCCTGCATTGAACCGACGGCCACATCACCCCATTCGACTCTGCAGTATACAATGTCAGTCAGGAAAATCCTTCAGCCTTGTACCTGGATGATCTTCATGGTCTTATGTACAGATGCCTATATACAGCCTTCTTAGCGCAGTAGGCAGCGCGTCAGTCTCATAATCTGAAGGTCCTGAGTTCGATCCTCAGAGAGGGCATTTATTTCCTTCTTTTGGAATGCAAAATTCTCCGATTTTCTTGAAATGCGCAAACTATGCCTAGTTCAAAGATTTTTCCAAAGCAAATGTCTGACTATTTAAGTGGGGCTCTCACCCCAACTGCATGACAAACTTCTTCTTTCTGCATGATGGCAGGCTAGCCTTCTGGAAAAAAGCCAAGATAAGGAACAGAGGCTCCTGGAGATGCCGGGGATTGAACCCGGGACCTCATACATGCGAAGCATGCGCTCTACCACTGAGCTACATCCCCACTTTTGCACTCAAGCTGTTTGATGGATGCAAGGAATCCCTGAAACCCAGGGACTGCAAAGTCTCGATCATAATCAATGGAAGGTATTGTTTGAATAAAAGTGAAAGATATGGAAATCGAAGCAAAAAATCCTTCGAGCCGGATTTGAACCAGCGACCTAAGGATGTCTGACTTTATGCTACAGTCCTCCGCTCTACCAACTGAGCTATCGAAGGAGTGGCTGAAGTATCTTTCAGCGCTGTAATTATCTCTCGCTCAAGAAAGGTTGTGGGGGTGGGGATCAGGAGCAGATCGATGAAAATCATGAACATTACCTGCAGCTCCCTCTCAAAGTCACCAGTTCTTAGAGCACACTGTAAGGTACGTCTTATCACCCCAAAGGAGGATTTCAGACCAAAGTTCATGTTCTGTCTTGGCTTGGGGATAAGCAGGGGTGCTCCAAATTTCAATTTTACAGAAAGGAAAGGAACTTTGATACAAAGACCTTGGGCAGCATTGGTGGCAAATGGATGGCTGCGCGGAACCATGAAAGAAATGACAGAAAGTTATGGGAGTCATTACTACGCACCCAGCATCAAGAACGTGCATTTTGGATGCATTTTCAAAAGGAAAGAGAACGGAAAAATCTGTAGATTGAAGGTGATTGAGATAAACAAAATATTCCGTTTTTCTAAAAGCTACTGTAAAGAGTCTCTGGTTTAGAAGAAGAACCCTTACCAATGATCAAGAGAGATGCGACAGATTTCTATCATCAAAGCATTATGGTTGTCAAGATGAATCATCACTTTGATGTCTTCAACAAGTAGGATTCTTTTGATCTATAATCATCAAAAATGAGATAGCCCCATTTCATGGGATTTTTCAAGGCAAACGTCTGACAGATTAAGCGGGGTCCTCATCCCGGTTGGAGGACATATCTCTTCCTTCATCATGATGCCAGCCTAGCTTTCGGCCCAAAATCCAAGGTAAGCATGGCAAAAGTCTGGAGATGCCGGGGATTGAACCCGGGGCCTCATACATGCAAAGCATGCGCTCTACCACTGAGCTACATCCCCACTTCTGCAAGGTTTGACTGTATGATTGGAAACCCTGCATTGAACCGACGGCCACATCACCCCATTCGACTCTGCAGTATACAATGTCAGTCAGGAAAATCCTTCAGCCTTGTACCTGGATGATCTTCATGGTCTTATGTACAGATGCCTATATACAGCCTTCTTAGCGCAGTAGGCAGCGCGTCAGTCTCATAATCTGAAGGTCCTGAGTTCGATCCTCAGAGAGGGCATTTATTTCCTTCTTTTGGAATGCAAAATTCTCCGATTTTCTTGAAATGCGCAAACTATGCCTAGTTCAAAGATTTTTCCAAAGCAAATGTCTGACTATTTAAGTGGGGCTCTCACCCCAACTGCATGACAAACTTCTTCTTTCTGCATGATGGCAGGCTAGCCTTCTGGAAAAAAGCCAAGATAAGGAACAGAGGCTCCTGGAGATGCCGGGGATTGAACCCGGGACCTCATACATGCGAAGCATGCGCTCTACCACTGAGCTACATCCCCACTTTTGCACTCGAGCTGTTTGATGGATGCAAGGAATCCCTGAAACCCAGGGACTGCAAAGTCTCGATCATAATCAATGGAAGGTATTGTTTGAATAAAAGTGAAAGATATGGAAATCGAAGCAAAAAATCCTTCAAGCCGGATTTGAACCAGCGACCTAAGGATGTCTGACTTTATGCTACAGTCCTCCGCTCTACCAACTGAGCTATCGAAGGAGTGGCTGAAGTATCTTTCAGCGCTGTAATTATCTCTCGCTCAAGAAAGGTTATGGGGGTGGGGATCAGGAGCAGATCGATGAAAATCATGAACATTACCTGCAGCTCCCTCTCAAAGTCACCAGTTCTTAGAGCACACTGTAAGGTACGTCTTATCACCCCAAAGGAGGATTTCAGACCAAAGTTCATGTTCTGTCTTGGCTTGGGGATAAGCAGGGGTGCTCCAAATTTCAATTTTACAGAAAGGAAAGGAACTTTGATACAAAGACCTTGGGCAGCATTGGTGGCAAATGGATGGCTGCGCGGAACCATGAAAGAAATGACAGAAAGTTATGGGAGTCATTACTACGCACCCAGCATCAAGAACGTGCATTTTGGATGCATTTTCAAAAGGAAAGAGAACGGAAAAATCTGTAGATTGAAGGTGATTGAGATAAACAAAATATTCCGTTTTTCTAAAAGCTACTGTAAAGAGTCTCTGGTTTAGAAGAAGAACCCTTACCAATGATCAAGAGAGATGCGACAGATTTCTATCATCAAAGCATTATGGTTGTCAAGATGAATCATCACTTTGATGTCTTCAACAAGTAGGATTCTTTTGATCTATAATCATCAAAAATGAGATAGCCCCATTTCATGGGATTTTTCAAGGCAAACGTCTGACAGATTAAGCGGGGTCCTCATCCCGGTTGGAGGACATATCTCTTCCTTCATCATGATGCCAGCCTAGCTTTCGGCCCAAAATCCAAGGTAAGCATGGCAAAAGTCTGGAGATGCCGGGGATTGAACCCGGGGCCTCATACATGCAAAGCATGCGCTCTACCACTGAGCTACATCCCCACTTCTGCAAGGTTTGACTGTATGATTGGAAACCCTGCATTGAACCGACGGCCACATCACCCCATTCGACTCTGCAGTATACAATGTCAGTCAGGAAAATCCTTCAGCCTTGTACCTGGATGATCTTCATGGTCTTATGTACAGATGCCTATATACAGCCTTCTTAGCGCAGTAGGCAGCGCGTCAGTCTCATAATCTGAAGGTCCTGAGTTCGATCCTCAGAGAGGGCATTTATTTCCTTCTTTTGGAATGCAAAATTCTCCGATTTTCTTGAAATGCGCAAACTATGCCTAGTTCAAAGATTTTTCCAAAGCAAATGTCTGACTATTTAAGTGGGGCTCTCACCCCAACTGCATGACAAACTTCTTCTTTCTGCATGATGGCAGGCTAGCCTTCTGGAAAAAAGCCAAGATAAGGAACAGAGGCTCCTGGAGATGCCGGGGATTGAACCCGGGACCTCATACATGCGAAGCATGCGCTCTACCACTGAGCTACATCCCCACTTTTGCCCTCGAGCTGTTTGATGGATGCAAGGAATCCCTGAAACCCAGGGACTGCAAAGTCTCGATCATAATCAATGGAAGGTATTGTTTGAATAAAAGTGAAAGATATGGAAATCGAAGCAAAAAATCCTTCGAGCCGGATTTGAACCAGCGACCTAAGGATGTCTGACTTTATGCTACAGTCCTCCGCTCTACCAACTGAGCTATCGAAGGAGTGGCTGAAGTATCTTTCAGCGCTGTAATTATCTCTCGCTCAAGAAAGGTTGTGGGGGTGGGGATCAGGAGCAGATCGATGAAAATCATGAACATTACCTGCAGCTCCCTCTCAAAGTCACCAGTTCTTAGAGCACACTGTAAGGTACGTCTTATCACCCCAAAGGAGGATTTCAGACCAAAGTTCATGTTCTGTCTTGGCTTGGGGATAAGCAGGGGTGCTCCAAATTTCAATTTTACAGAAAGGAAAGGAACTTTGATACAAAGACCTTGGGCAGCATTGGTGGCAAATGGATGGCTGCGCGGAACCATGAAAGAAATGACAGAAAGTTATGGGAGTCATTACTACGCACCCAGCATCAAGAACGTGCATTTTGGATGCATTTTCAAAAGGAAAGAGAACGGAAAAATCTGTAGATTGAAGGTGATTGAGATAAACAAAATATTCCGTTTTTCTAAAAGCTACTGTAAAGAGTCTCTGGTTTAGAAGAAGAACCCTTACCAATGATCAAGAGAGATGCGACAGATTTCTATCATCAAAGCATTATGGTTGTCAAGATGAATCATCACTTTGATGTCTTCAACAAGTAGGATTCTTTTGATCTATAATCATCAAAAATGAGATAGCCCCATTTCATGGGATTTTTCAAGGCAAACGTCTGACAGATTAAGCGGGGTCCTCATCCCGGTTGGAGGACATATCTCTTCCTTCATCATGATGCCAGCCTAGCTTTCGGCCCAAAATCCAAGGTAAGCATGGCAAAAGTCTGGAGATGCCGGGGATTGAACCCGGGGCCTCATACATGCAAAGCATGCGCTCTACCACTGAGCTACATCCCCACTTCTGCAAGGTTTGACTGTATGATTGGAAACCCTGCATTGAACCGACGGCCACATCACCCCATTCGACTCTGCAGTATACAATGTCAGTCAGGAAAATCCTTCAGCCTTGTACCTGGATGATCTTCATGGTCTTATGTACAGATGCCTATATACAGTCTTCTTAGCGCAGTAGGCAGCGCGTCAGTCTCATAATCTGAAGGTCCTGAGTTCGATCCTCAGAGAGGGCATTTATTTCCTTCTTTTGGAATGCAAAATTCTCCGATTTTCTTGAAATGCGCAAACTATGCCTAGTTCAAAGATTTTTCCAAAGCAAATGTCTGACTATTTAAGTGGGGCTCTCACCCCAACTGCATGACAAACTTCTTCTTTCTGCATGATGGCAGGCTAGCCTTCTGGAAAAAAGCCAAGATAAGGAACAGAGGCTCCTGGAGATGCCGGGGATTGAACCCGGGACCTCATACATGCGAAGCATGCGCTCTACCACTGAGCTACATCCCCACTTTTGCCCTCGAGCTGTTTGATGGATGCAAGGAATCCCTGAAACCCAGGGACTGCAAAGTCTCGATCATAATCAATGGAAGGTATTGTTTGAATAAAAGTGAAATATATGGAAATCGAAGCAAAAAATCCTTCGAGCCGGATTTGAACCAGCGACCTAAGGATGTCTGACTTTATGCTACAGTCCTCCGCTCTACCAACTGAGCTATCGAAGGAGTGGCTGAAGTATCTTTCAGCGCTGTAATTATCTCTCGCTCAAGAAAGGTTGTGGGGGTGGGGATCAGGAGCAGATCGATGAAAATCATGAACATTACCTGCAGCTCCCTCTCAAAGTCACCAGTTCTTAGAGCACACTGTAAGGTACGTCTTATCACCCCAAAGGAGGATTTCAGACCAAAGTTCATGTTCTGTCTTGGCTTGGGGATAAGCAGGGGTGCTCCAAATTTCAATTTTACAGAAAGGAAAGGAACTTTGATACAAAGACCTTGGGCAGCATTGGTGGCAAATGGATGGCTGCGCGGAACCATGAAAGAAATGACAGAAAGTTATGGGAGTCATTACTACGCACCCAGCATCAAGAACGTGCATTTTGGATGCATTTTCAAAAGGAAAGAGAACGGAAAAATCTGTAGATTGAAGGTGATTGAGATAAACAAAATATTCCGTTTTTCTAAAAGCTACTGTAAAGAGTCTCTGGTTTAGAAGAAGAACCCTTACCAATGATCAAGAGAGATGCAACAGATTTCTATCATCAAAGCATTATGGTTGTCAAGATGAATCATCACTTTGATGTCTTCAACAAGTAGGATTCTTTTGATCTATAATCATCAAAAATGAGATAGCCCCATTTCATGGGATTTTTCAAGGCAAACGTCTGACAGATTAAGCGGGGTCCTCATCCCGGTTGGAGGACATATCTCTTCCTTCATCATGATGCCAGCCTAGCTTTCGGCCCAAAATCCAAGGTAAGCATGGCAAAAGTCTGGAGATGCCGGGGATTGAACCCGGGGCCTCATACATGCAAAGCATGCGCTCTACCACTGAGCTACATCCCCACTTCTGCAAGGTTTGACTGTATGATTGGAAACCCTGCATTGAACCGACGGCCACATCACCCCATTCGACTCTGCAGTATACAATGTCAGTCAGGAAAATCCTTCAGCCTTGTACCTGGATGATCTTCATGGTCTTATGTACAGATGCCTATATACAGCCTTCTTAGCGCAGTAGGCAGCGCGTCAGTCTCATAATCTGAAGGTCCTGAGTTCGATCCTCAGAGAGGGCATTTATTTCCTTCTTTTGGAATGCAAAATTCTCCGATTTTCTTGAAATGCGCAAACTATGCCTAGTTCAAAGATTTTTCCAAAGCAAATGTCTGACTATTTAAGTGGGGCTCTCACCCCAACTGCATGACAAACTTCTTCTTTCTGCATGATGGCAGGCTAGCCTTCTGGAAAAAAGCCAAGATAAGGAACAGAGGCTCCTGGAGATGCCGGGGATTGAACCCGGGACCTCATACATGCGAAGCATGCGCTCTACCACTGAGCTACATCCCCACTTTTGCACTCGAGCTGTTTGATGGATGCAAGGAATCCCTGAAACCCAGGGACTGCAAAGTCTCGATCATAATCAATGGAAGGTATTGTTTGAATAAAAGTGAAAGATATGGAAATCGAAGCAAAAAATCCTTCGAGCCGGATTTGAACCAGCGACCTAAGGATGTCTGACTTTATGCTACAGTCCTCCGCTCTACCAACTGAGCTATCGAAGGAGTGGCTGAAGTATCTTTCAGCGCTGTAATTATCTCTCGCTCAAGAAAGGTTGTGGGGGTGGGGATCAGGAGCAGATCGATGAAAATCATGAACATTACCTGCAGCTCCCTCTCAAAGTCACCAGTTCTTAGAGCACACTGTAAGGTACGTCTTATCACCCCAAAGGAGGATTTCAGACCAAAGTTCATGTTCTGTCTTGGCTTGGGGATAAGCAGGGGTGCTCCAAATTTCAATTTTACAGAAAGGAAAGGAACTTTGATACAAAGACCTTGGGTAGCATTGGTGGCAAATGGATGGCTGCGCGGAACCATGAAAGAAATGACAGAAAGTTATGGGAGTCATTACTACGCACCCAGCATCAAGAACGTGCATTTTGGATGCATTTTCAAAAGGAAAGAGAACGGAAAAATCTGTAGATTGAAGGTGATTGAGATAAACAAAATATTCCGTTTTTCTAAAAGCTACTGTAAAGAGTCTCTGGTTTAGAAGAAGAACCCTTACCAATGATCAAGAGAGATGCGACAGATTTCTATCATCAAAGCATTATGGTTGTCAAGATGAATCATCACTTTGATGTCTTCAACAAGTAGGATTCTTTTGATCTATAATCATCAAAAATGAGATAGCCCCACTTCATGGGATTTTTCAAGGCAAACGTCTGACAGATTAAGCGGGGTCCTCATCCCGGTTGGAGGACATATCTCTTCCTTCATCATGATGCCAGCCTAGCTTTCGGCCCAAAATCCAAGGTAAGCATGGCAAAAGTCTGGAGATGCCGGGGATTGAACCCGGGGCCTCATACATGCAAAGCATGCGCTCTACCACTGAGCTACATCCCCACTTCTGCAAGGTTTGACTGTATGATTGGAAACCCTGCATTGAACCGACGGCCACATCACCCCATTCGACTCTGCAGTATACAATGTCAGTCAGGAAAATCCTTCAGCCTTGTACCTGGATGATCTTCATGGTCTTATGTACAGATGCCTATATACAGCCTTCTTAGCGCAGTAGGCAGCGCGTCAGTCTCATAATCTGAAGGTCCTGAGTTCGATCCTCAGAGAGGGCATTTATTTCCTTCTTTTGGAATGCAAAATTCTCCGATTTTCTTGAAATGCGCAAACTATGCTTAGTTCAAAGATTTTTCCAAAGCAAATGTCTGACTATTTAAGTGGGGCTCTCACCCCAACTGCATGACAAACTTCTTCTTTCTGCATGATGGCAGGCTAGCCTTCTGGAAAAAAGCCAAGATAAGGAACAGAGGCTCCTGGAGATGCCGGGGATTGAACCCGGGACCTCATACATGCGAAGCATGCGCTCTACCACTGAGCTACATCCCCACTTTTGCCCTCGAGCTGTTTGATGGATGCAAGGAATCCCTGAAACCCAGGGACTGCAAAGTCTCGATCATAATCAATGGAAGGTATTGTTTGAATAAAAGTGAAAGATATGGAAATCGAAGCAAAAAATCCTTCGAGCCGGATTTGAACCAGCGACCTAAGGATGTCTGACTTTATGCTACAGTCCTCCGCTCTACCAACTGAGCTATCGAAGGAGTGGCTGAAGTATCTTTCAGCGCTGTAATTATCTCTCGCTCAAGAAAGGTTGTGGGGGTGGGGATCAGGAGCAGATCGATGAAAATCATGAACATTACCTGCAGCTCCCTCTCAAAGTCACCAGTTCTTAGAGCACACTGTAAGGTACGTCTTATCACCCCAAAGGAGGATTTCAGACCAAAGTTCATGTTCTGTCTTGGCTTGGGGATAAGCAGGGGTGCTCCAAATTTCAATTTTACAGAAAGGAAAGGAACTTTGATACAAAGACCTTGGGCAGCATTGGTGGCAAATGGATGGCTGCGCGGAACCATGAAAGAAATGACAGAAAGTTATGGGAGTCATTACTACGCACCCAGCATCAAGAACGTGCATTTTGGATGCATTTTCAAAAGGAAAGAGAACGGAAAAATCTGTAGATTGAAGGTGATTGAGATAAACAAAATATTCCGTTTTTCTAAAAGCTACTGTAAAGAGTCTCTGGTTTAGAAGAAGAACCCTTACCAATGATCAAGAGAGATGCGACAGATTTCTATCATCAAAGCATTATGGTTGTCAAGATGAATCATCACTTTGATGTCTTCAACAAGTAGGATTCTTTTGATCTATAATCATCAAAAATGAGATAGCCCCATTTCATGGGATTTTTCAAGGCAAACGTCTGACAGATTAAGCGGGGTCCTCATCCCGGTTGGAGGACATATCTCTTCCTTCATCATGATGCCAGCCTAGCTTTCGGCCCAAAATCCAAGGTAAGCATGGCAAAAGTCTGGAGATGCCGGGGATTGAACCCGGGGCCTCATACATGCAAAGCATGCGCTCTACCACTGAGCTACATCCCCACTTCTGCAAGGTTTGACTGTATGATTGGAAACCCTGCATTGAACCGACGGCCACATCACCCCATTCGACTCTGCAGTATACAATGTCAGTCAGGAAAATCCTTCAGCCTTGTACCTGGATGATCTTCATGGTCTTATGTACAGATGCCTATATACAGCCTTCTTAGCGCAGTAGGCAGCGCGTCAGTCTCATAATCTGAAGGTCCTGAGTTCGATCCTCAGAGAGGGCATTTATTTCCTTCTTTTGGAATGCAAAATTCTCCGATTTTCTTGAAATGCGCAAACTATGCCTAGTTCAAAGATTTTTCCAAAGCAAATGTCTGACATTTAAGTGGGGCTCTCACCCCAACTGCATGACAAACTTCTTCTTTCTGCATGATGGCAGGCTAGCCTTCTGGAAAAAAGCCAAGATAAGGAACAGAGGCTCCTGGAGATGCCGGGGATTGAACCCGGGACCTCATACATGCGAAGCATGCGCTCTACCACTGAGCTACATCCCCACTTTTGCACTCGAGCTGTTTGATGGATGCAAGGAATCCCTGAAACCCAGGGACTGCAAAGTCTCGATCATAATCAATGGAAGGTATTGTTTGAATAAAAGTGAAAGATATGGAAATCGAAGCAAAAAATCCTTCGAGCCGGATTTGAACCAGCGACCTAAGGATGTCTGACTTTATGCTACAGTCCTCCGCTCTACCAACTGAGCTATCGAAGGAGTGGCTGAAGTATCTTTCAGCGCTGTAATTATCTCTCGCTCAAGAAAGGTTGTGGGGGTGGGGATCAGGAGCAGATCGATGAAAATCATGAACATTACCTGCAGCTCCCTCTCAAAGTCACCAGTTCTTAGAGCACACTGTAAGGTACGTCTTATCACCCCAAAGGAGGATTTCAGACCAAAGTTCATGTTCTGTCTTGGCTTGGGGATAAGCAGGGGTGCTCCAAATTTCAATTTTACAGAAAGGAAAGGAACTTTGATACAAAGACCTTGGGCAGCATTGGTGGCAAATGGATGGCTGCGCGGAACCATGAAAGAAATGACAGAAAGTTATGGGAGTCATTACTACGCACCCAGCATCAAGAACGTGCATTTTGGATGCATTTTCAAAAGGAAAGAGAACGGAAAAATCTGTAGATTGAAGGTGATTGAGATAAACAAAATATTCCGTTTTTCTAAAAGCTACTGTAAAGAGTCTCTGGTTTAGAAGAAGAACCCTTACCAATGATCAAGAGAGATGCGACAGATTTCTATCATCAAAGCATTATGGTTGTCAAGATGAATCATCACTTTGATGTCTTCAACAAGTAGGATTCTTTTGATCTATAATCATCAAAAATGAGATAGCCCCATTTCATGGGATTTTTCAAGGCAAACGTCTGACAGATTAAGCGGGGTCCTCATCCCGGTTGGAGGACATATCTCTTCCTTCATCATGATGCCAGCCTAGCTTTCGGCCCAAAATCCAAGGTAAGCATGGCAAAAGTCTGGAGATGCCGGGGATTGAACCCGGGGCCTCATACATGCAAAGCATGCGCTCTACCACTGAGCTACATCCCCACTTCTGCAAGGTTTGACTGTATGATTGGAAACCCTGCATTGAACCGACGGCCACATCACCCCATTCGACTCTGCAGTATACAATGTCAGTCAGGAAAATCCTTCAGCCTTGTACCTGGATGATCTTCATGGTCTTATGTACAGATGCCTATATACAGCCTTCTTAGCGCAGTAGGCAGCGCGTCAGTCTCATAATCTGAAGGTCCTGAGTTCGATCCTCAGAGAGGGCATTTATTTCCTTCTTTTGGAATGCAAAATTCTCCGATTTTCTTGAAATGCGCAAACTATGCCTAGTTCAAAGATTTTTCCAAAGCAAATGTCTGACTATTTAAGTGGGGCTCTCACCCCAACTGCATGACAAACTTCTTCTTTCTGCATGATGGCAGGCTAGCCTTCTGGAAAAAAGCCAAGATAAGGAACAGAGGCTCCTGGAGATGCCGGGGATTGAACCCGGGACCTCATACATGCGAAGCATGCGCTCTACCACTGAGCTACATCCCCACTTTTGCACTCGAGCTGTTTGATGGATGCAAGGAATCCCTGAAACCCAGGGACTGCAAAGTCTCGATCATAATCAATGGAAGGTATTGTTTGAATAAAAGTGAAAGATATGGAAATCGAAGCAAAAAATCCTTCAAGCCGGATTTGAACCAGCGACCTAAGGATGTCTGACTTTATGCTACAGTCCTCCGCTCTACCAACTGAGCTATCGAAGGAGTGGCTGAAGTATCTTTCAGCGCTGTAATTATCTCTCGCTCAAGAAAGGTTATGGGGGTGGGGATCAGGAGCAGATCGATGAAAATCATGAACATTACCTGCAGCTCCCTCTCAAAGTCACCAGTTCTTAGAGCACACTGTAAGGTACGTCTTATCACCCCAAAGGAGGATTTCAGACCAAAGTTCATGTTCTGTCTTGGCTTGGGGATAAGCAGGGGTGCTCCAAATTTCAATTTTACAGAAAGGAAAGGAACTTTGATACAAAGACCTTGGGCAGCATTGGTGGCAAATGGATGGCTGCGCGGAACCATGAAAGAAATGACAGAAAGTTATGGGAGTCATTACTACGCACCCAGCATCAAGAACGTGCATTTTGGATGCATTTTCAAAAGGAAAGAGAACGGAAAAATCTGTAGATTGAAGGTGATTGAGATAAACAAAATATTCCGTTTTTCTAAAAGCTACTGTAAAGAGTCTCTGGTTTAGAAGAAGAACCCTTACCAATGATCAAGAGAGATGCGACAGATTTCTATCATCAAAGCATTATGGTTGTCAAGATGAATCATCACTTTGATGTCTTCAACAAGTAGGATTCTTTTGATCTATAATCATCAAAAATGAGATAGCCCCATTTCATGGGATTTTTCAAGGCAAACGTCTGACAGATTAAGCGGGGTCCTCATCCCGGTTGGAGGACATATCTCTTCCTTCATCATGATGCCAGCCTAGCTTTCGGCCCAAAATCCAAGGTAAGCATGGCAAAAGTCTGGAGATGCCGGGGATTGAACCCGGGGCCTCATACATGCAAAGCATGCGCTCTACCACTGAGCTACATCCCCACTTCTGCAAGGTTTGACTGTATGATTGGAAACCCTGCATTGAACCGACGGCCACATCACCCCATTCGACTCTGCAGTATACAATGTCAGTCAGGAAAATCCTTCAGCCTTGTACCTGGATGATCTTCATGGTCTTATGTACAGATGCCTATATACAGTCTTCTTAGCGCAGTAGGCAGCGCGTCAGTCTCATAATCTGAAGGTCCTGAGTTCGATCCTCAGAGAGGGCATTTATTTCCTTCTTTTGGAATGCAAAATTCTCCGATTTTCTTGAAATGCGCAAACTATGCCTAGTTCAAAGATTTTTCCAAAGCAAATGTCTGACTATTTAAGTGGGGCTCTCACCCCAACTGCATGACAAACTTCTTCTTTCTGCATGATGGCAGGCTAGCCTTCTGGAAAAAAGCCAAGATAAGGAACAGAGGCTCCTGGAGATGCCGGGGATTGAACCCGGGACCTCATACATGCGAAGCATGCGCTCTACCACTGAGCTACATCCCCACTTTTGCCCTCGAGCTGTTTGATGGATGCAAGGAATCCCTGAAACCCAGGGACTGCAAAGTCTCGATCATAATCAATGGAAGGTATTGTTTGAATAAAAGTGAAATATATGGAAATCGAAGCAAAAAATCCTTCGAGCCGGATTTGAACCAGCGACCTAAGGATGTCTGACTTTATGCTACAGTCCTCCGCTCTACCAACTGAGCTATCGAAGGAGTGGCTGAAGTATCTTTCAGCGCTGTAATTATCTCTCGCTCAAGAAAGGTTGTGGGGGTGGGGATCAGGAGCAGATCGATGAAAATCATGAACATTACCTGCAGCTCCCTCTCAAAGTCACCAGTTCTTAGAGCACACTGTAAGGTACGTCTTATCACCCCAAAGGAGGATTTCAGACCAAAGTTCATGTTCTGTCTTGGCTTGGGGATAAGCAGGGGTGCTCCAAATTTCAATTTTACAGAAAGGAAAGGAACTTTGATACAAAGACCTTGGGCAGCATTGGTGGCAAATGGATGGCTGCGCGGAACCATGAAAGAAATGACAGAAAGTTATGGGAGTCATTACTACGCACCCAGCATCAAGAACGTGCATTTTGGATGCATTTTCAAAAGGAAAGAGAACGGAAAAATCTGTAGATTGAAGGTGATTGAGATAAACAAAATATTCCGTTTTTCTAAAAGCTACTGTAAAGAGTCTCTGGTTTAGAAGAAGAACCCTTACCAATGATCAAGAGAGATGCGACAGATTTCTATCATCAAAGCATTATGGTTGTCAAGATGAATCATCACTTTGATGTCTTCAACAAGTAGGATTCTTTTGATCTATAATCATCAAAAATGAGATAGCCCCATTTCATGGGATTTTTCAAGGCAAACGTCTGACAGATTAAGCGGGGTCCTCATCCCGGTTGGAGGACATATCTCTTCCTTCATCATGATGCCAGCCTAGCTTTCGGCCCAAAATCCAAGGTAAGCATGGCAAAAGTCTGGAGATGCCGGGGATTGAACCCGGGGCCTCATACATGCAAAGCATGCGCTCTACCACTGAGCTACATCCCCACTTCTGCAAGGTTTGACTGTATGATTGGAAACCCTGCATTGAACCGACGGCCACATCACCCCATTCGACTCTGCAGTATACAATGTCAGTCAGGAAAATCCTTCAGCCTTGTACCTGGATGATCTTCATGGTCTTATGTACAGATGCCTATATACAGTCTTCTTAGCGCAGTAGGCAGCGCGTCAGTCTCATAATCTGAAGGTCCTGAGTTCGATCCTCAGAGAGGGCATTTATTTCCTTCTTTTGGAATGCAAAATTCTCCGATTTTCTTGAAATGCGCAAACTATGCCTAGTTCAAAGATTTTTCCAAAGCAAATGTCTGACTATTTAAGTGGGGCTCTCACCCCAACTGCATGACAAACTTCTTCTTTCTGCATGATGGCAGGCTAGCCTTCTGGAAAAAAGCCAAGATAAGGAACAGAGGCTCCTGGAGATGCCGGGGATTGAACCCGGGACCTCATACATGCGAAGCATGCGCTCTACCACTGAGCTACATCCCCACTTTTGCCCTAGAGCTGTTTGATGGATGCAAGGAATCCCTGAAACCCAGGGACTGCAAAGTCTCGATCATAATCAATGGAAGGTATTGTTTGAATAAAAGTGAAATATATGGAAATCGAAGCAAAAAATCCTTCGAGCCGGATTTGAACCAGCGACCTAAGGATGTCTGACTTTATGCTACAGTCCTCCGCTCTACCAACTGAGCTATCGAAGGAGTGGCTGAAGTATCTTTCAGCGCTGTAATTATCTCTCGCTCAAGAAAGGTTGTGGGGGTGGGGATCAGGAGCAGATCGATGAAAATCATGAACATTACCTGCAGCTCCCTCTCAAAGTCACCAGTTCTTAGAGCACACTGTAAGGTACGTCTTATCACCCCAAAGGAGGATTTCAGACCAAAGTTCATGTTCTGTCTTGGCTTGGGGATAAGCAGGGGTGCTCCAAATTTCAATTTTACAGAAAGGAAAGGAACTTTGATACAAAGACCTTGGGCAGCATTGGTGGCAAATGGATGGCTGCGCGGAACCATGAAAGAAATGACAGAAAGTTATGGGAGTCATTACTACGCACCCAGCATCAAGAACGTGCATTTTGGATGCATTTTCAAAAGGAAAGAGAACGGAAAAATCTGTAGATTGAAGGTGATTGAGATAAACAAAATATTCCGTTTTTCTAAAAGCTACTGTAAAGAGTCTCTGGTTTAGAAGAAGAACCCTTACCAATGATCAAGAGAGATGCAACAGATTTCTATCATCAAAGCATTATGGTTGTCAAGATGAATCATCACTTTGATGTCTTCAACAAGTAGGATTCTTTTGATCTATAATCATCAAAAATGAGATAGCCCCATTTCATGGGATTTTTCAAGGCAAACGTCTGACAGATTAAGCGGGGTCCTCATCCCGGTTGGAGGACATATCTCTTCCTTCATCATGATGCCAGCCTAGCTTTCGGCCCAAAATCCAAGGTAAGCATGGCAAAAGTCTGGAGATGCCGGGGATTGAACCCGGGGCCTCATACATGCAAAGCATGCGCTCTACCACTGAGCTACATCCCCACTTCTGCAAGGTTTGACTGTATGATTGGAAACCCTGCATTGAACCGACGGCCACATCACCCCATTCGACTCTGCAGTATACAATGTCAGTCAGGAAAATCCTTCAGCCTTGTACCTGGATGATCTTCATGGTCTTATGTACAGATGCCTATATACAGCCTTCTTAGCGCAGTAGGCAGCGCGTCAGTCTCATAATCTGAAGGTCCTGAGTTCGATCCTCAGAGAGGGCATTTATTTCCTTCTTTTGGAATGCAAAATTCTCCGATTTTCTTGAAATGCGCAAACTATGCCTAGTTCAAAGATTTTTCCAAAGCAAATGTCTGACTATTTAAGTGGGGCTCTCACCCCAACTGCATGACAAACTTCTTCTTTCTGCATGATGGCAGGCTAGCCTTCTGGAAAAAAGCCAAGATAAGGAACAGAGGCTCCTGGAGATGCCGGGGATTGAACCCGGGACCTCATACATGCGAAGCATGCGCTCTACCACTGAGCTACATCCCCACTTTTGCACTCGAGCTGTTTGATGGATGCAAGGAATCCCTGAAACCCAGGGACTGCAAAGTCTCGATCATAATCAATGGAAGGTATTGTTTGAATAAAAGTGAAAGATATGGAAATCGAAGCAAAAAATCCTTCGAGCCGGATTTGAACCAGCGACCTAAGGATGTCTGACTTTATGCTACAGTCCTCCGCTCTACCAACTGAGCTATCGAAGGAGTGGCTGAAGTATCTTTCAGCGCTGTAATTATCTCTCGCTCAAGAAAGGTTGTGGGGGTGGGGATCAGGAGCAGATCGATGAAAATCATGAACATTACCTGCAGCTCCCTCTCAAAGTCACCAGTTCTTAGAGCACACTGTAAGGTACGTCTTATCACCCCAAAGGAGGATTTCAGACCAAAGTTCATGTTCTGTCTTGGCTTGGGGATAAGCAGGGGTGCTCCAAATTTCAATTTTACAGAAAGGAAAGGAACTTTGATACAAAGACCTTGGGCAGCATTGGTGGCAAATGGATGGCTGCGCGGAACCATGAAAGAAATGACAGAAAGTTATGGGAGTCATTACTACGCACCCAGCATCAAGAACGTGCATTTTGGATGCATTTTCAAAAGGAAAGAGAACGGAAAAATCTGTAGATTGAAGGTGATTGAGATAAACAAAATATTCCGTTTTTCTAAAAGCTACTGTAAAGAGTCTCTGGTTTAGAAGAAGAACCCTTACCAATGATCAAGAGAGATGCGACAGATTTCTATCATCAAAGCATTATGGTTGTCAAGATGAATCATCACTTTGATGTCTTCAACAAGTAGGATTCTTTTGATCTATAATCATCAAAAATGAGATAGCCCCACTTCATGGGATTTTTCAAGGCAAACGTCTGACAGATTAAGCGGGGTCCTCATCCCGGTTGGAGGACATATCTCTTCCTTCATCATGATGCCAGCCTAGCTTTCGGCCCAAAATCCAAGGTAAGCATGGCAAAAGTCTGGAGATGCCGGGGATTGAACCCGGGGCCTCATACATGCAAAGCATGCGCTCTACCACTGAGCTACATCCCCACTTCTGCAAGGTTTGACTGTATGATTGGAAACCCTGCATTGAACCGACGGCCACATCACCCCATTCGACTCTGCAGTATACAATGTCAGTCAGGAAAATCCTTCAGCCTTGTACCTGGATGATCTTCATGGTCTTATGTACAGATGCCTATATACAGCCTTCTTAGCGCAGTAGGCAGCGCGTCAGTCTCATAATCTGAAGGTCCTGAGTTCGATCCTCAGAGAGGGCATTTATTTCCTTCTTTTGGAATGCAAAATTCTCCGATTTTCTTGAAATGCGCAAACTATGCTTAGTTCAAAGATTTTTCCAAAGCAAATGTCTGACTATTTAAGTGGGGCTCTCACCCCAACTGCATGACAAACTTCTTCTTTCTGCATGATGGCAGGCTAGCCTTCTGGAAAAAAGCCAAGATAAGGAACAGAGGCTCCTGGAGATGCCGGGGATTGAACCCGGGACCTCATACATGCGAAGCATGCGCTCTACCACTGAGCTACATCCCCACTTTTGCCCTCGAGCTGTTTGATGGATGCAAGGAATCCCTGAAACCCAGGGACTGCAAAGTCTCGATCATAATCAATGGAAGGTATTGTTTGAATAAAAGTGAAAGATATGGAAATCGAAGCAAAAAATCCTTCGAGCCGGATTTGAACCAGCGACCTAAGGATGTCTGACTTTATGCTACAGTCCTCCGCTCTACCAACTGAGCTATCGAAGGAGTGGCTGAAGTATCTTTCAGCGCTGTAATTATCTCTCGCTCAAGAAAGGTTGTGGGGGTGGGGATCAGGAGCAGATCGATGAAAATCATGAACATTACCTGCAGCTCCCTCTCAAAGTCACCAGTTCTTAGAGCACACTGTAAGGTACGTCTTATCACCCCAAAGGAGGATTTCAGACCAAAGTTCATGTTCTGTCTTGGCTTGGGGATAAGCAGGGGTGCTCCAAATTTCAATTTTAAAGAAAGGAAAGGAACTTTGATACAAAGACCTTGGGCAGCATTGGTGGCAAATGGATGGCTGCGCGGAACCATGAAAGAAATGACAGAAAGTTATGGGAGTCATTACTACGCACCCAGCATCAAGAACGTGCATTTTGGATGCATTTTCAAAAGGAAAGAGAACGGAAAAATCTGTAGATTGAAGGTGATTGAGATAAACAAAATATTCCGTTTTTCTAAAAGCTACTGTAAAGAGTCTCTGGTTTAGAAGAAGAACCCTTACCAATGATCAAGAGAGATGCGACAGATTTCTATCATCAAAGCATTATGGTTGTCAAGATGAATCATCACTTTGATGTCTTCAACAAGTAGGATTCTTTTGATCTATAATCATCAAAAATGAGATAGCCCCATTTCATGGGATTTTTCAAGGCAAACGTCTGACAGATTAAGCGGGGTCCTCATCCCGGTTGGAGGACATATCTCTTCCTTCATCATGATGCCAGCCTAGCTTTCGGCCCAAAATCCAAGGTAAGCATGGCAAAAGTCTGGAGATGCCGGGGATTGAACCCGGGGCCTCATACATGCAAAGCATGCGCTCTACCACTGAGCTACATCCCCACTTCTGCAAGGTTTGACTGTATGATTGGAAACCCTGCATTGAACCGACGGCCACATCACCCCATTCGACTCTGCAGTATACAATGTCAGTCAGGAAAATCCTTCAGCCTTGTACCTGGATGATCTTCATGGTCTTATGTACAGATGCCTATATACAGCCTTCTTAGCGCAGTAGGCAGCGCGTCAGTCTCATAATCTGAAGGTCCTGAGTTCGATCCTCAGAGAGGGCATTTATTTCCTTCTTTTGGAATGCAAAATTCTCCGATTTTCTTGAAATGCGCAAACTATGCCTAGTTCAAAGATTTTTCCAAAGCAAATGTCTGACTATTTAAGTGGGGCTCTCACCCCAACTGCATGACAAACTTCTTCTTTCTGCATGATGGCAGGCTAGCCTTCTGGAAAAAAGCCAAGATAAGGAACAGAGGCTCCTGGAGATGCCGGGGATTGAACCCGGGACCTCATACATGCGAAGCATGCGCTCTACCACTGAGCTACATCCCCACTTTTGCACTCGAGCTGTTTGATGGATGCAAGGAATCCCTGAAACCCAGGGACTGCAAAGTCTCGATCATAATCAATGGAAGGTATTGTTTGAATAAAAGTGAAAGATATGGAAATCGAAGCAAAAAATCCTTCGAGCCGGATTTGAACCAGCGACCTAAGGATGTCTGACTTTATGCTACAGTCCTCCGCTCTACCAACTGAGCTATCGAAGGAGTGGCTGAAGTATCTTTCAGCGCTGTAATTATCTCTCGCTCAAGAAAGGTTGTGGGGGTGGGGATCAGGAGCAGATCGATGAAAATCATGAACATTACCTGCAGCTCCCTCTCAAAGTCACCAGTTCTTAGAGCACACTGTAAGGTACGTCTTATCACCCCAAAGGAGGATTTCAGACCAAAGTTCATGTTCTGTCTTGGCTTGGGGATAAGCAGGGGTGCTCCAAATTTCAATTTTACAGAAAGGAAAGGAACTTTGATACAAAGACCTTGGGCAGCATTGGTGGCAAATGGATGGCTGCGCGGAACCATGAAAGAAATGACAGAAAGTTATGGGAGTCATTACTACGCACCCAGCATCAAGAACGTGCATTTTGGATGCATTTTCAAAAGGAAAGAGAACGGAAAAATCTGTAGATTGAAGGTGATTGAGATAAACAAAATATTCCGTTTTTCTAAAAGCTACTGTAAAGAGTCTCTGGTTTAGAAGAAGAACCCTTACCAATGATCAAGAGAGATGCGACAGATTTCTATCATCAAAGCATTATGGTTGTCAAGATGAATCATCACTTTGATGTCTTCAACAAGTAGGATTCTTTTGATCTATAATCATCAAAAATGAGATAGCCCCATTTCATGGGATTTTTCAAGGCAAACGTCTGACAGATTAAGCGGGGTCCTCATCCCGGTTGGAGGACATATCTCTTCCTTCATCATGATGCCAGCCTAGCTTTCGGCCCAAAATCCAAGGTAAGCATGGCAAATGTCTGGAGATGCCGGGGATTGAACCCGGGGCCTCATACATGCAAAGCATGCGCTCTACCACTGAGCTACATCCCCACTTCTGCAAGGTTTGACTGTATGATTGGAAACCCTGCATTGAACCGACGGCCACATCACCCCATTTGACTCTGCAGTATACAATGTCAGTCAGGAAAATCCTTCAGCCTTGTACCTGGATGATCTTCATGGTCTTATGTACAGATGCCTATATACAGCCTTCTTAGCGCAGTAGGCAGCGCGTCAGTCTCATAATCTGAAGGTCCTGAGTTCGATCCTCAGAGAGGGCATTTATTTCCTTCTTTTGGAATGCAAAATTCTCCGATTTTCTTGAAATGCGCAAACTATGCCTAGTTCAAAGATTTTTCCAAAGCAAATGTCTGACTATTTAAGTGGGGCTCTCACCCCAACTGCATGACAAACTTCTTCTTTCTGCATGATGGCAGGCTAGCCTTCTGGAAAAAAGCCAAGATAAGGAACAGAGGCTCCTGGAGATGCCGGGGATTGAACCCGGGACCTCATACATGCGAAGCATGCGCTCTACCACTGAGCTACATCCCCACTTTTGCACTCGAGCTGTTTGATGGATGCAAGGAATCCCTGAAACCCAGGGACTGCAAAGTCTCGATCATAATCAATGGAAGGTATTGTTTGAATAAAAGTGAAAGATATGGAAATCGAAGCAAAAAATCCTTCGAGCCGGATTTGAACCAGCGACCTAAGGATGTCTGACTTTATGCTACAGTCCTCCGCTCTACCAACTGAGCTATCGAAGGAGTGGCTGAAGTATCTTTCAGCGCTGTAATTATCTCTCGCTCAAGAAAGGTTGTGGGGGTGGGGATCAGGAGCAGATCGATGAAAATCATGAACATTACCTGCAGCTCCCTCTCAAAGTCACCAGTTCTTAGAGCACACTGTAAGGTACGTCTTATCACCCCAAAGGAGGATTTCAGACCAAAGTTCATGTTCTGTCTTGGCTTGGGGATAAGCAGGGGTGCTCCAAATTTCAATTTTACAGAAAGGAAAGGAACTTTGATACAAAGACCTTGGGCAGCATTGGTGGCAAATGGATGGCTGCGCGGAACCATGAAAGAAATGACAGAAAGTTATGGGAGTCATTACTATGCACCCAGCATCAAGAACGTGCATTTTGGATGCATTTTCAAAAGGAAAGAGAACGGAAAAATCTGTAGATTGAAGGTGATTGAGATAAACAAAATATTCCGTTTTTCTAAAAGCTACTGTAAAGAGTCTCTGGTTTAGAAGAAGAACCCTTACCAATGATCAAGAGAGATGCGACAGATTTCTATCATCAAAGCATTATGGTTGTCAAGATGAATCATCACTTTGATGTCTTCAACAAGTAGGATTCTTTTGATCTATAATCATCAAAAATGAGATAGCCCCATTTCATGGGATTTTTCAAGGCAAACGTCTGACAGATTAAGCGGGGTCCTCATCCCGGTTGGAGGACATATCTCTTCCTTCATCATGATGCCAGCCTAGCTTTCGGCCCAAAATCCAAGGTAAGCATGGCAAAAGTCTGGAGATGCCGGGGATTGAACCCGGGGCCTCATACATGCAAAGCATGCGCTCTACCACTGAGCTACATCCCCACTTCTGCAAGGTTTGACTGTATGATTGGAAACCCTGCATTGAACCGACGGCCACATCACCCCATTCGACTCTGCAGTATACAATGTCAGTCAGGAAAATCCTTCAGCCTTGTACCTGGATGATCTTCATGGTCTTATGTACAGATGCCTATATACAGTCTTCTTAGCGCAGTAGGCAGCGCGTCAGTCTCATAATCTGAAGGTCCTGAGTTCGATCCTCAGAGAGGGCATTTATTTCCTTCTTTTGGAATGCAAAATTCTCCGATTTTCTTGAAATGCGCAAACTATGCCTAGTTCAAAGATTTTTCCAAAGCAAATGTCTGACTATTTAAGTGGGGCTCTCACCCCAACTGCATGACAAACTTCTTCTTTCTGCATGATGGCAGGCTAGCCTTCTGGAAAAAAGCCAAGATAAGGAACAGAGGCTCCTGGAGATGCCGGGGATTGAACCCGGGACCTCATACATGCGAAGCATGCGCTCTACCACTGAGCTACATCCCCACTTTTGCCCTCGAGCTGTTTGATGGATGCAAGGAATCCCTGAAACCCAGGGACTGCAAAGTCTCGATCATAATCAATGGAAGGTATTGTTTGAATAAAAGTGAAATATATGGAAATCGAAGCAAAAAATCCTTCGAGCCGGATTTGAACCAGCGACCTAAGGATGTCTGACTTTATGCTACAGTCCTCCGCTCTACCAACTGAGCTATCGAAGGAGTGGCTGAAGTATCTTTCAGCGCTGTAATTATCTCTCGCTCAAGAAAGGTTGTGGGGGTGGGGATCAGGAGCAGATCGATGAAAATCATGAACATTACCTGCAGCTCCCTCTCAAAGTCACCAGTTCTTAGAGCACACTGTAAGGTACGTCTTATCACCCCAAAGGAGGATTTCAGACCAAAGTTCATGTTCTGTCTTGGCTTGGGGATAAGCAGGGGTGCTCCAAATTTCAATTTTACAGAAAGGAAAGGAACTTTGATACAAAGACCTTGGGCAGCATTGGTGGCAAATGGATGGCTGCGCGGAACCATGAAAGAAATGACAGAAAGTTATGGGAGTCATTACTACGCACCCAGCATCAAGAACGTGCATTTTGGATGCATTTTCAAAAGGAAAGAGAACGGAAAAATCTGTAGATTGAAGGTGATTGAGATAAACAAAATATTCCGTTTTTCTAAAAGCTACTGTAAAGAGTCTCTGGTTTAGAAGAAGAACCCTTACCAATGATCAAGAGAGATGCGACAGATTTCTATCATCAAAGCATTATGGTTGTCAAGATGAATCATCACTTTGATGTCTTCAACAAGTAGGATTCTTTTGATCTATAATCATCAAAAATGAGATAGCCCCATTTCATGGGATTTTTCAAGGCAAACGTCTGACAGATTAAGCGGGGTCCTCATCCCGGTTGGAGGACATATCTCTTCCTTCATCATGATGCCAGCCTAGCTTTCGGCCCAAAATCCAAGGTAAGCATGGCAAAAGTCTGGAGATGCCGGGGATTGAACCCGGGGCCTCATACATGCAAAGCATGCGCTCTACCACTGAGCTACATCCCCACTTCTGCAAGGTTTGACTGTATGATTGGAAACCCTGCATTGAACCGACGGCCACATCACCCCATTCGACTCTGCAGTATACAATGTCAGTCAGGAAAATCCTTCAGCCTTGTACCTGGATGATCTTCATGGTCTTATGTACAGATGCCTATATACAGTCTTCTTAGCGCAGTAGGCAGCGCGTCAGTCTCATAATCTGAAGGTCCTGAGTTCGATCCTCAGAGAGGGCATTTATTTCCTTCTTTTGGAATGCAAAATTCTCCGATTTTCTTGAAATGCGCAAACTATGCCTAGTTCAAAGATTTTTCCAAAGCAAATGTCTGACTATTTAAGTGGGGCTCTCACCCCAACTGCATGACAAACTTCTTCTTTCTGCATGATGGCAGGCTAGCCTTCTGGAAAAAAGCCAAGATAAGGAACAGAGGCTCCTGGAGATGCCGGGGATTGAACCCGGGACCTCATACATGCGAAGCATGCGCTCTACCACTGAGCTACATCCCCACTTTTGCCCTAGAGCTGTTTGATGGATGCAAGGAATCCCTGAAACCCAGGGACTGCAAAGTCTCGATCATAATCAATGGAAGGTATTGTTTGAATAAAAGTGAAATATATGGAAATCGAAGCAAAAAATCCTTCGAGCCGGATTTGAACCAGCGACCTAAGGATGTCTGACTTTATGCTACAGTCCTCCGCTCTACCAACTGAGCTATCGAAGGAGTGGCTGAAGTATCTTTCAGCGCTGTAATTATCTCTCGCTCAAGAAAGGTTGTGGGGGTGGGGATCAGGAGCAGATCGATGAAAATCATGAACATTACCTGCAGCTCCCTCTCAAAGTCACCAGTTCTTAGAGCACACTGTAAGGTACGTCTTATCACCCCAAAGGAGGATTTCAGACCAAAGTTCATGTTCTGTCTTGGCTTGGGGATAAGCAGGGGTGCTCCAAATTTCAATTTTACAGAAAGGAAAGGAACTTTGATACAAAGACCTTGGGCAGCATTGGTGGCAAATGGATGGCTGCGCGGAACCATGAAAGAAATGACAGAAAGTTATGGGAGTCATTACTACGCACCCAGCATCAAGAACGTGCATTTTGGATGCATTTTCAAAAGGAAAGAGAACGGAAAAATCTGTAGATTGAAGGTGATTGAGATAAACAAAATATTCCGTTTTTCTAAAAGCTACTGTAAAGAGTCTCTGGTTTAGAAGAAGAACCCTTACCAATGATCAAGAGAGATGCAACAGATTTCTATCATCAAAGCATTATGGTTGTCAAGATGAATCATCACTTTGATGTCTTCAACAAGTAGGATTCTTTTGATCTATAATCATCAAAAATGAGATAGCCCCATTTCATGGGATTTTTCAAGGCAAACGTCTGACAGATTAAGCGGGGTCCTCATCCCGGTTGGAGGACATATCTCTTCCTTCATCATGATGCCAGCCTAGCTTTCGGCCCAAAATCCAAGGTAAGCATGGCAAAAGTCTGGAGATGCCGGGGATTGAACCCGGGGCCTCATACATGCAAAGCATGCGCTCTACCACTGAGCTACATCCCCACTTCTGCAAGGTTTGACTGTATGATTGGAAACCCTGCATTGAACCGACGGCCACATCACCCCATTCGACTCTGCAGTATACAATGTCAGTCAGGAAAATCCTTCAGCATTGTACCTGGATGATCTTCATGGTCTTATGTACAGATGCCTATATACAGCCTTCTTAGCGCAGTAGGCAGCGCGTCAGTCTCATAATCTGAAGGTCCTGAGTTCGATCCTCAGAGAGGGCATTTATTTCCTTCTTTTGGAATGCAAAATTCTCCGATTTTCTTGAAATGCGCAAACTATGCCTAGTTCAAAGATTTTTCCAAAGCAAATGTCTGACTATTTAAGTGGGGCTCTCACCCCAACTGCATGACAAACTTCTTCTTTCTGCATGATGGCAGGCTAGCCTTCTGGAAAAAAGCCAAGATAAGGAACAGAGGCTCCTGGAGATGCCGGGGATTGAACCCGGGACCTCATACATGCGAAGCATGCGCTCTACCACTGAGCTACATCCCCACTTTTGCACTCGAGCTGTTTGATGGATGCAAGGAATCCCTGAAACCCAGGGACTGCAAAGTCTCGATCATAATCAATGGAAGGTATTGTTTGAATAAAAGTGAAAGATATGGAAATCGAAGCAAAAAATCCTTCGAGCCGGATTTGAACCAGCGACCTAAGGATGTCTGACTTTATGCTACAGTCCTCCGCTCTACCAACTGAGCTATCGAAGGAGTGGCTGAAGTATCTTTCAGCGCTGTAATTATCTCTCGCTCAAGAAAGGTTGTGGGGGTGGGGATCAGGAGCAGATCGATGAAAATCATGAACATTACCTGCAGCTCCCTCTCAAAGTCACCAGTTCTTAGAGCACACTGTAAGGTACGTCTTATCACCCCAAAGGAGGATTTCAGACCAAAGTTCATGTTCTGTCTTGGCTTGGGGATAAGCAGGGGTGCTCCAAATTTCAATTTTACAGAAAGGAAAGGAACTTTGATACAAAGACCTTGGGCAGCATTGGTGGCAAATGGATGGCTGCGCGGAACCATGAAAGAAATGACAGAAAGTTATGGGAGTCATTACTACGCACCCAGCATCAAGAACGTGCATTTTGGATGCATTTTCAAAAGGAAAGAGAACGGAAAAATCTGTAGATTGAAGGTGATTGAGATAAACAAAATATTCCGTTTTTCTAAAAGCTACTGTAAAGAGTCTCTGGTTTAGAAGAAGAACCCTTACCAATGATCAAGAGAGATGCGACAGATTTCTATCATCAAAGCATTATGGTTGTCAAGATGAATCATCACTTTGATGTCTTCAACAAGTAGGATTCTTTTGATCTATAATCATCAAAAATGAGATAGCCCCACTTCATGGGATTTTTCAAGGCAAACGTCTGACAGATTAAGCGGGGTCCTCATCCCGGTTGGAGGACATATCTCTTCCTTCATCATGATGCCAGCCTAGCTTTCGGCCCAAAATCCAAGGTAAGCATGGCAAAAGTCTGGAGATGCCGGGGATTGAACCCGGGGCCTCATACATGCAAAGCATGCGCTCTACCACTGAGCTACATCCCCACTTCTGCAAGGTTTGACTGTATGATTGGAAACCCTGCATTGAACCGACGGCCACATCACCCCATTCGACTCTGCAGTATACAATGTCAGTCAGGAAAATCCTTCAGCCTTGTACCTGGATGATCTTCATGGTCTTATGTACAAATGCCTATATACAGCCTTCTTAGCGCAGTAGGCAGCGCGTCAGTCTCATAATCTGAAGGTCCTGAGTTCGATCCTCAGAGAGGGCATTTATTTCCTTCTTTTGGAATGCAAAATTCTCCGATTTTCTTGAAATGCGCAAACTATGCTTAGTTCAAAGATTTTTCCAAAGCAAATGTCTGACTATTTAAGTGGGGCTCTCACCCCAACTGCATGACAAACTTCTTCTTTCTGCATGATGGCAGGCTAGCCTTCTGGAAAAAAGCCAAGATAAGGAACAGAGGCTCCTGGAGATGCCGGGGATTGAACCCGGGACCTCATACATGCGAAGCATGCGCTCTACCACTGAGCTACATCCCCACTTTTGCCCTCGAGCTGTTTGATGGATGCAAGGAATCCCTGAAACCCAGGGACTGCAAAGTCTCGATCATAATCAATGGAAGGTATTGTTTGAATAAAAGTGAAAGATATGGAAATCGAAGCAAAAAATCCTTCGAGCCGGATTTGAACCAGCGACCTAAGGATGTCTGACTTTATGCTACAGTCCTCCGCTCTACCAACTGAGCTATCGAAGGAGTGGCTGAAGTATCTTTCAGCGCTGTAATTATCTCTCGCTCAAGAAAGGTTGTGGGGGTGGGGATCAGGAGCAGATCGATGAAAATCATGAACATTACCTGCAGCTCCCTCTCAAAGTCACCAGTTCTTAGAGCACACTGTAAGGTACGTCTTATCACCCCAAAGGAGGATTTCAGACCAAAGTTCATGTTCTGTCTTGGCTTGGGGATAAGCAGGGGTGCTCCAAATTTCAATTTTAAAGAAAGGAAAGGAACTTTGATACAAAGACCTTGGGCAGCATTGGTGGCAAATGGATGGCTGCGCGGAACCATGAAAGAAATGACAGAAAGTTATGGGAGTCATTACTACGCACCCAGCATCAAGAACGTGCATTTTGGATGCATTTTCAAAAGGAAAGAGAACGGAAAAATCTGTAGATTGAAGGTGATTGAGATAAACAAAATATTCCGTTTTTCTAAAAGCTACTGTAAAGAGTCTCTGGTTTAGAAGAAGAACCCTTACCAATGATCAAGAGAGATGCGACAGATTTCTATCATCAAAGCATTATGGTTGTCAAGATGAATCATCACTTTGATGTCTTCAACAAGTAGGATTCTTTTGATCTATAATCATCAAAAATGAGATAGCCCCATTTCATGGGATTTTTCAAGGCAAACGTCTGACAGATTAAGCGGGGTCCTCATCCCGGTTGGAGGACATATCTCTTCCTTCATCATGATGCCAGCCTAGCTTTCGGCCAAAAATCCAAGGTAAGCATGGCAAAAGTCTGGAGATGCCGGGGATTGAACCCGGGGCCTCATACATGCAAAGCATGCGCTCTACCACTGAGCTACATCCCCACTTCTGCAAGGTTTGACTGTATGATTGGAAACCCTGCATTGAACCGACGGCCACATCACCCCATTCGACTCTGCAGTATACAATGTCAGTCAGGAAAATCCTTCAGCCTTGTACCTGGATGATCTTCATGGTCTTATGTACAGATGCCTATATACAGCCTTCTTAGCGCAGTAGGCAGCGCGTCAGTCTCATAATCTGAAGGTCCTGAGTTCGATCCTCAGAGAGGGCATTTATTTCCTTCTTTTGGAATGCAAAATTCTCCGATTTTCTTGAAATGCGCAAACTATGCCTAGTTCAAAGATTTTTCCAAAGCAAATGTCTGACTATTTAAGTGGGGCTCTCACCCCAACTGCATGACAAACTTCTTCTTTCTGCATGATGGCAGGCTAGCCTTCTGGAAAAAAGCCAAGATAAGGAACAGAGGCTCCTGGAGATGCCGGGGATTGAACCCGGGACCTCATACATGCGAAGCATGCGCTCTACCACTGAGCTACATCCCCACTTTTGCACTCGAGCTGTTTGATGGATGCAAGGAATCCCTGAAACCCAGGGACTGCAAAGTCTCGATCATAATCAATGGAAGGTATTGTTTGAATAAAAGTGAAAGATATGGAAATCGAAGCAAAAAATCCTTCGAGCCGGATTTGAACCAGCGACCTAAGGATGTCTGACTTTATGCTACAGTCCTCCGCTCTACCAACTGAGCTATCGAAGGAGTGGCTGAAGTATCTTTCAGCGCTGTAATTATCTCTCGCTCAAGAAAGGTTGTGGGGGTGGGGATCAGGAGCAGATCGATGAAAATCATGAACATTACCTGCAGCTCCCTCTCAAAGTCACCAGTTCTTAGAGCACACTGTAAGGTACGTCTTATCACCCCAAAGGAGGATTTCAGACCAAAGTTCATGTTCTGTCTTGGCTTGGGGATAAGCAGGGGTGCTCCAAATTTCAATTTTACAGAAAGGAAAGGAACTTTGATACAAAGACCTTGGGCAGCATTGGTGGCAAATGGATGGCTGCGCGGAACCATGAAAGAAATGACAGAAAGTTATGGGAGTCATTACTACGCACCCAGCATCAAGAACGTGCATTTTGGATGCATTTTCAAAAGGAAAGAGAACGGAAAAATCTGTAGATTGAAGGTGATTGAGATAAACAAAATATTCCGTTTTTCTAAAAGCTACTGTAAAGAGTCTCTGGTTTAGAAGAAGAACCCTTACCAATGATCAAGAGAGATGCGACAGATTTCTATCATCAAAGCATTATGGTTGTCAAGATGAATCATCACTTTGATGTCTTCAACAAGTAGGATTCTTTTGATCTATAATCATCAAAAATGAGATAGCCCCATTTCATGGGATTTTTCAAGGCAAACGTCTGACAGATTAAGCGGGGTCCTCATCCCGGTTGGAGGACATATCTCTTCCTTCATCATGATGCCAGCCTAGCTTTCGGCCCAAAATCCAAGGTAAGCATGGCAAAAGTCTGGAGATGCCGGGGATTGAACCCGGGGCCTCATACATGCAAAGCATGCGCTCTACCACTGAGCTACATCCCCACTTCTGCAAGGTTTGACTGTATGATTGGAAACCCTGCATTGAACCGACGGCCACATCACCCCATTTGACTCTGCAGTATACAATGTCAGTCAGGAAAATCCTTCAGCCTTGTACCTGGATGATCTTCATGGTCTTATGTACAGATGCCTATATACAGCCTTCTTAGCGCAGTAGGCAGCGCGTCAGTCTCATAATCTGAAGGTCCTGAGTTCGATCCTCAGAGAGGGCATTTATTTCCTTCTTTTGGAATGCAAAATTCTCCGATTTTCTTGAAATGCGCAAACTATGCCTAGTTCAAAGATTTTTCCAAAGCAAATGTCTGACTATTTAAGTGGGGCTCTCACCCCAACTGCATGACAAACTTCTTCTTTCTGCATGATGGCAGGCTAGCCTTCTGGAAAAAAGCCAAGATAAGGAACAGAGGCTCCTGGAGATGCCGGGGATTGAACCCGGGACCTCATACATGCGAAGCATGCGCTCTACCACTGAGCTACATCCCCACTTTTGCACTCGAGCTGTTTGATGGATGCAAGGAATCCCTGAAACCCAGGGACTGCAAAGTCTCGATCATAATCAATGGAAGGTATTGTTTGAATAAAAGTGAAAGATATGGAAATCGAAGCAAAAAATCCTTCGAGCCGGATTTGAACCAGCGACCTAAGGATGTCTGACTTTATGCTACAGTCCTCCGCTCTACCAACTGAGCTATCGAAGGAGTGGCTGAAGTATCTTTCAGCGCTGTAATTATCTCTCGCTCAAGAAAGGTTGTGGGGGTGGGGATCAGGAGCAGATCGATGAAAATCATGAACATTACCTGCAGCTCCCTCTCAAAGTCACCAGTTCTTAGAGCACACTGTAAGGTACGTCTTATCACCCCAAAGGAGGATTTCAGACCAAAGTTCATGTTCTGTCTTGGCTTGGGGATAAGCAGGGGTGCTCCAAATTTCAATTTTACAGAAAGGAAAGGAACTTTGATACAAAGACCTTGGGCAGCATTGGTGGCAAATGGATGGCTGCGCGGAACCATGAAAGAAATGACAGAAAGTTATGGGAGTCATTACTACGCACCCAGCATCAAGAACGTGCATTTTGGATGCATTTTCAAAAGGAAAGAGAACGGAAAAATCTGTAGATTGAAGGTGATTGAGATAAACAAAATATTCCGTTTTTCTAAAAGCTACTGTAAAGAGTCTCTGGTTTAGAAGAAGAACCCTTACCAATGATCAAGAGAGATGCGACAGATTTCTATCATCAAAGCATTATGGTTGTCAAGATGAATCATCACTTTGATGTCTTCAACAAGTAGGATTCTTTTGATCTATAATCATCAAAAATGAGATAGCCCCATTTCATGGGATTTTTCAAGGCAAACGTCTGACAGATTAAGCGGGGTCCTCATCCCGGTTGGAGGACATATCTCTTCCTTCATCATGATGCCAGCCTAGCTTTCGGCCCAAAATCCAAGGTAAGCATGGCAAAAGTCTGGAGATGCCGGGGATTGAACCCGGGGCCTCATACATGCAAAGCATGCGCTCTACCACTGAGCTACATCCCCACTTCTGCAAGGTTTGACTGTATGATTGGAAACCCTGCATTGAACCGACGGCCACATCACCCCATTCGACTCTGCAGTATACAATGTCAGTCAGGAAAATCCTTCAGCCTTGTACCTGGATGATCTTCATGGTCTTATGTACAGATGCCTATATACAGTCTTCTTAGCGCAGTAGGCAGCGCGTCAGTCTCATAATCTGAAGGTCCTGAGTTCGATCCTCAGAGAGGGCATTTATTTCCTTCTTTTGGAATGCAAAATTCTCCGATTTTCTTGAAATGCGCAAACTATGCCTAGTTCAAAGATTTTTCCAAAGCAAATGTCTGACTATTTAAGTGGGGCTCTCACCCCAACTGCATGACAAACTTCTTCTTTCTGCATGATGGCAGGCTAGCCTTCTGGAAAAAAGCCAAGATAAGGAACAGAGGCTCCTGGAGATGCCGGGGATTGAACCCGGGACCTCATACATGCGAAGCATGCGCTCTACCACTGAGCTACATCCCCACTTTTGCCCTCGAGCTGTTTGATGGATGCAAGGAATCCCTGAAACCCAGGGACTGCAAAGTCTCGATCATAATCAATGGAAGGTATTGTTTGAATAAAAGTGAAATATATGGAAATCGAAGCAAAAAATCCTTCGAGCCGGATTTGAACCAGCGACCTAAGGATGTCTGACTTTATGCTACAGTCCTCCGCTCTACCAACTGAGCTATCGAAGGAGTGGCTGAAGTATCTTTCAGCGCTGTAATTATCTCTCGCTCAAGAAAGGTTGTGGGGGTGGGGATCAGGAGCAGATCGATGAAAATCATGAACATTACCTGCAGCTCCCTCTCAAAGTCACCAGTTCTTAGAGCACACTGTAAGGTACGTCTTATCACCCCAAAGGAGGATTTCAGACCAAAGTTCATGTTCTGTCTTGGCTTGGGGATAAGCAGGGGTGCTCCAAATTTCAATTTTACAGAAAGGAAAGGAACTTTGATACAAAGACCTTGGGCAGCATTGGTGGCAAATGGATGGCTGCGCGGAACCATGAAAGAAATGACAGAAAGTTATGGGAGTCATTACTACGCACCCAGCATCAAGAACGTGCATTTTGGATGCATTTTCAAAAGGAAAGAGAACGGAAAAATCTGTAGATTGAAGGTGATTGAGATAAACAAAATATTCCGTTTTTCTAAAAGCTACTGTAAAGAGTCTCTGGTTTAGAAGAAGAACCCTTACCAATGATCAAGAGAGATGCGACAGATTTCTATCATCAAAGCATTATGGTTGTCAAGATGAATCATCACTTTGATGTCTTCAACAAGTAGGATTCTTTTGATCTATAATCATCAAAAATGAGATAGCCCCATTTCATGGGATTTTTCAAGGCAAACGTCTGACAGATTAAGCGGGGTCCTCATCCCGGTTGGAGGACATATCTCTTCCTTCATCATGATGCCAGCCTAGCTTTCGGCCCAAAATCCAAGGTAAGCATGGCAAAAGTCTGGAGATGCCGGGGATTGAACCCGGGGCCTCATACATGCAAAGCATGCGCTCTACCACTGAGCTACATCCCCACTTCTGCAAGGTTTGACTGTATGATTGGAAACCCTGCATTGAACCGACGGCCACATCACCCCATTCGACTCTGCAGTATACAATGTCAGTCAGGAAAATCCTTCAGCCTTGTACCTGGATGATCTTCATGGTCTTATGTACAGATGCCTATATACAGCCTTCTTAGCGCAGTAGGCAGCGCGTCAGTCTCATAATCTGAAGGTCCTGAGTTCGATCCTCAGAGAGGGCATTTATTTCCTTCTTTTGGAATGCAAAATTCTCCGATTTTCTTGAAATGCGCAAACTATGCCTAGTTCAAAGATTTTTCCAAAGCAAATGTCTGACTATTTAAGTGGGGCTCTCACCCCAACTGCATGACAAACTTCTTCTTTCTGCATGATGGCAGGCTAGCCTTCTGGAAAAAAGCCAAGATAAGGAACAGAGGCTCCTGGAGATGCCGGGGATTGAACCCGGGACCTCATACATGCGAAGCATGCGCTCTACCACTGAGCTACATCCCCACTTTTGCACTCGAGCTGTTTGATGGATGCAAGGAATCCCTGAAACCCAGGGACTGCAAAGTCTCGATCATAATCAATGGAAGGTATTGTTTGAATAAAAGTGAAAGATATGGAAATCGAAGCAAAAAATCCTTCAAGCCGGATTTGAACCAGCGACCTAAGGATGTCTGACTTTATGCTACAGTCCTCCGCTCTACCAACTGAGCTATCGAAGGAGTGGCTGAAGTATCTTTCAGCGCTGTAATTATCTCTCGCTCAAGAAAGGTTATGGGGGTGGGGATCAGGAGCAGATCGATGAAAATCATGAACATTACCTGCAGCTCCCTCTCAAAGTCACCAGTTCTTAGAGCACACTGTAAGGTACGTCTTATCACCCCAAAGGAGGATTTCAGACCAAAGTTCATGTTCTGTCTTGGCTTGGGGATAAGCAGGGGTGCTCCAAATTTCAATTTTACAGAAAGGAAAGGAACTTTGATACAAAGACCTTGGGCAGCATTGGTGGCAAATGGATGGCTGCGCGGAACCATGAAAGAAATGACAGAAAGTTATGGGAGTCATTACTACGCACCCAGCATCAAGAACGTGCATTTTGGATGCATTTTCAAAAGGAAAGAGAACGGAAAAATCTGTAGATTGAAGGTGATTGAGATAAACAAAATATTCCGTTTTTCTAAAAGCTACTGTAAAGAGTCTCTGGTTTAGAAGAAGAACCCTTACCAATGATCAAGAGAGATGCGACAGATTTCTATCATCAAAGCATTATGGTTGTCAAGATGAATCATCACTTTGATGTCTTCAACAAGTAGGATTCTTTTGATCTATAATCATCAAAAATGAGATAGCCCCATTTCATGGGATTTTTCAAGGCAAACGTCTGACAGATTAAGCGGGGTCCTCATCCCGGTTGGAGGACATATCTCTTCCTTCATCATGATGCCAGCCTAGCTTTCGGCCCAAAATCCAAGGTAAGCATGGCAAATGTCTGGAGATGCCGGGGATTGAACCCGGGGCCTCATACATGCAAAGCATGCGCTCTACCACTGAGCTACATCCCCACTTCTGCAAGGTTTGACTGTATGATTGGAAACCCTGCATTGAACCGACGGCCACATCACCCCATTTGACTCTGCAGTATACAATGTCAGTCAGGAAAATCCTTCAGCCTTGTACCTGGATGATCTTCATGGTCTTATGTACAGATGCCTATATACAGCCTTCTTAGCGCAGTAGGCAGCGCGTCAGTCTCATAATCTGAAGGTCCTGAGTTCGATCCTCAGAGAGGGCATTTATTTCCTTCTTTTGGAATGCAAAATTCTCCGATTTTCTTGAAATGCGCAAACTATGCCTAGTTCAAAGATTTTTCCAAAGCAAATGTCTGACTATTTAAGTGGGGCTCTCACCCCAACTGCATGACAAACTTCTTCTTTCTGCATGATGGCAGGCTAGCCTTCTGGAAAAAAGCCAAGATAAGGAACAGAGGCTCCTGGAGATGCCGGGGATTGAACCCGGGACCTCATACATGCGAAGCATGCGCTCTACCACTGAGCTACATCCCCACTTTTGCACTCGAGCTGTTTGATGGATGCAAGGAATCCCTGAAACCCAGGGACTGCAAAGTCTCGATCATAATCAATGGAAGGTATTGTTTGAATAAAAGTGAAAGATATGGAAATCGAAGCAAAAAATCCTTCGAGCCGGATTTGAACCAGCGACCTAAGGATGTCTGACTTTATGCTACAGTCCTCCGCTCTACCAACTGAGCTATCGAAGGAGTGGCTGAAGTATCTTTCAGCGCTGTAATTATCTCTCGCTCAAGAAAGGTTGTGGGGGTGGGGATCAGGAGCAGATCGATGAAAATCATGAACATTACCTGCAGCTCCCTCTCAAAGTCACCAGTTCTTAGAGCACACTGTAAGGTACGTCTTATCACCCCAAAGGAGGATTTCAGACCAAAGTTCATGTTCTGTCTTGGCTTGGGGATAAGCAGGGGTGCTCCAAATTTCAATTTTACAGAAAGGAAAGGAACTTTGATACAAAGACCTTGGGCAGCATTGGTGGCAAATGGATGGCTGCGCGGAACCATGAAAGAAATGACAGAAAGTTATGGGAGTCATTACTACGCACCCAGCATCAAGAACGTGCATTTTGGATGCATTTTCAAAAGGAAAGAGAACGGAAAAATCTGTAGATTGAAGGTGATTGAGATAAACAAAATATTCCGTTTTTCTAAAAGCTACTGTAAAGAGTCTCTGGTTTAGAAGAAGAACCCTTACCAATGATCAAGAGAGATGCGACAGATTTCTATCATCAAAGCATTATGGTTGTCAAGATGAATCATCACTTTGATGTCTTCAACAAGTAGGATTCTTTTGATCTATAATCATCAAAAATGAGATAGCCCCATTTCATGGGATTTTTCAAGGCAAACGTCTGACAGATTAAGCGGGGTCCTCATCCCGGTTGGAGGACATATCTCTTCCTTCATCATGATGCCAGCCTAGCTTTCGGCCCAAAATCCAAGGTAAGCATGGCAAAAGTCTGGAGATGCCGGGGATTGAACCCGGGGCCTCATACATGCAAAGCATGCGCTCTACCACTGAGCTACATCCCCACTTCTGCAAGGTTTGACTGTATGATTGGAAACCCTGCATTGAACCGACGGCCACATCACCCCATTCGACTCTGCAGTATACAATGTCAGTCAGGAAAATCCTTCAGCCTTGTACCTGGATGATCTTCATGGTCTTATGTACAGATGCCTATATACAGTCTTCTTAGCGCAGTAGGCAGCGCGTCAGTCTCATAATCTGAAGGTCCTGAGTTCGATCCTCAGAGAGGGCATTTATTTCCTTCTTTTGGAATGCAAAATTCTCCGATTTTCTTGAAATGCGCAAACTATGCCTAGTTCAAAGATTTTTCCAAAGCAAATGTCTGACTATTTAAGTGGGGCTCTCACCCCAACTGCATGACAAACTTCTTCTTTCTGCATGATGGCAGGCTAGCCTTCTGGAAAAAAGCCAAGATAAGGAACAGAGGCTCCTGGAGATGCCGGGGATTGAACCCGGGACCTCATACATGCGAAGCATGCGCTCTACCACTGAGCTACATCCCCACTTTTGCCCTCGAGCTGTTTGATGGATGCAAGGAATCCCTGAAACCCAGGGACTGCAAAGTCTCGATCATAATCAATGGAAGGTATTGTTTGAATAAAAGTGAAATATATGGAAATCGAAGCAAAAAATCCTTCGAGCCGGATTTGAACCAGCGACCTAAGGATGTCTGACTTTATGCTACAGTCCTCCGCTCTACCAACTGAGCTATCGAAGGAGTGGCTGAAGTATCTTTCAGCGCTGTAATTATCTCTCGCTCAAGAAAGGTTGTGGGGGTGGGGATCAGGAGCAGATCGATGAAAATCATGAACATTACCTGCAGCTCCCTCTCAAAGTCACCAGTTCTTAGAGCACACTGTAAGGTACGTCTTATCACCCCAAAGGAGGATTTCAGACCAAAGTTCATGTTCTGTCTTGGCTTGGGGATAAGCAGGGGTGCTCCAAATTTCAATTTTACAGAAAGGAAAGGAACTTTGATACAAAGACCTTGGGCAGCATTGGTGGCAAATGGATGGCTGCGCGGAACCATGAAAGAAATGACAGAAAGTTATGGGAGTCATTACTACGCACCCAGCATCAAGAACGTGCATTTTGGATGCATTTTCAAAAGGAAAGAGAACGGAAAAATCTGTAGATTGAAGGTGATTGAGATAAACAAAATATTCCGTTTTTCTAAAAGCTACTGTAAAGAGTCTCTGGTTTAGAAGAAGAACCCTTACCAATGATCAAGAGAGATGCGACAGATTTCTATCATCAAAGCATTATGGTTGTCAAGATGAATCATCACTTTGATGTCTTCAACAAGTAGGATTCTTTTGATCTATAATCATCAAAAATGAGATAGCCCCATTTCATGGGATTTTTCAAGGCAAACGTCTGACAGATTAAGCGGGGTCCTCATCCCGGTTGGAGGACATATCTCTTCCTTCATCATGATGCCAGCCTAGCTTTCGGCCCAAAATCCAAGGTAAGCATGGCAAAAGTCTGGAGATGCCGGGGATTGAACCCGGGGCCTCATACATGCAAAGCATGCGCTCTACCACTGAGCTACATCCCCACTTCTGCAAGGTTTGACTGTATGATTGGAAACCCTGCATTGAACCGACGGCCACATCACCCCATTCGACTCTGCAGTATACAATGTCAGTCAGGAAAATCCTTCAGCCTTGTACCTGGATGATCTTCATGGTCTTATGTACAGATGCCTATATACAGCCTTCTTAGCGCAGTAGGCAGCGCGTCAGTCTCATAATCTGAAGGTCCTGAGTTCGATCCTCAGAGAGGGCATTTATTTCCTTCTTTTGGAATGCAAAATTCTCCGATTTTCTTGAAATGCGCAAACTATGCCTAGTTCAAAGATTTTTCCAAAGCAAATGTCTGACTATTTAAGTGGGGCTCTCACCCCAACTGCATGACAAACTTCTTCTTTCTGCATGATGGCAGGCTAGCCTTCTGGAAAAAAGCCAAGATAAGGAACAGAGGCTCCTGGAGATGCCGGGGATTGAACCCGGGACCTCATACATGCGAAGCATGCGCTCTACCACTGAGCTACATCCCCACTTTTGCACTCGAGTTGTTTGATGGATGCAAGGAATCCCTGAAACCCAGGGACTGCAAAGTCTCGATCATAATCAATGGAAGGTATTGTTTGAATAAAAGTGAAAGATATGGAAATCGAAGCAAAAAATCCTTCAAGCCGGATTTGAACCAGCGACCTAAGGATGTCTGACTTTATGCTACAGTCCTCCGCTCTACCAACTGAGCTATCGAAGGAGTGGCTGAAGTATCTTTCAGCGCTGTAATTATCTCTCGCTCAAGAAAGGTTATGGGGGTGGGGATCAGGAGCAGATCGATGAAAATCATGAACATTACCTGCAGCTCCCTCTCAAAGTCACCAGTTCTTAGAGCACACTGTAAGGTACGTCTTATCACCCCAAAGGAGGATTTCAGACCAAAGTTCATGTTCTGTCTTGGCTTGGGGATAAGCAGGGGTGCTCCAAATTTCAATTTTACAGAAAGGAAAGGAACTTTGATACAAAGACCTTGGGCAGCATTGGTGGCAAATGGATGGCTGCGCGGAACCATGAAAGAAATGACAGAAAGTTATGGGAGTCATTACTACGCACCCAGCATCAAGAACGTGCATTTTGGATGCATTTTCAAAAGGAAAGAGAACGGAAAAATCTGTAGATTGAAGGTGATTGAGATAAACAAAATATTCTGTTTTTCTAAAAGCTACTGTAAAGAGTCTCTGGTTTAGAAGAAGAACCCTTACCAATGATCAAGAGAGATGCGACAGATTTCTATCATCAAAGCATTATGGTTGTCAAGATGAATCATCACTTTGATGTCTTCAACAAGTAGGATTCTTTTGATCTATAATCATCAAAAATGAGATAGCCCCATTTCATGGGATTTTTCAAGGCAAACGTCTGACAGATTAAGCGGGGTCCTCATCCCGGTTGGAGGACATATCTCTTCCTTCATCATGATGCCAGCCTAGCTTTCGGCCCAAAATCCAAGGTAAGCATGGCAAAAGTCTGGAGATGCCGGGGATTGAACCCGGGGCCTCATACATGCAAAGCATGCGCTCTACCACTGAGCTACATCCCCACTTCTGCAAGGTTTGACTGTATGATTGGAAACCCTGCATTGAACCGACGGCCACATCACCCCATTCGACTCTGCAGTATACAATGTCAGTCAGGAAAATCCTTCAGCCTTGTACCTGGATGATCTTCATGGTCTTATGTACAGATGCCTATATACAGCCTTCTTAGCGCAGTAGGCAGCGCGTCAGTCTCATAATCTGAAGGTCCTGAGTTCGATCCTCAGAGAGGGCATTTATTTCCTTCTTTTGGAATGCAAAATTCTCCGATTTTCTTGAAATGCGCCAACTATGCCTAGTTCAAAGATTTTTCCAAAGCAAATGTCTGACTATTTAAGTGGGGCTCTCACCCCAACTGCATGACAAACTTCTTCTTTCTGCATGATGGCAGGCTAGCCTTCTGGAAAAAAGCCAAGATAAGGAACAGAGGCTCCTGGAGATGCCGGGGATTGAACCCGGGACCTCATACATGCAAAGCATGCGCTCTACCACTGAGCTACATCCCCACTTTTGCACTCGAGCTGTTTGATGGATGCAAGGAATCCCTGAAACCCAGGGACTGCAAAGTCTCGATCATAATCAATGGAAGGTATTGTTTGAATAAAAGTGAAAGATATGGAAATCGAAGCAAAAAATCCTTCGAGCCGGATTTGAACCAGCGACCTAAGGATGTCTGACTTTATGCTACAGTCCTCCGCTCTACCAACTGAGCTATCGAAGGAGTGGCTGAAGTATCTTTCAGCGCTGTAATTATCTCTCGCTCAAGAAAGGTTGTGGGGGTGGGGATCAGGAGCAGATCGATGAAAATCATGAACATTACCTGCAGCTCCCTCTCAAAGTCACCAGTTCTTAGAGCACACTGTAAGGTACGTCTTATCACCCCAAAGGAGGATTTCAGACCAAAGTTCATGTTCTGTCTTGGCTTGGGGATAAGCAGGGGTGCTCCAAATTTCAATTTTACAGAAAGGAAAGGAACTTTGATACAAAGACCTTGGGCAGCATTGGTGGCAAATGGATGGCTGCGCGGAACCATGAAAGAAATGACAGAAAGTTATGGGAGTCATTACTACGCACCCAGCATCAAGAACGTGCATTTTGGATGCATTTTCAAAAGGAAAGAGAACGGAAAAATCTGTAGATTGAAGGTGATTGAGATAAACAAAATATTCTGTTTTTCTAAAAGCTACTGTAAAGAGTCTCTGGTTTAGAAGAAGAACCCTTACCAATGATCAAGAGAGATGCGACAGATTTCTATCATCAAAGCATTATGGTTGTCAAGATGAATCATCACTTTGATGTCTTCAACAAGTAGGATTCTTTTGATCTATAATCATCAAAAATGAGATAGCCCCATTTCATGGGATTTTTCAAGGCAAACGTCTGACAGATTAAGCGGGGTCCTCATCCCGGTTGGAGGACATATCTCTTCCTTCATCATGATGCCAGCCTAGCTTTCGGCCCAAAATCCAAGGTAAGCATGGCAAAAGTCTGGAGATGCCGGGGATTGAACCCGGGGCCTCATACATGCAAAGCATGCGCTCTACCACTGAGCTACATCCCCACTTCTGCAAGGTTTGACTGTATGATTGGAAACCCTGCATTGAACCGACGGCCACATCACCCCATTCGACTCTGCAGTATACAATGTCAGTCAGGAAAATCCTTCAGCCTTGTACCTGGATGATCTTCATGGTCTTATGTACAGATGCCTATATACAGCCTTCTTAGCGCAGTAGGCAGCGCGTCAGTCTCATAATCTGAAGGTCCTGAGTTCGATCCTCAGAGAGGGCATTTATTTCCTTCTTTTGGAATGCAAAATTCTCCGATTTTCTTGAAATGCGCCAACTATGCCTAGTTCAAAGATTTTTCCAAAGCAAATGTCTGACTATTTAAGTGGGGCTCTCACCCCAACTGCATGACAAACTTCTTCTTTCTGCATGATGGCAGGCTAGCCTTCTGGAAAAAAGCCAAGATAAGGAACAGAGGCTCCTGGAGATGCCGGGGATTGAACCCGGGACCTCATACATGCAAAGCATGCGCTCTACCACTGAGCTACATCCCCACTTTTGCACTCGAGCTGTTTGATGGATGCAAGGAATCCCTGAAACCCAGGGACTGCAAAGTCTCGATCATAATCAATGGAAGGTATTGTTTGAATAAAAGTGAAAGATATGGAAATCGAAGCAAAAAATCCTTCGAGCCGGATTTGAACCAGCGACCTAAGGATGTCTGACTTTATGCTACAGTCCTCCGCTCTACCAACTGAGCTATCGAAGGAGTGGCTGAAGTATCTTTCAGCGCTGTAATTATCTCTCGCTCAAGAAAGGTTGTGGGGGTGGGGATCAGGAGCAGATCGATGAAAATCATGAACATTACCTGCAGCTCCCTCTCAAAGTCACCAGTTCTTAGAGCACACTGTAAGGTACGTCTTATCACCCCAAAGGAGGATTTCAGACCAAAGTTCATGTTCTGTCTTGGCTTGGGGATAAGCAGGGGTGCTCCAAATTTCAATTTTACAGAAAGGAAAGGAACTTTGATACAAAGACCTTGGGCAGCATTGGTGGCAAATGGATGGCTGCGCGGAACCATGAAAGAAATGACAGAAAGTTATGGGAGTCATTACTACGCACCCAGCATCAAGAACGTGCATTTTGGATGCATTTTCAAAAGGAAAGAGAACGGAAAAATCTGTAGATTGAAGGTGATTGAGATAAACAAAATATTCCGTTTTTCTAAAAGCTACTGTAAAGAGTCTCTGGTTTAGAAGAAGAACCCTTACCAATGATCAAGAGAGATGCGACAGATTTCTATCATCAAAGCATTATGGTTGTCAAGATGAATCATCACTTTGATGTCTTCAACAAGTAGGATTCTTTTGATCTATAATCATCAAAAATGAGATAGCCCCATTTCATGGGATTTTTCAAGGCAAACGTCTGACAGATTAAGCGGGGTCCTCATCCCGGTTGGAGGACATATCTCTTCCTTCATCATGATGCCAGCCTAGCTTTCGGCCCAAAATCCAAGGTAAGCATGGCAAAAGTCTGGAGATGCCGGGGATTGAACCCGGGGCCTCATACATGCAAAGCATGCGCTCTACCACTGAGCTACATCCCCACTTCTGCAAGGTTTGACTGTATGATTGGAAACCCTGCATTGAACCGACGGCCACATCACCCCATTCGACTCTGCAGTATACAATGTCAGTCAGGAAAATCCTTCAGCCTTGTACCTGGATGATCTTCATGGTCTTATGTACAGATGCCTATATACAGCCTTCTTAGCGCAGTAGGCAGCGCGTCAGTCTCATAATCTGAAGGTCCTGAGTTCGATCCTCAGAGAGGGCATTTATTTCCTTCTTTTGGAATGCAAAATTCTCCGATTTTCTTGAAATGCGCAAACTATGCCTAGTTCAAAGATTTTTCCAAAGCAAATGTCTGACTATTTAAGTGGGGCTCTCACCCCAACTGCATGACAAACTTCTTCTTTCTGCATGATGGCAGGCTAGCCTTCTGGAAAAAAGCCAAGATAAGGAACAGAGGCTCCTGGAGATGCCGGGGATTGAACCCGGGACCTCATACATGCGAAGCATGCGCTCTACCACTGAGCTACATCCCCACTTTTGCACTCGAGTTGTTTGATGGATGCAAGGAATCCCTGAAACCCAGGGACTGCAAAGTCTCGATCATAATCAATGGAAGGTATTGTTTGAATAAAAGTGAAAGATATGGAAATCGAAGCAAAAAATCCTTCAAGCCGGATTTGAACCAGCGACCTAAGGATGTCTGACTTTATGCTACAGTCCTCCGCTCTACCAACTGAGCTATCGAAGGAGTGGCTGAAGTATCTTTCAGCGCTGTAATTATCTCTCGCTCAAGAAAGGTTATGGGGGTGGGGATCAGGAGCAGATCGATGAAAATCATGAACATTACCTGCAGCTCCCTCTCAAAGTCACCAGTTCTTAGAGCACACTGTAAGGTACGTCTTATCACCCCAAAGGAGGATTTCAGACCAAAGTTCATGTTCTGTCTTGGCTTGGGGATAAGCAGGGGTGCTCCAAATTTCAATTTTACAGAAAGGAAAGGAACTTTGATACAAAGACCTTGGGCAGCATTGGTGGCAAATGGATGGCTGCGCGGAACCATGAAAGAAATGACAGAAAGTTATGGGAGTCATTACTACGCACCCAGCATCAAGAACGTGCATTTTGGATGCATTTTCAAAAGGAAAGAGAACGGAAAAATCTGTAGATTGAAGGTGATTGAGATAAACAAAATATTCTGTTTTTCTAAAAGCTACTGTAAAGAGTCTCTGGTTTAGAAGAAGAACCCTTACCAATGATCAAGAGAGATGCGACAGATTTCTATCATCAAAGCATTATGGTTGTCAAGATGAATCATCACTTTGATGTCTTCAACAAGTAGGATTCTTTTGATCTATAATCATCAAAAATGAGATAGCCCCATTTCATGGGATTTTTCAAGGCAAACGTCTGACAGATTAAGCGGGGTCCTCATCCCGGTTGGAGGACATATCTCTTCCTTCATCATGATGCCAGCCTAGCTTTCGGCCCAAAATCCAAGGTAAGCATGGCAAAAGTCTGGAGATGCCGGGGATTGAACCCGGGGCCTCATACATGCAAAGCATGCGCTCTACCACTGAGCTACATCCCCACTTCTGCAAGGTTTGACTGTATGATTGGAAACCCTGCATTGAACCGACGGCCACATCACCCCATTCGACTCTGCAGTATACAATGTCAGTCAGGAAAATCCTTCAGCCTTGTACCTGGATGATCTTCATGGTCTTATGTACAGATGCCTATATACAGCCTTCTTAGCGCAGTAGGCAGCGCGTCAGTCTCATAATCTGAAGGTCCTGAGTTCGATCCTCAGAGAGGGCATTTATTTCCTTCTTTTGGAATGCAAAATTCTCCGATTTTCTTGAAATGCGCCAACTATGCCTAGTTCAAAGATTTTTCCAAAGCAAATGTCTGACTATTTAAGTGGGGCTCTCACCCCAACTGCATGACAAACTTCTTCTTTCTGCATGATGGCAGGCTAGCCTTCTGGAAAAAAGCCAAGATAAGGAACAGAGGCTCCTGGAGATGCCGGGGATTGAACCCGGGACCTCATACATGCAAAGCATGCGCTCTACCACTGAGCTACATCCCCACTTTTGCACTCGAGCTGTTTGATGGATGCAAGGAATCCCTGAAACCCAGGGACTGCAAAGTCTCGATCATAATCAATGGAAGGTATTGTTTGAATAAAAGTGAAAGATATGGAAATCGAAGCAAAAAATCCTTCGAGCCGGATTTGAACCAGCGACCTAAGGATGTCTGACTTTATGCTACAGTCCTCCGCTCTACCAACTGAGCTATCGAAGGAGTGGCTGAAGTATCTTTCAGCGCTGTAATTATCTCTCGCTCAAGAAAGGTTGTGGGGGTGGGGATCAGGAGCAGATCGATGAAAATCATGAACATTACCTGCAGCTCCCTCTCAAAGTCACCAGTTCTTAGAGCACACTGTAAGGTACGTCTTATCACCCCAAAGGAGGATTTCAGACCAAAGTTCATGTTCTGTCTTGGCTTGGGGATAAGCAGGGGTGCTCCAAATTTCAATTTTACAGAAAGGAAAGGAACTTTGATACAAAGACCTTGGGCAGCATTGGTGGCAAATGGATGGCTGCGCGGAACCATGAAAGAAATGACAGAAAGTTATGGGAGTCATTACTACGCACCCAGCATCAAGAACGTGCATTTTGGATGCATTTTCAAAAGGAAAGAGAACGGAAAAATCTGTAGATTGAAGGTGATTGAGATAAACAAAATATTCCGTTTTTCTAAAAGCTACTGTAAAGAGTCTCTGGTTTAGAAGAAGAACCCTTACCAATGATCAAGAGAGATGCGACAGATTTCTATCATCAAAGCATTATGGTTGTCAAGATGAATCATCACTTTGATGTCTTCAACAAGTAGGATTCTTTTGATCTATAATCATCAAAAATGAGATAGCCCCATTTCATGGGATTTTTCAAGGCAAACGTCTGACAGATTAAGCGGGGTCCTCATCCCGGTTGGAGGACATATCTCTTCCTTCATCATGATGCCAGCCTAGCTTTCGGCCCAAAATCCAAGGTAAGCATGGCAAAAGTCTGGAGATGCCGGGGATTGAACCCGGGGCCTCATACATGCAAAGCATGCGCTCTACCACTGAGCTACATCCCCACTTCTGCAAGGTTTGACTGTATGATTGGAAACCCTGCATTGAACCGACGGCCACATCACCCCATTCGACTCTGCAGTATACAATGTCAGTCAGGAAAATCCTTCAGCCTTGTACCTGGATGATCTTCATGGTCTTATGTACAGATGCCTATATACAGTCTTCTTAGCGCAGTAGGCAGCGCGTCAGTCTCATAATCTGAAGGTCCTGAGTTCGATCCTCAGAGAGGGCATTTATTTCCTTCTTTTGGAATGCAAAATTCTCCGATTTTCTTGAAATGCGCAAACTATGCCTAGTTCAAAGATTTTTCCAAAGCAAATGTCTGACTATTTAAGTGGGGCTCTCACCCCAACTGCATGACAAACTTCTTCTTTCTGCATGATGGCAGGCTAGCCTTCTGGAAAAAAGCCAAGATAAGGAACAGAGGCTCCTGGAGATGCCGGGGATTGAACCCGGGACCTCATACATGCGAAGCATGCGCTCTACCACTGAGCTACATCCCCACTTTTGCCCTCGAGCTGTTTGATGGATGCAAGGAATCCCTGAAACCCAGGGACTGCAAAGTCTCGATCATAATCAATGGAAGGTATTGTTTGAATAAAAGTGAAATATATGGAAATCGAAGCAAAAAATCCTTCGAGCCGGATTTGAACCAGCGACCTAAGGATGTCTGACTTTATGCTACAGTCCTCCGCTCTACCAACTGAGCTATCGAAGGAGTGGCTGAAGTATCTTTCAGCGCTGTAATTATCTCTCGCTCAAGAAAGGTTGTGGGGGTGGGGATCAGGAGCAGATCGATGAAAATCATGAACATTACCTGCAGCTCCCTCTCAAAGTCACCAGTTCTTAGAGCACACTGTAAGGTACGTCTTATCACCCCAAAGGAGGATTTCAGACCAAAGTTCATGTTCTGTCTTGGCTTGGGGATAAGCAGGGGTGCTCCAAATTTCAATTTTACAGAAAGGAAAGGAACTTTGATACAAAGACCTTGGGCAGCATTGGTGGCAAATGGATGGCTGCGCGGAACCATGAAAGAAATGACAGAAAGTTATGGGAGTCATTACTACGCACCCAGCATCAAGAACGTGCATTTTGGATGCATTTTCAAAAGGAAAGAGAACGGAAAAATCTGTAGATTGAAGGTGATTGAGATAAACAAAATATTCCGTTTTTCTAAAAGCTACTGTAAAGAGTCTCTGGTTTAGAAGAAGAACCCTTACCAATGATCAAGAGAGATGCGACAGATTTCTATCATCAAAGCATTATGGTTGTCAAGATGAATCATCACTTTGATGTCTTCAACAAGTAGGATTCTTTTGATCTATAATCATCAAAAATGAGATAACCCCATTTCATGGGATTTTTCAAGGCAAACGTCTGACAGATTAAGCGGGGTCCTCATCCCGGTTGGAGGACATATCTCTTCCTTCATCATGATGCCAGCCTAGCTTTCGGCCCAAAATCCAAGGTAAGCATGGCAAAAGTCTGGAGATGCCGGGGATTGAACCCGGGGCCTCATACATGCAAAGCATGCGCTCTACCACTGAGCTACATCCCCACTTCTGCAAGGTTTGACTGTATGATTGGAAACCCTGCATTGAACCGACGGCCACATCACCCCATTCGACTCTGCAGTATACAATGTCAGTCAGGAAAATCCTTCAGCCTTGTACCTGGATGATCTTCATGGTCTTATGTACAGATGCCTATATACAGTCTTCTTAGCGCAGTAGGCAGCGCGTCAGTCTCATAATCTGAAGGTCCTGAGTTCGATCCTCAGAGAGGGCATTTATTTCCTTCTTTTGGAATGCAAAATTCTCCGATTTTCTTGAAATGCGCAAACTATGCCTAGTTCAAAGATTTTTCCAAAGCAAATGTCTGACTATTTAAGTGGGGCTCTCACCCCAACTGCATGACAAACTTCTTCTTTCTGCATGATGGCAGGCTAGCCTTCTGGAAAAAAGCCAAGATAAGGAACAGAGGCTCCTGGAGATGCCGGGGATTGAACCCGGGACCTCATACATGCGAAGCATGCGCTCTACCACTGAGCTACATCCCCACTTTTGCCCTCGAGCTGTTTGATGGATGCAAGGAATCCCTGAAACCCAGGGACTGCAAAGTCTCGATCATAATCAATGGAAGGTATTGTTTGAATAAAAGTGAAATATATGGAAATCGAAGCAAAAAATCCTTCGAGCCGGATTTGAACCAGCGACCTAAGGATGTCTGACTTTATGCTACAGTCCTCCGCTCTACCAACTGAGCTATCGAAGGAGTGGCTGAAGTATCTTTCAGCGCTGTAATTATCTCTCGCTCAAGAAAGGTTGTGGGGGTGGGGATCAGGAGCAGATCGATGAAAATCATGAACATTACCTGCAGCTCCCTCTCAAAGTCACCAGTTCTTAGAGCACACTGTAAGGTACGTCTTATCACCCCAAAGGAGGATTTCAGACCAAAGTTCATGTTCTGTCTTGGCTTGGGGATAAGCAGGGGTGCTCCAAATTTCAATTTTACAGAAAGGAAAGGAACTTTGATACAAAGACCTTGGGCAGCATTGGTGGCAAATGGATGGCTGCGCGGAACCATGAAAGAAATGACAGAAAGTTATGGGAGTCATTACTACGCACCCAGCATCAAGAACGTGCATTTTGGATGCATTTTCAAAAGGAAAGAGAACGGAAAAATCTGTAGATTGAAGGTGATTGAGATAAACAAAATATTCCGTTTTTCTAAAAGCTACTGTAAAGAGTCTCTGGTTTAGAAGAAGAACCCTTACCAATGATCAAGAGAGATGCGACAGATTTCTATCATCAAAGCATTATGGTTGTCAAGATGAATCATCACTTTGATGTCTTCAACAAGTAGGATTCTTTTGATCTATAATCATCAAAAATGAGATAGCCCCATTTCATGGGATTTTTCAAGGCAAACGTCTGACAGATTAAGCGGGGTCCTCATCCCGGTTGGAGGACATATCTCTTCCTTCATCATGATGCCAGCCTAGCTTTCGGCCCAAAATCCAAGGTAAGCATGGCAAAAGTCTGGAGATGCCGGGGATTGAACCCGGGGCCTCATACATGCAAAGCATGCGCTCTACCACTGAGCTACATCCCCACTTCTGCAAGGTTTGACTGTATGATTGGAAACCCTGCATTGAACCGACGGCCACATCACCCCATTCGACTCTGCAGTATACAATGTCAGTCAGGAAAATCCTTCAGCCTTGTACCTGGATGATCTTCATGGTCTTATGTACAGATGCCTATATACAGCCTTCTTAGCGCAGTAGGCAGCGCGTCAGTCTCATAATCTGAAGGTCCTGAGTTCGATCCTCAGAGAGGGCATTTATTTCCTTCTTTTGGAATGCAAAATTCTCCGATTTTCTTGAAATGCGCAAACTATGCCTAGTTCAAAGATTTTTCCAAAGCAAATGTCTGACTATTTAAGTGGGGCTCTCACCCCAACTGCATGACAAACTTCTTCTTTCTGCATGATGGCAGGCTAGCCTTCTGGAAAAAAGCCAAGATAAGGAACAGAGGCTCCTGGAGATGCCGGGGATTGAACCCGGGACCTCATACATGCGAAGCATGCGCTCTACCACTGAGCTACATCCCCACTTTTGCACTCGAGCTGTTTGATGGATGCAAGGAATCCCTGAAACCCAGGGACTGCAAAGTCTCGATCATAATCAATGGAAGGTATTGTTTGAATAAAAGTGAAAGATATGGAAATCGAAGCAAAAAATCCTTCAAGCCGGATTTGAACCAGCGACCTAAGGATGTCTGACTTTATGCTACAGTCCTCCGCTCTACCAACTGAGCTATCGAAGGAGTGGCTGAAGTATCTTTCAGCGCTGTAATTATCTCTCGCTCAAGAAAGGTTATGGGGGTGGGGATCAGGAGCAGATCGATGAAAATCATGAACATTACCTGCAGCTCCCTCTCAAAGTCACCAGTTCTTAGAGCACACTGTAAGGTACGTCTTATCACCCCAAAGGAGGATTTCAGACCAAAGTTCATGTTCTGTCTTGGCTTGGGGATAAGCAGGGGTGCTCCAAATTTCAATTTTACAGAAAGGAAAGGAACTTTGATACAAAGACCTTGGGCAGCATTGGTGGCAAATGGATGGCTGCGCGGAACCATGAAAGAAATGACAGAAAGTTATGGGAGTCATTACTACGCACCCAGCATCAAGAACGTGCATTTTGGATGCATTTTCAAAAGGAAAGAGAACGGAAAAATCTGTAGATTGAAGGTGATTGAGATAAACAAAATATTCCGTTTTTCTAAAAGCTACTGTAAAGAGTCTCTGGTTTAGAAGAAGAACCCTTACCAATGATCAAGAGAGATGCGACAGATTTCTATCATCAAAGCATTATGGTTGTCAAGATGAATCATCACTTTGATGTCTTCAACAAGTAGGATTCTTTTGATCTATAATCATCAAAAATGAGATAGCCCCATTTCATGGGATTTTTCAAGGCAAACGTCTGACAGATTAAGCGGGGTCCTCATCCCGGTTGGAGGACATATCTCTTCCTTCATCATGATGCCAGCCTAGCTTTCGGCCCAAAATCCAAGGTAAGCATGGCAAATGTCTGGAGATGCCGGGGATTGAACCCGGGGCCTCATACATGCAAAGCATGCGCTCTACCACTGAGCTACATCCCCACTTCTGCAAGGTTTGACTGTATGATTGGAAACCCTGCATTGAACCGACGGCCACATCACCCCATTTGACTCTGCAGTATACAATGTCAGTCAGGAAAATCCTTCAGCCTTGTACCTGGATGATCTTCATGGTCTTATGTACAGATGCCTATATACAGCCTTCTTAGCGCAGTAGGCAGCGCGTCAGTCTCATAATCTGAAGGTCCTGAGTTCGATCCTCAGAGAGGGCATTTATTTCCTTCTTTTGGAATGCAAAATTCTCCGATTTTCTTGAAATGCGCAAACTATGCCTAGTTCAAAGATTTTTCCAAAGCAAATGTCTGACTATTTAAGTGGGGCTCTCACCCCAACTGCATGACAAACTTCTTCTTTCTGCATGATGGCAGGCTAGCCTTCTGGAAAAAAGCCAAGATAAGGAACAGAGGCTCCTGGAGATGCCGGGGATTGAACCCGGGACCTCATACATGCGAAGCATGCGCTCTACCACTGAGCTACATCCCCACTTTTGCACTCGAGCTGTTTGATGGATGCAAGGAATCCCTGAAACCCAGGGACTGCAAAGTCTCGATCATAATCAATGGAAGGTATTGTTTGAATAAAAGTGAAAGATATGGAAATCGAAGCAAAAAATCCTTCGAGCCGGATTTGAACCAGCGACCTAAGGATGTCTGACTTTATGCTACAGTCCTCCGCTCTACCAACTGAGCTATCGAAGGAGTGGCTGAAGTATCTTTCAGCGCTGTAATTATCTCTCGCTCAAGAAAGGTTGTGGGGGTGGGGATCAGGAGCAGATCGATGAAAATCATGAACATTACCTGCAGCTCCCTCTCAAAGTCACCAGTTCTTAGAGCACACTGTAAGGTACGTCTTATCACCCCAAAGGAGGATTTCAGACCAAAGTTCATGTTCTGTCTTGGCTTGGGGATAAGCAGGGGTGCTCCAAATTTCAATTTTACAGAAAGGAAAGGAACTTTGATACAAAGACCTTGGGCAGCATTGGTGGCAAATGGATGGCTGCGCGGAACCATGAAAGAAATGACAGAAAGTTATGGGAGTCATTACTACGCACCCAGCATCAAGAACGTGCATTTTGGATGCATTTTCAAAAGGAAAGAGAACGGAAAAATCTGTAGATTGAAGGTGATTGAGATAAACAAAATATTCCGTTTTTCTAAAAGCTACTGTAAAGAGTCTCTGGTTTAGAAGAAGAACCCTTACCAATGATCAAGAGAGATGCGACAGATTTCTATCATCAAAGCATTATGGTTGTCAAGATGAATCATCACTTTGATGTCTTCAACAAGTAGGATTCTTTTGATCTATAATCATCAAAAATGAGATAGCCCCATTTCATGGGATTTTTCAAGGCAAACGTCTGACAGATTAAGCGGGGTCCTCATCCCGGTTGGAGGACATATCTCTTCCTTCATCATGATGCCAGCCTAGCTTTCGGCCCAAAATCCAAGGTAAGCATGGCAAAAGTCTGGAGATGCCGGGGATTGAACCCGGGGCCTCATACATGCAAAGCATGCGCTCTACCACTGAGCTACATCCCCACTTCTGCAAGGTTTGACTGTATGATTGGAAACCCTGCATTGAACCGACGGCCACATCACCCCATTCGACTCTGCAGTATACAATGTCAGTCAGGAAAATCCTTCAGCCTTGTACCTGGATGATCTTCATGGTCTTATGTACAGATGCCTATATACAGTCTTCTTAGCGCAGTAGGCAGCGCGTCAGTCTCATAATCTGAAGGTCCTGAGTTCGATCCTCAGAGAGGGCATTTATTTCCTTCTTTTGGAATGCAAAATTCTCCGATTTTCTTGAAATGCGCAAACTATGCCTAGTTCAAAGATTTTTCCAAAGCAAATGTCTGACTATTTAAGTGGGGCTCTCACCCCAACTGCATGACAAACTTCTTCTTTCTGCATGATGGCAGGCTAGCCTTCTGGAAAAAAGCCAAGATAAGGAACAGAGGCTCCTGGAGATGCCGGGGATTGAACCCGGGACCTCATACATGCGAAGCATGCGCTCTACCACTGAGCTACATCCCCACTTTTGCCCTCGAGCTGTTTGATGGATGCAAGGAATCCCTGAAACCCAGGGACTGCAAAGTCTCGATCATAATCAATGGAAGGTATTGTTTGAATAAAAGTGAAATATATGGAAATCGAAGCAAAAAATCCTTCGAGCCGGATTTGAACCAGCGACCTAAGGATGTCTGACTTTATGCTACAGTCCTCCGCTCTACCAACTGAGCTATCGAAGGAGTGGCTGAAGTATCTTTCAGCGCTGTAATTATCTCTCGCTCAAGAAAGGTTGTGGGGGTGGGGATCAGGAGCAGATCGATGAAAATCATGAACATTACCTGCAGCTCCCTCTCAAAGTCACCAGTTCTTAGAGCACACTGTAAGGTACGTCTTATCACCCCAAAGGAGGATTTCAGACCAAAGTTCATGTTCTGTCTTGGCTTGGGGATAAGCAGGGGTGCTCCAAATTTCAATTTTACAGAAAGGAAAGGAACTTTGATACAAAGACCTTGGGCAGCATTGGTGGCAAATGGATGGCTGCGCGGAACCATGAAAGAAATGACAGAAAGTTATGGGAGTCATTACTACGCACCCAGCATCAAGAACGTGCATTTTGGATGCATTTTCAAAAGGAAAGAGAACGGAAAAATCTGTAGATTGAAGGTGATTGAGATAAACAAAATATTCCGTTTTTCTAAAAGCTACTGTAAAGAGTCTCTGGTTTAGAAGAAGAACCCTTACCAATGATCAAGAGAGATGCGACAGATTTCTATCATCAAAGCATTATGGTTGTCAAGATGAATCATCACTTTGATGTCTTCAACAAGTAGGATTCTTTTGATCTATAATCATCAAAAATGAGATAGCCCCATTTCATGGGATTTTTCAAGGCAAACGTCTGACAGATTAAGCGGGGTCCTCATCCCGGTTGGAGGACATATCTCTTCCTTCATCATGATGCCAGCCTAGCTTTCGGCCCAAAATCCAAGGTAAGCATGGCAAAAGTCTGGAGATGCCGGGGATTGAACCCGGGGCCTCATACATGCAAAGCATGCGCTCTACCACTGAGCTACATCCCCACTTCTGCAAGGTTTGACTGTATGATTGGAAACCCTGCATTGAACCGACGGCCACATCACCCCATTCGACTCTGCAGTATACAATGTCAGTCAGGAAAATCCTTCAGCCTTGTACCTGGATGATCTTCATGGTCTTATGTACAGATGCCTATATACAGCCTTCTTAGCGCAGTAGGCAGCGCGTCAGTCTCATAATCTGAAGGTCCTGAGTTCGATCCTCAGAGAGGGCATTTATTTCCTTCTTTTGGAATGCAAAATTCTCCGATTTTCTTGAAATGCGCAAACTATGCCTAGTTCAAAGATTTTTCCAAAGCAAATGTCTGACTATTTAAGTGGGGCTCTCACCCCAACTGCATGACAAACTTCTTCTTTCTGCATGATGGCAGGCTAGCCTTCTGGAAAAAAGCCAAGATAAGGAACAGAGGCTCCTGGAGATGCCGGGGATTGAACCCGGGACCTCATACATGCGAAGCATGCGCTCTACCACTGAGCTACATCCCCACTTTTGCACTCGAGTTGTTTGATGGATGCAAGGAATCCCTGAAACCCAGGGACTGCAAAGTCTCGATCATAATCAATGGAAGGTATTGTTTGAATAAAAGTGAAAGATATGGAAATCGAAGCAAAAAATCCTTCAAGCCGGATTTGAACCAGCGACCTAAGGATGTCTGACTTTATGCTACAGTCCTCCGCTCTACCAACTGAGCTATCGAAGGAGTGGCTGAAGTATCTTTCAGCGCTGTAATTATCTCTCGCTCAAGAAAGGTTATGGGGGTGGGGATCAGGAGCAGATCGATGAAAATCATGAACATTACCTGCAGCTCCCTCTCAAAGTCACCAGTTCTTAGAGCACACTGTAAGGTACGTCTTATCACCCCAAAGGAGGATTTCAGACCAAAGTTCATGTTCTGTCTTGGCTTGGGGATAAGCAGGGGTGCTCCAAATTTCAATTTTACAGAAAGGAAAGGAACTTTGATACAAAGACCTTGGGCAGCATTGGTGGCAAATGGATGGCTGCGCGGAACCATGAAAGAAATGACAGAAAGTTATGGGAGTCATTACTACGCACCCAGCATCAAGAACGTGCATTTTGGATGCATTTTCAAAAGGAAAGAGAACGGAAAAATCTGTAGATTGAAGGTGATTGAGATAAACAAAATATTCTGTTTTTCTAAAAGCTACTGTAAAGAGTCTCTGGTTTAGAAGAAGAACCCTTACCAATGATCAAGAGAGATGCGACAGATTTCTATCATCAAAGCATTATGGTTGTCAAGATGAATCATCACTTTGATGTCTTCAACAAGTAGGATTCTTTTGATCTATAATCATCAAAAATGAGATAGCCCCATTTCATGGGATTTTTCAAGGCAAACGTCTGACAGATTAAGCGGGGTCCTCATCCCGGTTGGAGGACATATCTCTTCCTTCATCATGATGCCAGCCTAGCTTTCGGCCCAAAATCCAAGGTAAGCATGGCAAAAGTCTGGAGATGCCGGGGATTGAACCCGGGGCCTCATACATGCAAAGCATGCGCTCTACCACTGAGCTACATCCCCACTTCTGCAAGGTTTGACTGTATGATTGGAAACCCTGCATTGAACCGACGGCCACATCACCCCATTCGACTCTGCAGTATACAATGTCAGTCAGGAAAATCCTTCAGCCTTGTACCTGGATGATCTTCATGGTCTTATGTACAGATGCCTATATACAGCCTTCTTAGCGCAGTAGGCAGCGCGTCAGTCTCATAATCTGAAGGTCCTGAGTTCGATCCTCAGAGAGGGCATTTATTTCCTTCTTTTGGAATGCAAAATTCTCCGATTTTCTTGAAATGCGCCAACTATGCCTAGTTCAAAGATTTTTCCAAAGCAAATGTCTGACTATTTAAGTGGGGCTCTCACCCCAACTGCATGACAAACTTCTTCTTTCTGCATGATGGCAGGCTAGCCTTCTGGAAAAAAGCCAAGATAAGGAACAGAGGCTCCTGGAGATGCCGGGGATTGAACCCGGGACCTCATACATGCAAAGCATGCGCTCTACCACTGAGCTACATCCCCACTTTTGCACTCGAGCTGTTTGATGGATGCAAGGAATCCCTGAAACCCAGGGACTGCAAAGTCTCGATCATAATCAATGGAAGGTATTGTTTGAATAAAAGTGAAAGATATGGAAATCGAAGCAAAAAATCCTTCGAGCCGGATTTGAACCAGCGACCTAAGGATGTCTGACTTTATGCTACAGTCCTCCGCTCTACCAACTGAGCTATCGAAGGAGTGGCTGAAGTATCTTTCAGCGCTGTAATTATCTCTCGCTCAAGAAAGGTTGTGGGGGTGGGGATCAGGAGCAGATCGATGAAAATCATGAACATTACCTGCAGCTCCCTCTCAAAGTCACCAGTTCTTAGAGCACACTGTAAGGTACGTCTTATCACCCCAAAGGAGGATTTCAGACCAAAGTTCATGTTCTGTCTTGGCTTGGGGATAAGCAGGGGTGCTCCAAATTTCAATTTTACAGAAAGGAAAGGAACTTTGATACAAAGACCTTGGGCAGCATTGGTGGCAAATGGATGGCTGCGCGGAACCATGAAAGAAATGACAGAAAGTTATGGGAGTCATTACTACGCACCCAGCATCAAGAACGTGCATTTTGGATGCATTTTCAAAAGGAAAGAGAACGGAAAAATCTGTAGATTGAAGGTGATTGAGATAAACAAAATATTCTGTTTTTCTAAAAGCTACTGTAAAGAGTCTCTGGTTTAGAAGAAGAACCCTTACCAATGATCAAGAGAGATGCGACAGATTTCTATCATCAAAGCATTATGGTTGTCAAGATGAATCATCACTTTGATGTCTTCAACAAGTAGGATTCTTTTGATCTATAATCATCAAAAATGAGATAGCCCCATTTCATGGGATTTTTCAAGGCAAACGTCTGACAGATTAAGCGGGGTCCTCATCCCGGTTGGAGGACATATCTCTTCCTTCATCATGATGCCAGCCTAGCTTTCGGCCCAAAATCCAAGGTAAGCATGGCAAAAGTCTGGAGATGCCGGGGATTGAACCCGGGGCCTCATACATGCAAAGCATGCGCTCTACCACTGAGCTACATCCCCACTTCTGCAAGGTTTGACTGTATGATTGGAAACCCTGCATTGAACCGACGGCCACATCACCCCATTCGACTCTGCAGTATACAATGTCAGTCAGGAAAATCCTTCAGCCTTGTACCTGGATGATCTTCATGGTCTTATGTACAGATGCCTATATACAGCCTTCTTAGCGCAGTAGGCAGCGCGTCAGTCTCATAATCTGAAGGTCCTGAGTTCGATCCTCAGAGAGGGCATTTATTTCCTTCTTTTGGAATGCAAAATTCTCCGATTTTCTTGAAATGCGCAAACTATGCCTAGTTCAAAGATTTTTCCAAAGCAAATGTCTGACTATTTAAGTGGGGCTCTCACCCCAACTGCATGACAAACTTCTTCTTTCTGCATGATGGCAGGCTAGCCTTCTGGAAAAAAGCCAAGATAAGGAACAGAGGCTCCTGGAGATGCCGGGGATTGAACCCGGGACCTCATACATGCGAAGCATGCGCTCTACCACTGAGCTACATCCCCACTTTTGCACTCGAGTTGTTTGATGGATGCAAGGAATCCCTGAAACCCAGGGACTGCAAAGTCTCGATCATAATCAATGGAAGGTATTGTTTGAATAAAAGTGAAAGATATGGAAATCGAAGCAAAAAATCCTTCAAGCCGGATTTGAACCAGCGACCTAAGGATGTCTGACTTTATGCTACAGTCCTCCGCTCTACCAACTGAGCTATCGAAGGAGTGGCTGAAGTATCTTTCAGCGCTGTAATTATCTCTCGCTCAAGAAAGGTTATGGGGGTGGGGATCAGGAGCAGATCGATGAAAATCATGAACATTACCTGCAGCTCCCTCTCAAAGTCACCAGTTCTTAGAGCACACTGTAAGGTACGTCTTATCACCCCAAAGGAGGATTTCAGACCAAAGTTCATGTTCTGTCTTGGCTTGGGGATAAGCAGGGGTGCTCCAAATTTCAATTTTACAGAAAGGAAAGGAACTTTGATACAAAGACCTTGGGCAGCATTGGTGGCAAATGGATGGCTGCGCGGAACCATGAAAGAAATGACAGAAAGTTATGGGAGTCATTACTACGCACCCAGCATCAAGAACGTGCATTTTGGATGCATTTTCAAAAGGAAAGAGAACGGAAAAATCTGTAGATTGAAGGTGATTGAGATAAACAAAATATTCTGTTTTTCTAAAAGCTACTGTAAAGAGTCTCTGGTTTAGAAGAAGAACCCTTACCAATGATCAAGAGAGATGCGACAGATTTCTATCATCAAAGCATTATGGTTGTCAAGATGAATCATCACTTTGATGTCTTCAACAAGTAGGATTCTTTTGATCTATAATCATCAAAAATGAGATAGCCCCATTTCATGGGATTTTTCAAGGCAAACGTCTGACAGATTAAGCGGGGTCCTCATCCCGGTTGGAGGACATATCTCTTCCTTCATCATGATGCCAGCCTAGCTTTCGGCCCAAAATCCAAGGTAAGCATGGCAAAAGTCTGGAGATGCCGGGGATTGAACCCGGGGCCTCATACATGCAAAGCATGCGCTCTACCACTGAGCTACATCCCCACTTCTGCAAGGTTTGACTGTATGATTGGAAACCCTGCATTGAACCGACGGCCACATCACCCCATTCGACTCTGCAGTATACAATGTCAGTCAGGAAAATCCTTCAGCCTTGTACCTGGATGATCTTCATGGTCTTATGTACAGATGCCTATATACAGCCTTCTTAGCGCAGTAGGCAGCGCGTCAGTCTCATAATCTGAAGGTCCTGAGTTCGATCCTCAGAGAGGGCATTTATTTCCTTCTTTTGGAATGCAAAATTCTCCGATTTTCTTGAAATGCGCCAACTATGCCTAGTTCAAAGATTTTTCCAAAGCAAATGTCTGACTATTTAAGTGGGGCTCTCACCCCAACTGCATGACAAACTTCTTCTTTCTGCATGATGGCAGGCTAGCCTTCTGGAAAAAAGCCAAGATAAGGAACAGAGGCTCCTGGAGATGCCGGGGATTGAACCCGGGACCTCATACATGCAAAGCATGCGCTCTACCACTGAGCTACATCCCCACTTTTGCACTCGAGCTGTTTGATGGATGCAAGGAATCCCTGAAACCCAGGGACTGCAAAGTCTCGATCATAATCAATGGAAGGTATTGTTTGAATAAAAGTGAAAGATATGGAAATCGAAGCAAAAAATCCTTCGAGCCGGATTTGAACCAGCGACCTAAGGATGTCTGACTTTATGCTACAGTCCTCCGCTCTACCAACTGAGCTATCGAAGGAGTGGCTGAAGTATCTTTCAGCGCTGTAATTATCTCTCGCTCAAGAAAGGTTGTGGGGGTGGGGATCAGGAGCAGATCGATGAAAATCATGAACATTACCTGCAGCTCCCTCTCAAAGTCACCAGTTCTTAGAGCACACTGTAAGGTACGTCTTATCACCCCAAAGGAGGATTTCAGACCAAAGTTCATGTTCTGTCTTGGCTTGGGGATAAGCAGGGGTGCTCCAAATTTCAATTTTACAGAAAGGAAAGGAACTTTGATACAAAGACCTTGGGCAGCATTGGTGGCAAATGGATGGCTGCGCGGAACCATGAAAGAAATGACAGAAAGTTATGGGAGTCATTACTACGCACCCAGCATCAAGAACGTGCATTTTGGATGCATTTTCAAAAGGAAAGAGAACGGAAAAATCTGTAGATTGAAGGTGATTGAGATAAACAAAATATTCTGTTTTTCTAAAAGCTACTGTAAAGAGTCTCTGGTTTAGAAGAAGAACCCTTACCAATGATCAAGAGAGATGCGACAGATTTCTATCATCAAAGCATTATGGTTGTCAAGATGAATCATCACTTTGATGTCTTCAACAAGTAGGATTCTTTTGATCTATAATCATCAAAAATGAGATAGCCCCATTTCATGGGATTTTTCAAGGCAAACGTCTGACAGATTAAGCGGGGTCCTCATCCCGGTTGGAGGACATATCTCTTCCTTCATCATGATGCCAGCCTAGCTTTCGGCCCAAAATCCAAGGTAAGCATGGCAAAAGTCTGGAGATGCCGGGGATTGAACCCGGGGCCTCATACATGCAAAGCATGCGCTCTACCACTGAGCTACATCCCCACTTCTGCAAGGTTTGACTGTATGATTGGAAACCCTGCATTGAACCGACGGCCACATCACCCCATTCGACTCTGCAGTATACAATGTCAGTCAGGAAAATCCTTCAGCCTTGTACCTGGATGATCTTCATGGTCTTATGTACAGATGCCTATATACAGCCTTCTTAGCGCAGTAGGCAGCGCGTCAGTCTCATAATCTGAAGGTCCTGAGTTCGATCCTCAGAGAGGGCATTTATTTCCTTCTTTTGGAATGCAAAATTCTCCGATTTTCTTGAAATGCGCCAACTATGCCTAGTTCAAAGATTTTTCCAAAGCAAATGTCTGACTATTTAAGTGGGGCTCTCACCCCAACTGCATGACAAACTTCTTCTTTCTGCATGATGGCAGGCTAGCCTTCTGGAAAAAAGCCAAGATAAGGAACAGAGGCTCCTGGAGATGCCGGGGATTGAACCCGGGACCTCATACATGCGAAGCATGCGCTCTACCACTGAGCTACATCCCCACTTTTGCACTCGAGCTGTTTGATGGATGCAAGGAATCCCTGAAACCCAGGGACTGCAAAGTCTCGATCATAATCAATGGAAGGTATTGTTTGAATAAAAGTGAAAGATATGGAAATCGAAGCAAAAAATCCTTCGAGCCGGATTTGAACCAGCGACCTAAGGATGTCTGACTTTATGCTACAGTCCTCAGCTCTACCAACTGAGCTATCGAAGGAGTGGCTGAAGTATCTTTCAGCGCTGTAATTATCTCTCGCTCAAGAAAGGTTGTGGGGGTGGGGATCAGGAGCAGATCGATGAAAATCATGAACATTACCTGCAGCTCCCTCTCAAAGTCACCAGTTCTTAGAGCACACTGTAAGGTACGTCTTATCACCCCAAAGGAGGATTTCAGACCAAAGTTCATGTTCTGTCTTGGCTTGGGGATAAGCAGGGGTGCTCCAAATTTCAATTTTACAGAAAGGAAAGGAACTTTGATACAAAGACCTTGGGCAGCATTGGTGGCAAATGGATGGCTGCGCGGAACCATGAAAGAAATGACAGAAAGTTATGGGAGTCATTACTACGCACCCAGCATCAAGAACGTGCATTTTGGATGCATTTTCAAAAGGAAAGAGAACGGAAAAATCTGTAGATTGAAGGTGATTGAGATAAACAAAATATTCTGTTTTTCTAAAAGCTACTGTAAAGAGTCTCTGGTTTAGAAGAAGAACCCTTACCAATGATCAAGAGAGATGCGACAGATTTCTATCATCAAAGCATTATGGTTGTCAAGATGAATCATCACTTTGATGTCTTCAACAAGTAGGATTCTTTTGATCTATAATCATCAAAAATGAGATAGCCCCATTTCATGGGATTTTTCAAGGCAAACGTCTGACAGATTAAGCGGGGTCCTCATCCCGGTTGGAGGACATATCTCTTCCTTCATCATGATGCCAGCCTAGCTTTCGGCCCAAAATCCAAGGTAAGCATGGCAAAAGTCTGGAGATGCCGGGGATTGAACCCGGGGCCTCATACATGCAAAGCATGCGCTCTACCACTGAGCTACATCCCCACTTCTGCAAGGTTTGACTGTATGATTGGAAACCCTGCATTGAACCGACGGCCACATCACCCCATTCGACTCTGCAGTATACAATGTCAGTCAGGAAAATCCTTCAGCCTTGTACCTGGATGATCTTCATGGTCTTATGTACAGATGCCTATATACAGCCTTCTTAGCGCAGTAGGCAGCGCGTCAGTCTCATAATCTGAAGGTCCTGAGTTCGATCCTCAGAGAGGGCATTTATTTCCTTCTTTTGGAATGCAAAATTCTCCGATTTTCTTGAAATGCGCCAACTATGCCTAGTTCAAAGATTTTTCCAAAGCAAATGTCTGACTATTTAAGTGGGGCTCTCACCCCAACTGCATGACAAACTTCTTCTTTCTGCATGATGGCAGGCTAGCCTTCTGGAAAAAAGCCAAGATAAGGAACAGAGGCTCCTGGAGATGCCGGGGATTGAACCCGGGACCTCATACATGCGAAGCATGCGCTCTACCACTGAGCTACATCCCCACTTTTGCACTCGAGCTGTTTGATGGATGCAAGGAATCCCTGAAACCCAGGGACTGCAAAGTCTCGATCATAATCAATGGAAGGTATTGTTTGAATAAAAGTGAAAGATATGGAAATCGAAGCAAAAAATCCTTCGAGCCGGATTTGAACCAGCGACCTAAGGATGTCTGACTTTATGCTACAGTCCTCAGCTCTACCAACTGAGCTATCGAAGGAGTGGCTGAAGTATCTTTCAGCGCTGTAATTATCTCTCGCTCAAGAAAGGTTGTGGGGGTGGGGATCAGGAGCAGATCGATGAAAATCATGAACATTACCTGCAGCTCCCTCTCAAAGTCACCAGTTCTTAGAGCACACTGTAAGGTACGTCTTATCACCCCAAAGGAGGATTTCAGACCAAAGTTCATGTTCTGTCTTGGCTTGGGGATAAGCAGGGGTGCTCCAAATTTCAATTTTACAGAAAGGAAAGGAACTTTGATACAAAGACCTTGGGCAGCATTGGTGGCAAATGGATGGCTGCGCGGAACCATGAAAGAAATGACAGAAAGTTATGGGAGTCATTACTACGCACCCAGCATCAAGAACGTGCATTTTGGATGCATTTTCAAAAGGAAAGAGAACGGAAAAATCTGTAGATTGAAGGTGATTGAGATAAACAAAATATTCCGTTTTTCTAAAAGCTACTGTAAAGAGTCTCTGGTTTAGAAGAAGAACCCTTACCAATGATCAAGAGAGATGCGACAGATTTCTATCATCAAAGCATTATGGTTGTCAAGATGAATCATCACTTTGATGTCTTCAACAAGTAGGATTCTTTTGATCTATAATCATCAAAAATGAGATAGCCCCATTTCAAGGGATTTTTCAAGGCAAACGTCTGACAGATTAAGCGGGGTCCTCATCCCGGTTGGAGGACATATCTCTTCCTTCATCATGATGCCAGCCTAGCTTTCGGCCCAAAATCCAAGGTAAGCATGGCAAAAGTCTGGAGATGCCGGGGATTGAACCCGGGGCCTCATACATGCAAAGCATGCGCTCTACCACTGAGCTACATCCCCACTTCTGCAAGGTTTGACTGTATGATTGGAAACCCTGCATTGAACCGACGGCCACATCACCCCATTCGACTCTGCAGTATACAATGTCAGTCAGGAAAATCCTTCAGCCTTGTACCTGGATGATCTTCATGGTCTTATGTACAGATGCCTATATACAGCCTTCTTAGCGCAGTAGGCAGCCCGTCAGTCTCATAATCTGAAGGTCCTGAGTTCGATCCTCAGAGAGGGCATTTATTTCCTTCTTTTGGAATGCAAAATTCTCCGATTTTCTTGAAATGCGCAAACTATGCCTAGTTCAAAGATTTTTCCAAAGCAAATGTCTGACTATTTAAGTGGGGCTCTCACCCCAACTGCATGACAAACTTCTTCTTTCTGCATGATGGCAGGCTAGCCTTCTGGAAAAAAGCCAAGATAAGGAACAGAGGCTCCTGGAGATGCCGGGGATTGAACCCGGGACCTCATACATGCGAAGCATGCGCTCTACCACTGAGCTACATCCCCACTTTTGCCCTCGAGCTGTTTGATGGATGCAAGGAATCCCTGAAACCCAGGGACTGCAAAGTCTCGATCATAATCAATGGAAGGTATTGTTTGAATAAAAGTGAAATATATGGAAATCGAAGCAAAAAATCCTTCGAGCCGGATTTGAACCAGCGACCTAAGGATGTCTGACTTTATGCTACAGTCCTCCGCTCTACCAACTGAGCTATCGAAGGAGTGGCTGAAGTATCTTTCAGCGCTGTAATTATCTCTCGCTCAAGAAAGGTTGTGGGGGTGGGGATCAGGAGCAGATCGATGAAAATCATGAACATTACCTGCAGCTCCCTCTCAAAGTCACCAGTTCTTAGAGCACACTGTAAGGTACATCTTATCACCCCAAAGGAGGATTTCAGACCAAAGTTCATGTTCTGTCTTGGCTTGGGGATAAGCAGGGGTGCTCCAAATTTCAATTTTACAGAAAGGAAAGGAACTTTGATACAAAGACCTTGGGCAGCATTGGTGGCAAATGGATGGCTGCGCGGAACCATGAAAGAAATGACAGAAAGTTATGGGAGTCATTACTACGCACCCAGCATCAAGAAAGTGCATTTTGGATGCATTTTCAAAAGGAAAGAGAACGGAAAAATCTGTAGATTGAAGGTGATTGAGATAAACAAAATATTCCGTTTTTCTAAAAGCTACTGTAAAGAGTCTCTGGTTTAGAAGAAGAACCCTTACCAATGATCAAGAGAGATGCGACAGATTTCTATCATCAAAGCATTATGGTTGTCAAGATGAATCATCACTTTGATGTCTTCAACAAGTAGGATTCTTTTGATCTATAATCATCAAAAATGAGATAGCCCCATTTCATGGGATTTTTCAAGGCAAACGTCTGACAGATTAAGCGGGGTCCTCATCCCGGTTGGAGGACATATCTCTTCCTTCATCATGATGCCAGCCTAGCTTTCGGCCCAAAATCCAAGGTAAGCATGGCAAAAGTCTGGAGATGCCGGGGATTGAACCCGGGGCCTCATACATGCAAAGCATGCGCTCTACCACTGAGCTACATCCCCACTTCTGCAAGGTTTGACTGTATGATTGGAAACCCTGCATTGAACCGACGGCCACATCACCCCATTCGACTCTGCAGTATACAATGTCAGTCAGGAAAATCCTTCAGCCTTGTACCTGGATGATCTTCATGGTCTTATGTACAGATGCCTATATACAGCCTTCTTAGCGCAGTAGGCAGCGCGTCAGTCTCATAATCTGAAGGTCCTGAGTTCGATCCTCAGAGAGGGCATTTATTTCCTTCTTTTGGAATGCAAAATTCTCCGATTTTCTTGAAATGCGCCAACTATGCCTAGTTCAAAGATTTTTCCAAAGCAAATGTCTGACTATTTAAGTGGGGCTCTCACCCCAACTGCATGACAAACTTCTTCTTTCTGCATGATGGCAGGCTAGCCTTCTGGAAAAAAGCCAAGATAAGGAACAGAGGCTCCTGGAGATGCCGGGGATTGAACCCGGGACCTCATACATGCGAAGCATGCGCTCTACCACTGAGCTACATCCCCACTTTTGCACTCGAGCTGTTTGATGGATGCAAGGAATCCCTGAAACCCAGGGACTGCAAAGTCTCGATCATAATCAATGGAAGGTATTGTTTGAATAAAAGTGAAAGATATGGAAATCGAAGCAAAAAATCCTTCGAGCCGGATTTGAACCAGCGACCTAAGGATGTCTGACTTTATGCTACAGTCCTCCGCTCTACCAACTGAGCTATCGAAGGAGTGGCTGAAGTATCTTTCAGCGCTGTAATTATCTCTCGCTCAAGAAAGGTTGTGGGGGTGGGGATCAGGAGCAGATCGATGAAAATCATGAACATTACCTGCAGCTCCCTCTCAAAGTCACCAGTTCTTAGAGCACACTGTAAGGTACGTCTTATCACCCCAAAGGAGGATTTCAGACCAAAGTTCATGTTCTGTCTTGGCTTGGGGATAAGCAGGGGTGCTCCAAATTTCAATTTTACAGAAAGGAAAGGAACTTTGATACAAAGACCTTGGGCAGCATTGGTGGCAAATGGATGGCTGCGCGGAACCATGAAAGAAATGACAGAAAGTTATGGGAGTCATTACTACGCACCCAGCATCAAGAACGTGCATTTTGGATGCATTTTCAAAAGGAAAGAGAACGGAAAAATCTGTAGATTGAAGGTGATTGAGATAAACAAAATATTCCGTTTTTCTAAAAGCTACTGTAAAGAGTCTCTGGTTTAGAAGAAGAACCCTTACCAATGATCAAGAGAGATGCGACAGATTTCTATCATCAAAGCATTATGGTTGTCAAGATGAATCATCACTTTGATGTCTTCAACAAGTAGGATTCTTTTGATCTATAATCATCAAAAATGAGATAGCCCCATTTCAAGGGATTTTTCAAGGCAAACGTCTGACAGATTAAGCGGGGTCCTCATCCCGGTTGGAGGACATATCTCTTCCTTCATCATGATGCCAGCCTAGCTTTCGGCCCAAAATCCAAGGTAAGCATGGCAAAAGTCTGGAGATGCCGGGGATTGAACCCGGGGCCTCATACATGCAAAGCATGCGCTCTACCACTGAGCTACATCCCCACTTCTGCAAGGTTTGACTGTATGATTGGAAACCCTGCATTGAACCGACGGCCACATCACCCCATTCGACTCTGCAGTATACAATGTCAGTCAGGAAAATCCTTCAGCCTTGTACCTGGATGATCTTCATGGTCTTATGTACAGATGCCTATATACAGCCTTCTTAGCGCAGTAGGCAGCCCGTCAGTCTCATAATCTGAAGGTCCTGAGTTCGATCCTCAGAGAGGGCATTTATTTCCTTCTTTTGGAATGCAAAATTCTCCGATTTTCTTGAAATGCGCCAACTATGCCTAGTTCAAAGATTTTTCCAAAGCAAATGTCTGACTATTTAAGTGGGGCTCTCACCCCAACTGCATGACAAACTTCTTCTTTCTGCATGATGGCAGGCTAGCCTTCTGGAAAAAAGCCAAGATAAGGAACAGAGGCTCCTGGAGATGCCGGGGATTGAACCCGGGACCTCATACATGCGAAGCATGCGCTCTACCACTGAGCTACATCCCCACTTTTGCACTCGAGCTGTTTGATGGATGCAAGGAATCCCTGAAACCCAGGGACTGCAAAGTCTCGATCATAATCAATGGAAGGTATTGTTTGAATAAAAGTGAAAGATATGGAAATCGAAGCAAAAAATCCTTCGAGCCGGATTTGAACCAGCGACCTAAGGATGTCTGACTTTATGCTACAGTCCTCCGCTCTACCAACTGAGCTATCGAAGGAGTGGCTGAAGTATCTTTCAGCGCTGTAATTATCTCTCGCTCAAGAAAGGTTGTGGGGGTGGGGATCAGGAGCAGATCGATGAAAATCATGAACATTACCTGCAGCTCCCTCTCAAAGTCACCAGTTCTTAGAGCACACTGTAAGGTACGTCTTATCACCCCAAAGGAGGATTTCAGACCAAAGTTCATGTTCTGTCTTGGCTTGGGGATAAGCAGGGGTGCTCCAAATTTCAATTTTACAGAAAGGAAAGGAACTTTGATACAAAGACCTTGGGCAGCATTGGTGGCAAATGGATGGCTGCGCGGAACCATGAAAGAAATGACAGAAAGTTATGGGAGTCATTACTACGCACCCAGCATCAAGAACGTGCATTTTGGATGCATTTTCAAAAGGAAAGAGAACGGAAAAATCTGTAGATTGAAGGTGATTGAGATAAACAAAATATTCCGTTTTTCTAAAAGCTACTGTAAAGAGTCTCTGGTTTAGAAGAAGAACCCTTACCAATGATCAAGAGAGATGCGACAGATTTCTATCATCAAAGCATTATGGTTGTCAAGATGAATCATCACTTTGATGTCTTCAACAAGTAGGATTCTTTTGATCTATAATCATCAAAAATGAGATAGCCCCATTTCATGGGATTTTTCAAGGCAAACGTCTGACAGATTAAGCGGGGTCCTCATCCCGGTTGGAGGACATATCTCTTCCTTCATCATGATGCCAGCCTAGCTTTCGGCCCAAAATCCAAGGTAAGCATGGCAAAAGTCTGGAGATGCCGGGGATTGAACCCGGGGCCTCATACATGCAAAGCATGCGCTCTACCACTGAGCTACATCCCCACTTCTGCAAGGTTTGACTGTATGATTGGAAACCCTGCATTGAACCGACGGCCACATCACCCCATTCGACTCTGCAGTATACAATGTCAGTCAGGAAAATCCTTCAGCCTTGTACCTGGATGATCTTCATGGTCTTATGTACAGATGCCTATATACAGCCTTCTTAGCGCAGTAGGCAGCGCGTCAGTCTCATAATCTGAAGGTCCTGAGTTCGATCCTCAGAGAGGGCATTTATTTCCTTCTTTTGGAATGCAAAATTCTCCGATTTTCTTGAAATGCGCCAACTATGCCTAGTTCAAAGATTTTTCCAAAGCAAATGTCTGACTATTTAAGTGGGGCTCTCACCCCAACTGCATGACAAACTTCTTCTTTCTGCATGATGGCAGGCTAGCCTTCTGGAAAAAAGCCAAGATAAGGAACAGAGGCTCCTGGAGATGCCGGGGATTGAACCCGGGACCTCATACATGCAAAGCATGCGCTCTACCACTGAGCTACATCCCCACTTTTGCACTCGAGCTGTTTGATGGATGCAAGGAATCCCTGAAACCCAGGGACTGCAAAGTCTCGATCATAATCAATGGAAGGTATTGTTTGAATAAAAGTGAAAGATATGGAAATCGAAGCAAAAAATCCTTCGAGCCGGATTTGAACCAGCGACCTAAGGATGTCTGACTTTATGCTACAGTCCTCCGCTCTACCAACTGAGCTATCGAAGGAGTGGCTGAAGTATCTTTCAGCGCTGTAATTATCTCTCGCTCAAGAAAGGTTGTGGGGGTGGGGATCAGGAGCAGATCGATGAAAATCATGAACATTACCTGCAGCTCCCTCTCAAAGTCACCAGTTCTTAGAGCACACTGTAAGGTACGTCTTATCACCCCAAAGGAGGATTTCAGACCAAAGTTCATGTTCTGTCTTGGCTTGGGGATAAGCAGGGGTGCTCCAAATTTCAATTTTACAGAAAGGAAAGGAACTTTGATACAAAGACCTTGGGCAGCATTGGTGGCAAATGGATGGCTGCGCGGAACCATGAAAGAAATGACAGAAAGTTATGGGAGTCATTACTACGCACCCAGCATCAAGAACGTGCATTTTGGATGCATTTTCAAAAGGAAAGAGAACGGAAAAATCTGTAGATTGAAGGTGATTGAGATAAACAAAATATTCCGTTTTTCTAAAAGCTACTGTAAAGAGTCTCTGGTTTAGAAGAAGAACCCTTACCAATGATCAAGAGAGATGCGACAGATTTCTATCATCAAAGCATTATGGTTGTCAAGATGAATCATCACTTTGATGTCTTCAACAAGTAGGATTCTTTTGATCTATAATCATCAAAAATGAGATAGCCCCATTTCATGGGATTTTTCAAGGCAAACGTCTGACAGATTAAGCGGGGTCCTCATCCCGGTTGGAGGACATATCTCTTCCTTCATCATGATGCCAGCCTAGCTTTCGGCCCAAAATCCAAGGTAAGCATGGCAAAAGTCTGGAGATGCCGGGGATTGAACCCGGGGCCTCATACATGCAAAGCATGCGCTCTACCACTGAGCTACATCCCCACTTCTGCAAGGTTTGACTGTATGATTGGAAACCCTGCATTGAACCGACGGCCACATCACCCCATTCGACTCTGCAGTATACAATGTCAGTCAGGAAAATCCTTCAGCCTTGTACCTGGATGATCTTCATGGTCTTATGTACAGATGCCTATATACAGTCTTCTTAGCGCAGTAGGCAGCGCGTCAGTCTCATAATCTGAAGGTCCTGAGTTCGATCCTCAGAGAGGGCATTTATTTCCTTCTTTTGGAATGCAAAATTCTCCGATTTTCTTGAAATGCGCAAACTATGCCTAGTTCAAAGATTTTTCCAAAGCAAATGTCTGACTATTTAAGTGGGGCTCTCACCCCAACTGCATGACAAACTTCTTCTTTCTGCATGATGGCAGGCTAGCCTTCTGGAAAAAAGCCAAGATAAGGAACAGAGGCTCCTGGAGATGCCGGGGATTGAACCCGGGACCTCATACATGCGAAGCATGCGCTCTACCACTGAGCTACATCCCCACTTTTGCCCTCGAGCTGTTTGATGGATGCAAGGAATCCCTGAAACCCAGGGACTGCAAAGTCTCGATCATAATCAATGGAAGGTATTGTTTGAATAAAAGTGAAATATATGGAAATCGAAGCAAAAAATCCTTCGAGCCGGATTTGAACCAGCGACCTAAGGATGTCTGACTTTATGCTACAGTCCTCCGCTCTACCAACTGAGCTATCGAAGGAGTGGCTGAAGTATCTTTCAGCGCTGTAATTATCTCTCGCTCAAGAAAGGTTGTGGGGGTGGGGATCAGGAGCAGATCGATGAAAATCATGAACATTACCTGCAGCTCCCTCTCAAAGTCACCAGTTCTTAGAGCACACTGTAAGGTACGTCTTATCACCCCAAAGGAGGATTTCAGACCAAAGTTCATGTTCTGTCTTGGCTTGGGGATAAGCAGGGGTGCTCCAAATTTCAATTTTACAGAAAGGAAAGGAACTTTGATACAAAGACCTTGGGCAGCATTGGTGGCAAATGGATGGCTGCGCGGAACCATGAAAGAAATGACAGAAAGTTATGGGAGTCATTACTACGCACCCAGCATCAAGAACGTGCATTTTGGATGCATTTTCAAAAGGAAAGAGAACGGAAAAATCTGTAGATTGAAGGTGATTGAGATAAACAAAATATTCCGTTTTTCTAAAAGCTACTGTAAAGAGTCTCTGGTTTAGAAGAAGAACCCTTACCAATGATCAAGAGAGATGCGACAGATTTCTATCATCAAAGCATTATGGTTGTCAAGATGAATCATCACTTTGATGTCTTCAACAAGTAGGATTCTTTTGATCTATAATCATCAAAAATGAGATAGCCCCATTTCATGGGATTTTTCAAGGCAAACGTCTGACAGATTAAGCGGGGTCCTCATCCCGGTTGGAGGACATATCTCTTCCTTCATCATGATGCCAGCCTAGCTTTCGGCCCAAAATCCAAGGTAAGCATGGCAAAAGTCTGGAGATGCCGGGGATTGAACCCGGGGCCTCATACATGCAAAGCATGCGCTCTACCACTGAGCTACATCCCCACTTCTGCAAGGTTTGACTGTATGATTGGAAACCCTGCATTGAACCGACGGCCACATCACCCCATTCGACTCTGCAGTATACAATGTCAGTCAGGAAAATCCTTCAGCCTTGTACCTGGATGATCTTCATGGTCTTATGTACAGATGCCTATATACAGCCTTCTTAGCGCAGTAGGCAGCGCGTCAGTCTCATAATCTGAAGGTCCTGAGTTCGATCCTCAGAGAGGGCATTTATTTCCTTCTTTTGGAATGCAAAATTCTCCGATTTTCTTGAAATGCGCAAACTATGCCTAGTTCAAAGATTTTTCCAAAGCAAATGTCTGACTATTTAAGTGGGGCTCTCACCCCAACTGCATGACAAACTTCTTCTTTCTGCATGATGGCAGGCTAGCCTTCTGGAAAAAAGCCAAGATAAGGAACAGAGGCTCCTGGAGATGCCGGGGATTGAACCCGGGACCTCATACATGCGAAGCATGCGCTCTACCACTGAGCTACATCCCCACTTTTGCACTCGAGCTGTTTGATGGATGCAAGGAATCCCTGAAACCCAGGGACTGCAAAGTCTCGATCATAATCAATGGAAGGTATTGTTTGAATAAAAGTGAAAGATATGGAAATCGAAGCAAAAAATCCTTCAAGCCGGATTTGAACCAGCGACCTAAGGATGTCTGACTTTATGCTACAGTCCTCCGCTCTACCAACTGAGCTATCGAAGGAGTGGCTGAAGTATCTTTCAGCGCTGTAATTATCTCTCGCTCAAGAAAGGTTATGGGGGTGGGGATCAGGAGCAGATCGATGAAAATCATGAACATTACCTGCAGCTCCCTCTCAAAGTCACCAGTTCTTAGAGCACACTGTAAGGTACGTCTTATCACCCCAAAGGAGGATTTCAGACCAAAGTTCATGTTCTGTCTTGGCTTGGGGATAAGCAGGGGTGCTCCAAATTTCAATTTTACAGAAAGGAAAGGAACTTTGATACAAAGACCTTGGGCAGCATTGGTGGCAAATGGATGGCTGCGCGGAACCATGAAAGAAATGACAGAAAGTTATGGGAGTCATTACTACGCACCCAGCATCAAGAACGTGCATTTTGGATGCATTTTCAAAAGGAAAGAGAACGGAAAAATCTGTAGATTGAAGGTGATTGAGATAAACAAAATATTCTGTTTTTCTAAAAGCTACTGTAAAGAGTCTCTGGTTTAGAAGAAGAACCCTTACCAATGATCAAGAGAGATGCGACAGATTTCTATCATCAAAGCATTATGGTTGTCAAGATGAATCATCACTTTGATGTCTTCAACAAGTAGGATTCTTTTGATCTATAATCATCAAAAATGAGATAGCCCCATTTCATGGGATTTTTCAAGGCAAACGTCTGACAGATTAAGCGGGGTCCTCATCCCGGTTGGAGGACATATCTCTTCCTTCATCATGATGCCAGCCTAGCTTTCGGCCCAAAATCCAAGGTAAGCATGGCAAAAGTCTGGAGATGCCGGGGATTGAACCCGGGGCCTCATACATGCAAAGCATGCGCTCTACCACTGAGCTACATCCCCACTTCTGCAAGGTTTGACTGTATGATTGGAAACCCTGCATTGAACCGACGGCCACATCACCCCATTCGACTCTGCAGTATACAATGTCAGTCAGGAAAATCCTTCAGCCTTGTACCTGGATGATCTTCATGGTCTTATGTACAGATGCCTATATACAGCCTTCTTAGCGCAGTAGGCAGCGCGTCAGTCTCATAATCTGAAGGTCCTGAGTTCGATCCTCAGAGAGGGCATTTATTTCCTTCTTTTGGAATGCAAAATTCTCCGATTTTCTTGAAATGCGCCAACTATGCCTAGTTCAAAGATTTTTCCAAAGCAAATGTCTGACTATTTAAGTGGGGCTCTCACCCCAACTGCATGACAAACTTCTTCTTTCTGCATGATGGCAGGCTAGCCTTCTGGAAAAAAGCCAAGATAAGGAACAGAGGCTCCTGGAGATGCCGGGGATTGAACCCGGGACCTCATACATGCAAAGCATGCGCTCTACCACTGAGCTACATCCCCACTTTTGCACTCGAGCTGTTTGATGGATGCAAGGAATCCCTGAAACCCAGGGACTGCAAAGTCTCGATCATAATCAATGGAAGGTATTGTTTGAATAAAAGTGAAAGATATGGAAATCGAAGCAAAAAATCCTTCGAGCCGGATTTGAACCAGCGACCTAAGGATGTCTGACTTTATGCTACAGTCCTCAGCTCTACCAACTGAGCTATCGAAGGAGTGGCTGAAGTATCTTTCAGCGCTGTAATTATCTCTCGCTCAAGAAAGGTTGTGGGGGTGGGGATCAGGAGCAGATCGATGAAAATCATGAACATTACCTGCAGCTCCCTCTCAAAGTCACCAGTTCTTAGAGCACACTGTAAGGTACGTCTTATCACCCCAAAGGAGGATTTCAGACCAAAGTTCATGTTCTGTCTTGGCTTGGGGATAAGCAGGGGTGCTCCAAATTTCAATTTTACAGAAAGGAAAGGAACTTTGATACAAAGACCTTGGGCAGCATTGGTGGCAAATGGATGGCTGCGCGGAACCATGAAAGAAATGACAGAAAGTTATGGGAGTCATTACTACGCACCCAGCATCAAGAACGTGCATTTTGGATGCATTTTCAAAAGGAAAGAGAACGGAAAAATCTGTAGATTGAAGGTGATTGAGATAAACAAAATATTCCGTTTTTCTAAAAGCTACTGTAAAGAGTCTCTGGTTTAGAAGAAGAACCCTTACCAATGATCAAGAGAGATGCGACAGATTTCTATCATCAAAGCATTATGGTTGTCAAGATGAATCATCACTTTGATGTCTTCAACAAGTAGGATTCTTTTGATCTATAATCATCAAAAATGAGATAGCCCCATTTCAAGGGATTTTTCAAGGCAAACGTCTGACAGATTAAGCGGGGTCCTCATCCCGGTTGGAGGACATATCTCTTCCTTCATCATGATGCCAGCCTAGCTTTCGGCCCAAAATCCAAGGTAAGCATGGCAAAAGTCTGGAGATGCCGGGGATTGAACCCGGGGCCTCATACATGCAAAGCATGCGCTCTACCACTGAGCTACATCCCCACTTCTGCAAGGTTTGACTGTATGATTGGAAACCCTGCATTGAACCGACGGCCACATCACCCCATTCGACTCTGCAGTATACAATGTCAGTCAGGAAAATCCTTCAGCCTTGTACCTGGATGATCTTCATGGTCTTATGTACAGATGCCTATATACAGCCTTCTTAGCGCAGTAGGCAGCCCGTCAGTCTCATAATCTGAAGGTCCTGAGTTCGATCCTCAGAGAGGGCATTTATTTCCTTCTTTTGGAATGCAAAATTCTCCGATTTTCTTGAAATGCGCAAACTATGCCTAGTTCAAAGATTTTTCCAAAGCAAATGTCTGACTATTTAAGTGGGGCTCTCACCCCAACTGCATGACAAACTTCTTCTTTCTGCATGATGGCAGGCTAGCCTTCTGGAAAAAAGCCAAGATAAGGAACAGAGGCTCCTGGAGATGCCGGGGATTGAACCCGGGACCTCATACATGCGAAGCATGCGCTCTACCACTGAGCTACATCCCCACTTTTGCCCTCGAGCTGTTTGATGGATGCAAGGAATCCCTGAAACCCAGGGACTGCAAAGTCTCGATCATAATCAATGGAAGGTATTGTTTGAATAAAAGTGAAATATATGGAAATCGAAGCAAAAAATCCTTCGAGCCGGATTTGAACCAGCGACCTAAGGATGTCTGACTTTATGCTACAGTCCTCCGCTCTACCAACTGAGCTATCGAAGGAGTGGCTGAAGTATCTTTCAGCGCTGTAATTATCTCTCGCTCAAGAAAGGTTGTGGGGGTGGGGATCAGGAGCAGATCGATGAAAATCATGAACATTACCTGCAGCTCCCTCTCAAAGTCACCAGTTCTTAGAGCACACTGTAAGGTACATCTTATCACCCCAAAGGAGGATTTCAGACCAAAGTTCATGTTCTGTCTTGGCTTGGGGATAAGCAGGGGTGCTCCAAATTTCAATTTTACAGAAAGGAAAGGAACTTTGATACAAAGACCTTGGGCAGCATTGGTGGCAAATGGATGGCTGCGCGGAACCATGAAAGAAATGACAGAAAGTTATGGGAGTCATTACTACGCACCCAGCATCAAGAAAGTGCATTTTGGATGCATTTTCAAAAGGAAAGAGAACGGAAAAATCTGTAGATTGAAGGTGATTGAGATAAACAAAATATTCCGTTTTTCTAAAAGCTACTGTAAAGAGTCTCTGGTTTAGAAGAAGAACCCTTACCAATGATCAAGAGAGATGCGACAGATTTCTATCATCAAAGCATTATGGTTGTCAAGATGAATCATCACTTTGATGTCTTCAACAAGTAGGATTCTTTTGATCTATAATCATCAAAAATGAGATAGCCCCATTTCATGGGATTTTTCAAGGCAAACGTCTGACAGATTAAGCGGGGTCCTCATCCCGGTTGGAGGACATATCTCTTCCTTCATCATGATGCCAGCCTAGCTTTCGGCCCAAAATCCAAGGTAAGCATGGCAAAAGTCTGGAGATGCCGGGGATTGAACCCGGGGCCTCATACATGCAAAGCATGCGCTCTACCACTGAGCTACATCCCCACTTCTGCAAGGTTTGACTGTATGATTGGAAACCCTGCATTGAACCGACGGCCACATCACCCCATTCGACTCTGCAGTATACAATGTCAGTCAGGAAAATCCTTCAGCCTTGTACCTGGATGATCTTCATGGTCTTATGTACAGATGCCTATATACAGCCTTCTTAGCGCAGTAGGCAGCGCGTCAGTCTCATAATCTGAAGGTCCTGAGTTCGATCCTCAGAGAGGGCATTTATTTCCTTCTTTTGGAATGCAAAATTCTCCGATTTTCTTGAAATGCGCCAACTATGCCTAGTTCAAAGATTTTTCCAAAGCAAATGTCTGACTATTTAAGTGGGGCTCTCACCCCAACTGCATGACAAACTTCTTCTTTCTGCATGATGGCAGGCTAGCCTTCTGGAAAAAAGCCAAGATAAGGAACAGAGGCTCCTGGAGATGCCGGGGATTGAACCCGGGACCTCATACATGCGAAGCATGCGCTCTACCACTGAGCTACATCCCCACTTTTGCACTCGAGCTGTTTGATGGATGCAAGGAATCCCTGAAACCCAGGGACTGCAAAGTCTCGATCATAATCAATGGAAGGTATTGTTTGAATAAAAGTGAAAGATATGGAAATCGAAGCAAAAAATCCTTCGAGCCGGATTTGAACCAGCGACCTAAGGATGTCTGACTTTATGCTACAGTCCTCCGCTCTACCAACTGAGCTATCGAAGGAGTGGCTGAAGTATCTTTCAGCGCTGTAATTATCTCTCGCTCAAGAAAGGTTGTGGGGGTGGGGATCAGGAGCAGATCGATGAAAATCATGAACATTACCTGCAGCTCCCTCTCAAAGTCACCAGTTCTTAGAGCACACTGTAAGGTACGTCTTATCACCCCAAAGGAGGATTTCAGACCAAAGTTCATGTTCTGTCTTGGCTTGGGGATAAGCAGGGGTGCTCCAAATTTCAATTTTACAGAAAGGAAAGGAACTTTGATACAAAGACCTTGGGCAGCATTGGTGGCAAATGGATGGCTGCGCGGAACCATGAAAGAAATGACAGAAAGTTATGGGAGTCATTACTACGCACCCAGCATCAAGAACGTGCATTTTGGATGCATTTTCAAAAGGAAAGAGAACGGAAAAATCTGTAGATTGAAGGTGATTGAGATAAACAAAATATTCCGTTTTTCTAAAAGCTACTGTAAAGAGTCTCTGGTTTAGAAGAAGAACCCTTACCAATGATCAAGAGAGATGCGACAGATTTCTATCATCAAAGCATTATGGTTGTCAAGATGAATCATCACTTTGATGTCTTCAACAAGTAGGATTCTTTTGATCTATAATCATCAAAAATGAGATAGCCCCATTTCAAGGGATTTTTCAAGGCAAACGTCTGACAGATTAAGCGGGGTCCTCATCCCGGTTGGAGGACATATCTCTTCCTTCATCATGATGCCAGCCTAGCTTTCGGCCCAAAATCCAAGGTAAGCATGGCAAAAGTCTGGAGATGCCGGGGATTGAACCCGGGGCCTCATACATGCAAAGCATGCGCTCTACCACTGAGCTACATCCCCACTTCTGCAAGGTTTGACTGTATGATTGGAAACCCTGCATTGAACCGACGGCCACATCACCCCATTCGACTCTGCAGTATACAATGTCAGTCAGGAAAATCCTTCAGCCTTGTACCTGGATGATCTTCATGGTCTTATGTACAGATGCCTATATACAGCCTTCTTAGCGCAGTAGGCAGCCCGTCAGTCTCATAATCTGAAGGTCCTGAGTTCGATCCTCAGAGAGGGCATTTATTTCCTTCTTTTGGAATGCAAAATTCTCCGATTTTCTTGAAATGCGCCAACTATGCCTAGTTCAAAGATTTTTCCAAAGCAAATGTCTGACTATTTAAGTGGGGCTCTCACCCCAACTGCATGACAAACTTCTTCTTTCTGCATGATGGCAGGCTAGCCTTCTGGAAAAAAGCCAAGATAAGGAACAGAGGCTCCTGGAGATGCCGGGGATTGAACCCGGGACCTCATACATGCGAAGCATGCGCTCTACCACTGAGCTACATCCCCACTTTTGCACTCGAGCTGTTTGATGGATGCAAGGAATCCCTGAAACCCAGGGACTGCAAAGTCTCGATCATAATCAATGGAAGGTATTGTTTGAATAAAAGTGAAAGATATGGAAATCGAAGCAAAAAATCCTTCGAGCCGGATTTGAACCAGCGACCTAAGGATGTCTGACTTTATGCTACAGTCCTCCGCTCTACCAACTGAGCTATCGAAGGAGTGGCTGAAGTATCTTTCAGCGCTGTAATTATCTCTCGCTCAAGAAAGGTTGTGGGGGTGGGGATCAGGAGCAGATCGATGAAAATCATGAACATTACCTGCAGCTCCCTCTCAAAGTCACCAGTTCTTAGAGCACACTGTAAGGTACGTCTTATCACCCCAAAGGAGGATTTCAGACCAAAGTTCATGTTCTGTCTTGGCTTGGGGATAAGCAGGGGTGCTCCAAATTTCAATTTTACAGAAAGGAAAGGAACTTTGATACAAAGACCTTGGGCAGCATTGGTGGCAAATGGATGGCTGCGCGGAACCATGAAAGAAATGACAGAAAGTTATGGGAGTCATTACTACGCACCCAGCATCAAGAACGTGCATTTTGGATGCATTTTCAAAAGGAAAGAGAACGGAAAAATCTGTAGATTGAAGGTGATTGAGATAAACAAAATATTCCGTTTTTCTAAAAGCTACTGTAAAGAGTCTCTGGTTTAGAAGAAGAACCCTTACCAATGATCAAGAGAGATGCGACAGATTTCTATCATCAAAGCATTATGGTTGTCAAGATGAATCATCACTTTGATGTCTTCAACAAGTAGGATTCTTTTGATCTATAATCATCAAAAATGAGATAGCCCCATTTCAAGGGATTTTTCAAGGCAAACGTCTGACAGATTAAGCGGGGTCCTCATCCCGGTTGGAGGACATATCTCTTCCTTCATCATGATGCCAGCCTAGCTTTCGGCCCAAAATCCAAGGTAAGCATGGCAAAAGTCTGGAGATGCCGGGGATTGAACCCGGGGCCTCATACATGCAAAGCATGCGCTCTACCACTGAGCTACATCCCCACTTCTGCAAGGTTTGACTGTATGATTGGAAACCCTGCATTGAACCGACGGCCACATCACCCCATTCGACTCTGCAGTATACAATGTCAGTCAGGAAAATCCTTCAGCCTTGTACCTGGATGATCTTCATGGTCTTATGTACAGATGCCTATATACAGCCTTCTTAGCGCAGTAGGCAGCCCGTCAGTCTCATAATCTGAAGGTCCTGAGTTCGATCCTCAGAGAGGGCATTTATTTCCTTCTTTTGGAATGCAAAATTCTCCGATTTTCTTGAAATGCGCAAACTATGCCTAGTTCAAAGATTTTTCCAAAGCAAATGTCTGACTATTTAAGTGGGGCTCTCACCCCAACTGCATGACAAACTTCTTCTTTCTGCATGATGGCAGGCTAGCCTTCTGGAAAAAAGCCAAGATAAGGAACAGAGGCTCCTGGAGATGCCGGGGATTGAACCCGGGACCTCATACATGCGAAGCATGCGCTCTACCACTGAGCTACATCCCCACTTTTGCCCTCGAGCTGTTTGATGGATGCAAGGAATCCCTGAAACCCAGGGACTGCAAAGTCTCGATCATAATCAATGGAAGGTATTGTTTGAATAAAAGTGAAATATATGGAAATCGAAGCAAAAAATCCTTCGAGCCGGATTTGAACCAGCGACCTAAGGATGTCTGACTTTATGCTACAGTCCTCCGCTCTACCAACTGAGCTATCGAAGGAGTGGCTGAAGTATCTTTCAGCGCTGTAATTATCTCTCGCTCAAGAAAGGTTGTGGGGGTGGGGATCAGGAGCAGATCGATGAAAATCATGAACATTACCTGCAGCTCCCTCTCAAAGTCACCAGTTCTTAGAGCACACTGTAAGGTACATCTTATCACCCCAAAGGAGGATTTCAGACCAAAGTTCATGTTCTGTCTTGGCTTGGGGATAAGCAGGGGTGCTCCAAATTTCAATTTTACAGAAAGGAAAGGAACTTTGATACAAAGACCTTGGGCAGCATTGGTGGCAAATGGATGGCTGCGCGGAACCATGAAAGAAATGACAGAAAGTTATGGGAGTCATTACTACGCACCCAGCATCAAGAAAGTGCATTTTGGATGCATTTTCAAAAGGAAAGAGAACGGAAAAATCTGTAGATTGAAGGTGATTGAGATAAACAAAATATTCCGTTTTTCTAAAAGCTACTGTAAAGAGTCTCTGGTTTAGAAGAAGAACCCTTACCAATGATCAAGAGAGATGCGACAGATTTCTATCATCAAAGCATTATGGTTGTCAAGATGAATCATCACTTTGATGTCTTCAACAAGTAGGATTCTTTTGATCTATAATCATCAAAAATGAGATAGCCCCATTTCATGGGATTTTTCAAGGCAAACGTCTGACAGATTAAGCGGGGTCCTCATCCCGGTTGGAGGACATATCTCTTCCTTCATCATGATGCCAGCCTAGCTTTCGGCCCAAAATCCAAGGTAAGCATGGCAAAAGTCTGGAGATGCCGGGGATTGAACCCGGGGCCTCATACATGCAAAGCATGCGCTCTACCACTGAGCTACATCCCCACTTCTGCAAGGTTTGACTGTATGATTGGAAACCCTGCATTGAACCGACGGCCACATCACCCCATTCGACTCTGCAGTATACAATGTCAGTCAGGAAAATCCTTCAGCCTTGTACCTGGATGATCTTCATGGTCTTATGTACAGATGCCTATATACAGCCTTCTTAGCGCAGTAGGCAGCGCGTCAGTCTCATAATCTGAAGGTCCTGAGTTCGATCCTCAGAGAGGGCATTTATTTCCTTCTTTTGGAATGCAAAATTCTCCGATTTTCTTGAAATGCGCCAACTATGCCTAGTTCAAAGATTTTTCCAAAGCAAATGTCTGACTATTTAAGTGGGGCTCTCACCCCAACTGCATGACAAACTTCTTCTTTCTGCATGATGGCAGGCTAGCCTTCTGGAAAAAAGCCAAGATAAGGAACAGAGGCTCCTGGAGATGCCGGGGATTGAACCCGGGACCTCATACATGCGAAGCATGCGCTCTACCACTGAGCTACATCCCCACTTTTGCACTCGAGCTGTTTGATGGATGCAAGGAATCCCTGAAACCCAGGGACTGCAAAGTCTCGATCATAATCAATGGAAGGTATTGTTTGAATAAAAGTGAAAGATATGGAAATCGAAGCAAAAAATCCTTCGAGCCGGATTTGAACCAGCGACCTAAGGATGTCTGACTTTATGCTACAGTCCTCCGCTCTACCAACTGAGCTATCGAAGGAGTGGCTGAAGTATCTTTCAGCGCTGTAATTATCTCTCGCTCAAGAAAGGTTGTGGGGGTGGGGATCAGGAGCAGATCGATGAAAATCATGAACATTACCTGCAGCTCCCTCTCAAAGTCACCAGTTCTTAGAGCACACTGTAAGGTACGTCTTATCACCCCAAAGGAGGATTTCAGACCAAAGTTCATGTTCTGTCTTGGCTTGGGGATAAGCAGGGGTGCTCCAAATTTCAATTTTACAGAAAGGAAAGGAACTTTGATACAAAGACCTTGGGCAGCATTGGTGGCAAATGGATGGCTGCGCGGAACCATGAAAGAAATGACAGAAAGTTATGGGAGTCATTACTACGCACCCAGCATCAAGAACGTGCATTTTGGATGCATTTTCAAAAGGAAAGAGAACGGAAAAATCTGTAGATTGAAGGTGATTGAGATAAACAAAATATTCCGTTTTTCTAAAAGCTACTGTAAAGAGTCTCTGGTTTAGAAGAAGAACCCTTACCAATGATCAAGAGAGATGCGACAGATTTCTATCATCAAAGCATTATGGTTGTCAAGATGAATCATCACTTTGATGTCTTCAACAAGTAGGATTCTTTTGATCTATAATCATCAAAAATGAGATAGCCCCATTTCATGGGATTTTTCAAGGCAAACGTCTGACAGATTAAGCGGGGTCCTCATCCCGGTTGGAGGACATATCTCTTCCTTCATCATGATGCCAGCCTAGCTTTCGGCCCAAAATCCAAGGTAAGCATGGCAAAAGTCTGGAGATGCCGGGGATTGAACCCGGGGCCTCATACATGCAAAGCATGCGCTCTACCACTGAGCTACATCCCCACTTCTGCAAGGTTTGACTGTATGATTGGAAACCCTGCATTGAACCGACGGCCACATCACCCCATTCGACTCTGCAGTATACAATGTCAGTCAGGAAAATCCTTCAGCCTTGTACCTGGATGATCTTCATGGTCTTATGTACAGATGCCTATATACAGCCTTCTTAGCGCAGTAGGCAGCGCGTCAGTCTCATAATCTGAAGGTCCTGAGTTCGATCCTCAGAGAGGGCATTTATTTCCTTCTTTTGGAATGCAAAATTCTCCGATTTTCTTGAAATGCGCCAACTATGCCTAGTTCAAAGATTTTTCCAAAGCAAATGTCTGACTATTTAAGTGGGGCTCTCACCCCAACTGCATGACAAACTTCTTCTTTCTGCATGATGGCAGGCTAGCCTTCTGGAAAAAAGCCAAGATAAGGAACAGAGGCTCCTGGAGATGCCGGGGATTGAACCCGGGACCTCATACATGCAAAGCATGCGCTCTACCACTGAGCTACATCCCCACTTTTGCACTCGAGCTGTTTGATGGATGCAAGGAATCCCTGAAACCCAGGGACTGCAAAGTCTCGATCATAATCAATGGAAGGTATTGTTTGAATAAAAGTGAAAGATATGGAAATCGAAGCAAAAAATCCTTCGAGCCGGATTTGAACCAGCGACCTAAGGATGTCTGACTTTATGCTACAGTCCTCCGCTCTACCAACTGAGCTATCGAAGGAGTGGCTGAAGTATCTTTCAGCGCTGTAATTATCTCTCGCTCAAGAAAGGTTGTGGGGGTGGGGATCAGGAGCAGATCGATGAAAATCATGAACATTACCTGCAGCTCCCTCTCAAAGTCACCAGTTCTTAGAGCACACTGTAAGGTACGTCTTATCACCCCAAAGGAGGATTTCAGACCAAAGTTCATGTTCTGTCTTGGCTTGGGGATAAGCAGGGGTGCTCCAAATTTCAATTTTACAGAAAGGAAAGGAACTTTGATACAAAGACCTTGGGCAGCATTGGTGGCAAATGGATGGCTGCGCGGAACCATGAAAGAAATGACAGAAAGTTATGGGAGTCATTACTACGCACCCAGCATCAAGAACGTGCATTTTGGATGCATTTTCAAAAGGAAAGAGAACGGAAAAATCTGTAGATTGAAGGTGATTGAGATAAACAAAATATTCCGTTTTTCTAAAAGCTACTGTAAAGAGTCTCTGGTTTAGAAGAAGAACCCTTACCAATGATCAAGAGAGATGCGACAGATTTCTATCATCAAAGCATTATGGTTGTCAAGATGAATCATCACTTTGATGTCTTCAACAAGTAGGATTCTTTTGATCTATAATCATCAAAAATGAGATAGCCCCATTTCAAGGGATTTTTCAAGGCAAACGTCTGACAGATTAAGCGGGGTCCTCATCCCGGTTGGAGGACATATCTCTTCCTTCATCATGATGCCAGCCTAGCTTTCGGCCCAAAATCCAAGGTAAGCATGGCAAAAGTCTGGAGATGCCGGGGATTGAACCCGGGGCCTCATACATGCAAAGCATGCGCTCTACCACTGAGCTACATCCCCACTTCTGCAAGGTTTGACTGTATGATTGGAAACCCTGCATTGAACCGACGGCCACATCACCCCATTCGACTCTGCAGTATACAATGTCAGTCAGGAAAATCCTTCAGCCTTGTACCTGGATGATCTTCATGGTCTTATGTACAGATGCCTATATACAGCCTTCTTAGCGCAGTAGGCAGCCCGTCAGTCTCATAATCTGAAGGTCCTGAGTTCGATCCTCAGAGAGGGCATTTATTTCCTTCTTTTGGAATGCAAAATTCTCCGATTTTCTTGAAATGCGCAAACTATGCCTAGTTCAAAGATTTTTCCAAAGCAAATGTCTGACTATTTAAGTGGGGCTCTCACCCCAACTGCATGACAAACTTCTTCTTTCTGCATGATGGCAGGCTAGCCTTCTGGAAAAAAGCCAAGATAAGGAACAGAGGCTCCTGGAGATGCCGGGGATTGAACCCGGGACCTCATACATGCGAAGCATGCGCTCTACCACTGAGCTACATCCCCACTTTTGCCCTCGAGCTGTTTGATGGATGCAAGGAATCCCTGAAACCCAGGGACTGCAAAGTCTCGATCATAATCAATGGAAGGTATTGTTTGAATAAAAGTGAAATATATGGAAATCGAAGCAAAAAATCCTTCGAGCCGGATTTGAACCAGCGACCTAAGGATGTCTGACTTTATGCTACAGTCCTCCGCTCTACCAACTGAGCTATCGAAGGAGTGGCTGAAGTATCTTTCAGCGCTGTAATTATCTCTCGCTCAAGAAAGGTTGTGGGGGTGGGGATCAGGAGCAGATCGATGAAAATCATGAACATTACCTGCAGCTCCCTCTCAAAGTCACCAGTTCTTAGAGCACACTGTAAGGTACATCTTATCACCCCAAAGGAGGATTTCAGACCAAAGTTCATGTTCTGTCTTGGCTTGGGGATAAGCAGGGGTGCTCCAAATTTCAATTTTACAGAAAGGAAAGGAACTTTGATACAAAGACCTTGGGCAGCATTGGTGGCAAATGGATGGCTGCGCGGAACCATGAAAGAAATGACAGAAAGTTATGGGAGTCATTACTACGCACCCAGCATCAAGAAAGTGCATTTTGGATGCATTTTCAAAAGGAAAGAGAACGGAAAAATCTGTAGATTGAAGGTGATTGAGATAAACAAAATATTCCGTTTTTCTAAAAGCTACTGTAAAGAGTCTCTGGTTTAGAAGAAGAACCCTTACCAATGATCAAGAGAGATGCGACAGATTTCTATCATCAAAGCATTATGGTTGTCAAGATGAATCATCACTTTGATGTCTTCAACAAGTAGGATTCTTTTGATCTATAATCATCAAAAATGAGATAGCCCCATTTCATGGGATTTTTCAAGGCAAACGTCTGACAGATTAAGCGGGGTCCTCATCCCGGTTGGAGGACATATCTCTTCCTTCATCATGATGCCAGCCTAGCTTTCGGCCCAAAATCCAAGGTAAGCATGGCAAAAGTCTGGAGATGCCGGGGATTGAACCCGGGGCCTCATACATGCAAAGCATGCGCTCTACCACTGAGCTACATCCCCACTTCTGCAAGGTTTGACTGTATGATTGGAAACCCTGCATTGAACCGACGGCCACATCACCCCATTCGACTCTGCAGTATACAATGTCAGTCAGGAAAATCCTTCAGCCTTGTACCTGGATGATCTTCATGGTCTTATGTACAGATGCCTATATACAGCCTTCTTAGCGCAGTAGGCAGCGCGTCAGTCTCATAATCTGAAGGTCCTGAGTTCGATCCTCAGAGAGGGCATTTATTTCCTTCTTTTGGAATGCAAAATTCTCCGATTTTCTTGAAATGCGCCAACTATGCCTAGTTCAAAGATTTTTCCAAAGCAAATGTCTGACTATTTAAGTGGGGCTCTCACCCCAACTGCATGACAAACTTCTTCTTTCTGCATGATGGCAGGCTAGCCTTCTGGAAAAAAGCCAAGATAAGGAACAGAGGCTCCTGGAGATGCCGGGGATTGAACCCGGGACCTCATACATGCGAAGCATGCGCTCTACCACTGAGCTACATCCCCACTTTTGCACTCGAGCTGTTTGATGGATGCAAGGAATCCCTGAAACCCAGGGACTGCAAAGTCTCGATCATAATCAATGGAAGGTATTGTTTGAATAAAAGTGAAAGATATGGAAATCGAAGCAAAAAATCCTTCGAGCCGGATTTGAACCAGCGACCTAAGGATGTCTGACTTTATGCTACAGTCCTCCGCTCTACCAACTGAGCTATCGAAGGAGTGGCTGAAGTATCTTTCAGCGCTGTAATTATCTCTCGCTCAAGAAAGGTTGTGGGGGTGGGGATCAGGAGCAGATCGATGAAAATCATGAACATTACCTGCAGCTCCCTCTCAAAGTCACCAGTTCTTAGAGCACACTGTAAGGTACGTCTTATCACCCCAAAGGAGGATTTCAGACCAAAGTTCATGTTCTGTCTTGGCTTGGGGATAAGCAGGGGTGCTCCAAATTTCAATTTTACAGAAAGGAAAGGAACTTTGATACAAAGACCTTGGGCAGCATTGGTGGCAAATGGATGGCTGCGCGGAACCATGAAAGAAATGACAGAAAGTTATGGGAGTCATTACTACGCACCCAGCATCAAGAACGTGCATTTTGGATGCATTTTCAAAAGGAAAGAGAACGGAAAAATCTGTAGATTGAAGGTGATTGAGATAAACAAAATATTCCGTTTTTCTAAAAGCTACTGTAAAGAGTCTCTGGTTTAGAAGAAGAACCCTTACCAATGATCAAGAGAGATGCGACAGATTTCTATCATCAAAGCATTATGGTTGTCAAGATGAATCATCACTTTGATGTCTTCAACAAGTAGGATTCTTTTGATCTATAATCATCAAAAATGAGATAGCCCCATTTCATGGGATTTTTCAAGGCAAACGTCTGACAGATTAAGCGGGGTCCTCATCCCGGTTGGAGGACATATCTCTTCCTTCATCATGATGCCAGCCTAGCTTTCGGCCCAAAATCCAAGGTAAGCATGGCAAAAGTCTGGAGATGCCGGGGATTGAACCCGGGGCCTCATACATGCAAAGCATGCGCTCTACCACTGAGCTACATCCCCACTTCTGCAAGGTTTGACTGTATGATTGGAAACCCTGCATTGAACCGACGGCCACATCACCCCATTCGACTCTGCAGTATACAATGTCAGTCAGGAAAATCCTTCAGCCTTGTACCTGGATGATCTTCATGGTCTTATGTACAGATGCCTATATACAGCCTTCTTAGCGCAGTAGGCAGCGCGTCAGTCTCATAATCTGAAGGTCCTGAGTTCGATCCTCAGAGAGGGCATTTATTTCCTTCTTTTGGAATGCAAAATTCTCCGATTTTCTTGAAATGCGCCAACTATGCCTAGTTCAAAGATTTTTCCAAAGCAAATGTCTGACTATTTAAGTGGGGCTCTCACCCCAACTGCATGACAAACTTCTTCTTTCTGCATGATGGCAGGCTAGCCTTCTGGAAAAAAGCCAAGATAAGGAACAGAGGCTCCTGGAGATGCCGGGGATTGAACCCGGGACCTCATACATGCAAAGCATGCGCTCTACCACTGAGCTACATCCCCACTTTTGCACTCGAGCTGTTTGATGGATGCAAGGAATCCCTGAAACCCAGGGACTGCAAAGTCTCGATCATAATCAATGGAAGGTATTGTTTGAATAAAAGTGAAAGATATGGAAATCGAAGCAAAAAATCCTTCGAGCCGGATTTGAACCAGCGACCTAAGGATGTCTGACTTTATGCTACAGTCCTCCGCTCTACCAACTGAGCTATCGAAGGAGTGGCTGAAGTATCTTTCAGCGCTGTAATTATCTCTCGCTCAAGAAAGGTTGTGGGGGTGGGGATCAGGAGCAGATCGATGAAAATCATGAACATTACCTGCAGCTCCCTCTCAAAGTCACCAGTTCTTAGAGCACACTGTAAGGTACGTCTTATCACCCCAAAGGAGGATTTCAGACCAAAGTTCATGTTCTGTCTTGGCTTGGGGATAAGCAGGGGTGCTCCAAATTTCAATTTTACAGAAAGGAAAGGAACTTTGATACAAAGACCTTGGGCAGCATTGGTGGCAAATGGATGGCTGCGCGGAACCATGAAAGAAATGACAGAAAGTTATGGGAGTCATTACTACGCACCCAGCATCAAGAACGTGCATTTTGGATGCATTTTCAAAAGGAAAGAGAACGGAAAAATCTGTAGATTGAAGGTGATTGAGATAAACAAAATATTCCGTTTTTCTAAAAGCTACTGTAAAGAGTCTCTGGTTTAGAAGAAGAACCCTTACCAATGATCAAGAGAGATGCGACAGATTTCTATCATCAAAGCATTATGGTTGTCAAGATGAATCATCACTTTGATGTCTTCAACAAGTAGGATTCTTTTGATCTATAATCATCAAAAATGAGATAGCCCCATTTCAAGGGATTTTTCAAGGCAAACGTCTGACAGATTAAGCGGGGTCCTCATCCCGGTTGGAGGACATATCTCTTCCTTCATCATGATGCCAGCCTAGCTTTCGGCCCAAAATCCAAGGTAAGCATGGCAAAAGTCTGGAGATGCCGGGGATTGAACCCGGGGCCTCATACATGCAAAGCATGCGCTCTACCACTGAGCTACATCCCCACTTCTGCAAGGTTTGACTGTATGATTGGAAACCCTGCATTGAACCGACGGCCACATCACCCCATTCGACTCTGCAGTATACAATGTCAGTCAGGAAAATCCTTCAGCCTTGTACCTGGATGATCTTCATGGTCTTATGTACAGATGCCTATATACAGCCTTCTTAGCGCAGTAGGCAGCCCGTCAGTCTCATAATCTGAAGGTCCTGAGTTCGATCCTCAGAGAGGGCATTTATTTCCTTCTTTTGGAATGCAAAATTCTCCGATTTTCTTGAAATGCGCAAACTATGCCTAGTTCAAAGATTTTTCCAAAGCAAATGTCTGACTATTTAAGTGGGGCTCTCACCCCAACTGCATGACAAACTTCTTCTTTCTGCATGATGGCAGGCTAGCCTTCTGGAAAAAAGCCAAGATAAGGAACAGAGGCTCCTGGAGATGCCGGGGATTGAACCCGGGACCTCATACATGCGAAGCATGCGCTCTACCACTGAGCTACATCCCCACTTTTGCCCTCGAGCTGTTTGATGGATGCAAGGAATCCCTGAAACCCAGGGACTGCAAAGTCTCGATCATAATCAATGGAAGGTATTGTTTGAATAAAAGTGAAATATATGGAAATCGAAGCAAAAAATCCTTCGAGCCGGATTTGAACCAGCGACCTAAGGATGTCTGACTTTATGCTACAGTCCTCCGCTCTACCAACTGAGCTATCGAAGGAGTGGCTGAAGTATCTTTCAGCGCTGTAATTATCTCTCGCTCAAGAAAGGTTGTGGGGGTGGGGATCAGGAGCAGATCGATGAAAATCATGAACATTACCTGCAGCTCCCTCTCAAAGTCACCAGTTCTTAGAGCACACTGTAAGGTACATCTTATCACCCCAAAGGAGGATTTCAGACCAAAGTTCATGTTCTGTCTTGGCTTGGGGATAAGCAGGGGTGCTCCAAATTTCAATTTTACAGAAAGGAAAGGAACTTTGATACAAAGACCTTGGGCAGCATTGGTGGCAAATGGATGGCTGCGCGGAACCATGAAAGAAATGACAGAAAGTTATGGGAGTCATTACTACGCACCCAGCATCAAGAAAGTGCATTTTGGATGCATTTTCAAAAGGAAAGAGAACGGAAAAATCTGTAGATTGAAGGTGATTGAGATAAACAAAATATTCCGTTTTTCTAAAAGCTACTGTAAAGAGTCTCTGGTTTAGAAGAAGAACCCTTACCAATGATCAAGAGAGATGCGACAGATTTCTATCATCAAAGCATTATGGTTGTCAAGATGAATCATCACTTTGATGTCTTCAACAAGTAGGATTCTTTTGATCTATAATCATCAAAAATGAGATAGCCCCATTTCATGGGATTTTTCAAGGCAAACGTCTGACAGATTAAGCGGGGTCCTCATCCCGGTTGGAGGACATATCTCTTCCTTCATCATGATGCCAGCCTAGCTTTCGGCCCAAAATCCAAGGTAAGCATGGCAAAAGTCTGGAGATGCCGGGGATTGAACCCGGGGCCTCATACATGCAAAGCATGCGCTCTACCACTGAGCTACATCCCCACTTCTGCAAGGTTTGACTGTATGATTGGAAACCCTGCATTGAACCGACGGCCACATCACCCCATTCGACTCTGCAGTATACAATGTCAGTCAGGAAAATCCTTCAGCCTTGTACCTGGATGATCTTCATGGTCTTATGTACAAATGCCTATATACAGCCTTCTTAGCGCAGTAGGCAGCGCGTCAGTCTCATAATCTGAAGGTCCTGAGTTCGATCCTCAGAGAGGGCATTTATTTCCTTCTTTTGGAATGCAAAATTCTCCGATTTTCTTGAAATGCGCCAACTATGCCTAGTTCAAAGATTTTTCCAAAGCAAATGTCTGACTATTTAAGTGGGGCTCTCACCCCAACTGCATGACAAACTTCTTCTTTCTGCATGATGGCAGGCTAGCCTTCTGGAAAAAAGCCAAGATAAGGAACAGAGGCTCCTGGAGATGCCGGGGATTGAACCCGGGACCTCATACATGCGAAGCATGCGCTCTACCACTGAGCTACATCCCCACTTTTGCACTCGAGCTGTTTGATGGATGCAAGGAATCCCTGAAACCCAGGGACTGCAAAGTCTCGATCATAATCAATGGAAGGTATTGTTTGAATAAAAGTGAAAGATATGGAAATCGAAGCAAAAAATCCTTCGAGCCGGATTTGAACCAGCGACCTAAGGATGTCTGACTTTATGCTACAGTCCTCCGCTCTACCAACTGAGCTATCGAAGGAGTGGCTGAAGTATCTTTCAGCGCTGTAATTATCTCTCGCTCAAGAAAGGTTGTGGGGGTGGGGATCAGGAGCAGATCGATGAAAATCATGAACATTACCTGCAGCTCCCTCTCAAAGTCACCAGTTCTTAGAGCACACTGTAAGGTACGTCTTATCACCCCAAAGGAGGATTTCAGACCAAAGTTCATGTTCTGTCTTGGCTTGGGGATAAGCAGGGGTGCTCCAAATTTCAATTTTACAGAAAGGAAAGGAACTTTGATACAAAGACCTTGGGCAGCATTGGTGGCAAATGGATGGCTGCGCGGAACCATGAAAGAAATGACAGAAAGTTATGGGAGTCATTACTACGCACCCAGCATCAAGAACGTGCATTTTGGATGCATTTTCAAAAGGAAAGAGAACGGAAAAATCTGTAGATTGAAGGTGATTGAGATAAACAAAATATTCCGTTTTTCTAAAAGCTACTGTAAAGAGTCTCTGGTTTAGAAGAAGAACCCTTACCAATGATCAAGAGAGATGCGACAGATTTCTATCATCAAAGCATTATGGTTGTCAAGATGAATCATCACTTTGATGTCTTCAACAAGTAGGATTCTTTTGATCTATAATCATCAAAAATGAGATAGCCCCATTTCAAGGGATTTTTCAAGGCAAACGTCTGACAGATTAAGCGGGGTCCTCATCCCGGTTGGAGGACATATCTCTTCCTTCATCATGATGCCAGCCTAGCTTTCGGCCCAAAATCCAAGGTAAGCATGGCAAAAGTCTGGAGATGCCGGGGATTGAACCCGGGGCCTCATACATGCAAAGCATGCGCTCTACCACTGAGCTACATCCCCACTTCTGCAAGGTTTGACTGTATGATTGGAAACCCTGCATTGAACCGACGGCCACATCACCCCATTCGACTCTGCAGTATACAATGTCAGTCAGGAAAATCCTTCAGCCTTGTACCTGGATGATCTTCATGGTCTTATGTACAGATGCCTATATACAGCCTTCTTAGCGCAGTAGGCAGCCCGTCAGTCTCATAATCTGAAGGTCCTGAGTTCGATCCTCAGAGAGGGCATTTATTTCCTTCTTTTGGAATGCAAAATTCTCCGATTTTCTTGAAATGCGCAAACTATGCCTAGTTCAAAGATTTTTCCAAAGCAAATGTCTGACTATTTAAGTGGGGCTCTCACCCCAACTGCATGACAAACTTCTTCTTTCTGCATGATGGCAGGCTAGCCTTCTGGAAAAAAGCCAAGATAAGGAACAGAGGCTCCTGGAGATGCCGGGGATTGAACCCGGGACCTCATACATGCGAAGCATGCGCTCTACCACTGAGCTACATCCCCACTTTTGCCCTCGAGCTGTTTGATGGATGCAAGGAATCCCTGAAACCCAGGGACTGCAAAGTCTCGATCATAATCAATGGAAGGTATTGTTTGAATAAAAGTGAAATATATGGAAATCGAAGCAAAAAATCCTTCGAGCCGGATTTGAACCAGCGACCTAAGGATGTCTGACTTTATGCTACAGTCCTCCGCTCTACCAACTGAGCTATCGAAGGAGTGGCTGAAGTATCTTTCAGCGCTGTAATTATCTCTCGCTCAAGAAAGGTTGTGGGGGTGGGGATCAGGAGCAGATCGATGAAAATCATGAACATTACCTGCAGCTCCCTCTCAAAGTCACCAGTTCTTAGAGCACACTGTAAGGTACATCTTATCACCCCAAAGGAGGATTTCAGACCAAAGTTCATGTTCTGTCTTGGCTTGGGGATAAGCAGGGGTGCTCCAAATTTCAATTTTACAGAAAGGAAAGGAACTTTGATACAAAGACCTTGGGCAGCATTGGTGGCAAATGGATGGCTGCGCGGAACCATGAAAGAAATGACAGAAAGTTATGGGAGTCATTACTACGCACCCAGCATCAAGAAAGTGCATTTTGGATGCATTTTCAAAAGGAAAGAGAACGGAAAAATCTGTAGATTGAAGGTGATTGAGATAAACAAAATATTCCGTTTTTCTAAAAGCTACTGTAAAGAGTCTCTGGTTTAGAAGAAGAACCCTTACCAATGATCAAGAGAGATGCGACAGATTTCTATCATCAAAGCATTATGGTTGTCAAGATGAATCATCACTTTGATGTCTTCAACAAGTAGGATTCTTTTGATCTATAATCATCAAAAATGAGATAGCCCCATTTCATGGGATTTTTCAAGGCAAACGTCTGACAGATTAAGCGGGGTCCTCATCCCGGTTGGAGGACATATCTCTTCCTTCATCATGATGCCAGCCTAGCTTTCGGCCCAAAATCCAAGGTAAGCATGGCAAAAGTCTGGAGATGCCGGGGATTGAACCCGGGGCCTCATACATGCAAAGCATGCGCTCTACCACTGAGCTACATCCCCACTTCTGCAAGGTTTGACTGTATGATTGGAAACCCTGCATTGAACCGACGGCCACATCACCCCATTCGACTCTGCAGTATACAATGTCAGTCAGGAAAATCCTTCAGCCTTGTACCTGGATGATCTTCATGGTCTTATGTACAGATGCCTATATACAGCCTTCTTAGCGCAGTAGGCAGCGCGTCAGTCTCATAATCTGAAGGTCCTGAGTTCGATCCTCAGAGAGGGCATTTATTTCCTTCTTTTGGAATGCAAAATTCTCCGATTTTCTTGAAATGCGCCAACTATGCCTAGTTCAAAGATTTTTCCAAAGCAAATGTCTGACTATTTAAGTGGGGCTCTCACCCCAACTGCATGACAAACTTCTTCTTTCTGCATGATGGCAGGCTAGCCTTCTGGAAAAAAGCCAAGATAAGGAACAGAGGCTCCTGGAGATGCCGGGGATTGAACCCGGGACCTCATACATGCGAAGCATGCGCTCTACCACTGAGCTACATCCCCACTTTTGCACTCGAGCTGTTTGATGGATGCAAGGAATCCCTGAAACCCAGGGACTGCAAAGTCTCGATCATAATCAATGGAAGGTATTGTTTGAATAAAAGTGAAAGATATGGAAATCGAAGCAAAAAATCCTTCGAGCCGGATTTGAACCAGCGACCTAAGGATGTCTGACTTTATGCTACAGTCCTCCGCTCTACCAACTGAGCTATCGAAGGAGTGGCTGAAGTATCTTTCAGCGCTGTAATTATCTCTCGCTCAAGAAAGGTTGTGGGGGTGGGGATCAGGAGCAGATCGATGAAAATCATGAACATTACCTGCAGCTCCCTCTCAAAGTCACCAGTTCTTAGAGCACACTGTAAGGTACGTCTTATCACCCCAAAGGAGGATTTCAGACCAAAGTTCATGTTCTGTCTTGGCTTGGGGATAAGCAGGGGTGCTCCAAATTTCAATTTTACAGAAAGGAAAGGAACTTTGATACAAAGACCTTGGGCAGCATTGGTGGCAAATGGATGGCTGCGCGGAACCATGAAAGAAATGACAGAAAGTTATGGGAGTCATTACTACGCACCCAGCATCAAGAACGTGCATTTTGGATGCATTTTCAAAAGGAAAGAGAACGGAAAAATCTGTAGATTGAAGGTGATTGAGATAAACAAAATATTCCGTTTTTCTAAAAGCTACTGTAAAGAGTCTCTGGTTTAGAAGAAGAACCCTTACCAATGATCAAGAGAGATGCGACAGATTTCTATCATCAAAGCATTATGGTTGTCAAGATGAATCATCACTTTGATGTCTTCAACAAGTAGGATTCTTTTGATCTATAATCATCAAAAATGAGATAGCCCCATTTCAAGGGATTTTTCAAGGCAAACGTCTGACAGATTAAGCGGGGTCCTCATCCCGGTTGGAGGACATATCTCTTCCTTCATCATGATGCCAGCCTAGCTTTCGGCCCAAAATCCAAGGTAAGCATGGCAAAAGTCTGGAGATGCCGGGGATTGAACCCGGGGCCTCATACATGCAAAGCATGCGCTCTACCACTGAGCTACATCCCCACTTCTGCAAGGTTTGACTGTATGATTGGAAACCCTGCATTGAACCGACGGCCACATCACCCCATTCGACTCTGCAGTATACAATGTCAGTCAGGAAAATCCTTCAGCCTTGTACCTGGATGATCTTCATGGTCTTATGTACAGATGCCTATATACAGCCTTCTTAGCGCAGTAGGCAGCGCGTCAGTCTCATAATCTGAAGGTCCTGAGTTCGATCCTCAGAGAGGGCATTTATTTCCTTCTTTTGGAATGCAAAATTCTCCGATTTTCTTGAAATGCGCAAACTATGCCTAGTTCAAAGATTTTTCCAAAGCAAATGTCTGACTATTTAAGTGGGGCTCTCACCCCAACTGCATGACAAACTTCTTCTTTCTGCATGATGGCAGGCTAGCCTTCTGGAAAAAAGCCAAGATAAGGAACAGAGGCTCCTGGAGATGCCGGGGATTGAACCCGGGACCTCATACATGCGAAGCATGCGCTCTACCACTGAGCTACATCCCCACTTTTGCCCTCGAGCTGTTTGATGGATGCAAGGAATCCCTGAAACCCAGGGACTGCAAAGTCTCGATCATAATCAATGGAAGGTATTGTTTGAATAAAAGTGAAATATATGGAAATCGAAGCAAAAAATCCTTCGAGCCGGATTTGAACCAGCGACCTAAGGATGTCTGACTTTATGCTACAGTCCTCCGCTCTACCAACTGAGCTATCGAAGGAGTGGCTGAAGTATCTTTCAGCGCTGTAATTATCTCTCGCTCAAGAAAGGTTGTGGGGGTGGGGATCAGGAGCAGATCGATGAAAATCATGAACATTACCTGCAGCTCCCTCTCAAAGTCACCAGTTCTTAGAGCACACTGTAAGGTACATCTTATCACCCCAAAGGAGGATTTCAGACCAAAGTTCATGTTCTGTCTTGGCTTGGGGATAAGCAGGGGTGCTCCAAATTTCAATTTTACAGAAAGGAAAGGAACTTTGATACAAAGACCTTGGGCAGCATTGGTGGCAAATGGATGGCTGCGCGGAACCATGAAAGAAATGACAGAAAGTTATGGGAGTCATTACTACGCACCCAGCATCAAGAACGTGCATTTTGGATGCATTTTCAAAAGGAAAGAGAACGGAAAAATCTGTAGATTGAAGGTGATTGAGATAAACAAAATATTCCGTTTTTCTAAAAGCTACTGTAAAGAGTCTCTGGTTTAGAAGAAGAACCCTTACCAATGATCAAGAGAGATGCAACAGATTTCTATCATCAAAGCATTATGGTTGTCAAGATGAATCATCACTTTGATGTCTTCAACAAGTAGGATTCTTTTGATCTATAATCATCAAAAATGAGATAGCCCCATTTCAAGGGATTTTTCAAGGCAAACGTCTGACAGATTAAGCGGGGTCCTCATCCCGGTTGGAGGACATATCTCTTCCTTCATCATGATGCCAGCCTAGCTTTCGGCCCAAAATCCAAGGTAAGCATGGCAAAAGTCTGGAGATGCCGGGGATTGAACCCGGGGCCTCATACATGCAAAGCATGCGCTCTACCACTGAGCTACATCCCCACTTCTGCAAGGTTTGACTGTATGATTGGAAACCCTGCATTGAACCGACGGCCACATCACCCCATTCGACTCTGCAGTATACAATGTCAGTCAGGAAAATCCTTCAGCCTTGTACCTGGATGATCTTCATGGTCTTATGTACAGATGCCTATATACAGCCTTCTTAGCGCAGTAGGCAGCGCGTCAGTCTCATAATCTGAAGGTCCTGAGTTCGATCCTCAGAGAGGGCATTTATTTCCTTCTTTTGGAATGCAAAATTCTCCGATTTTCTTGAAATGCGCAAACTATGCCTAGTTCAAAGATTTTTCCAAAGCAAATGTCTGACTATTTAAGTGGGGCTCTCACCCCAACTGCATGACAAACTTCTTCTTTCTGCATGATGGCAGGCTAGCCTTCTGGAAAAAAGCCAAGATAAGGAACAGAGGCTCCTGGAGATGCCGGGGATTGAACCCGGGACCTCATACATGCGAAGCATGCGCTCTACCACTGAGCTACATCCCCACTTTTGCCCTCGAGCTGTTTGATGGATGCAAGGAATCCCTGAAACCCAGGGACTGCAAAGTCTCGATCATAATCAATGGAAGGTATTGTTTGAATAAAAGTGAAATATATGGAAATCGAAGCAAAAAATCCTTCGAGCCGGATTTGAACCAGCGACCTAAGGATGTCTGACTTTATGCTACAGTCCTCCGCTCTACCAACTGAGCTATCGAAGGAGTGGCTGAAGTATCTTTCAGCGCTGTAATTATCTCTCGCTCAAGAAAGGTTGTGGGGGTGGGGATCAGGAGCAGATCGATGAAAATCATGAACATTACCTGCAGCTCCCTCTCAAAGTCACCAGTTCTTAGAGCACACTGTAAGGTACGTCTTATCACCCCAAAGGAGGATTTCAGACCAAAGTTCATGTTCTGTCTTGGCTTGGGGATAAGCAGGGGTGCTCCAAATTTCAATTTTACAGAAAGGAAAGGAACTTTGATACAAAGACCTTGGGCAGCATTGGTGGCAAATGGATGGCTGCGCGGAACCATGAAAGAAATGACAGAAAGTTATGGGAGTCATTACTACGCACCCAGCATCAAGAACGTGCATTTTGGATGCATTTTCAAAAGGAAAGAGAACGGAAAAATCTGTAGATTGAAGGTGATTGAGATAAACAAAATATTCCGTTTTTCTAAAAGCTACTGTAAAGAGTCTCTGGTTTAGAAGAAGAACCCTTACCAATGATCAAGAGAGATGCGACAGATTTCTATCATCAAAGCATTATGGTTGTCAAGATGAATCATCACTTTGATGTCTTCAACAAGTAGGATTCTTTTGATCTATAATCATCAAAAATGAGATAGCCCCATTTCATGGGATTTTTCAAGGCAAACGTCTGACAGATTAAGCGGGGTCCTCATCCCAGTTGGAGGACATATCTCTTCCTTCATCATGATGCCAGCCTAGCTTTCGGCCCAAAATCCAAGGTAAGCATGGCAAAAGTCTGGAGATGCCGGGGATTGAACCCGGGGCCTCATACATGCAAAGCATGCGCTCTACCACTGAGCTACATCCCCACTTCTGCAAGGTTTGACTGTATGATTGGAAACCCTGCATTGAACCGACGGCCACATCACCCCATTCGACTCTGCAGTATACAATGTCAGTCAGGAAAATCCTTCAGCCTTGTACCTGGATGATCTTCATGGTCTTATGTACAGATGCCTATATACAGCCTTCTTAGCGCAGTAGGCAGCGCGTCAGTCTCATAATCTGAAGGTCCTGAGTTCGATCCTCAGAGAGGGCATTTATTTCCTTCTTTTGGAATGCAAAATTCTCCGATTTTCTTGAAATGCGCAAACTATGCCTAGTTCAAAGATTTTTCCAAAGCAAATGTCTGACTATTTAAGTGGGGCTCTCACCCCAACTGCATGACAAACTTCTTCTTTCTGCATGATGGCAGGCTAGCCTTCTGGAAAAAAGCCAAGATAAGGAACAGAGGCTCCTGGAGATGCCGGGGATTGAACCCGGGACCTCATACATGCGAAGCATGCGCTCTACCACTGAGCTACATCCCCACTTTTGCACTCGAGCTGTTTGATGGATGCAAGGAATCCCTGAAACCCAGGGACTGCAAAGTCTCGATCATAATCAATGGAAGGTATTGTTTGAATAAAAGTGAAAGATATGGAAATCGAAGCAAAAAATCCTTCGAGCCGGATTTGAACCAGCGACCTAAGGATGTCTGACTTTATGCTACAGTCCTCCGCTCTACCAACTGAGCTATCGAAGGAGTGGCTGAAGTATCTTTCAGCGCTGTAATTATCTCTCGCTCAAGAAAGGTTGTGGGGGTGGGGATCAGGAGCAGATCGATGAAAATCATGAACATTACCTGCAGCTCCCTCTCAAAGTCACCAGTTCTTAGAGCACACTGTAAGGTACGTCTTATCACCCCAAAGGAGGATTTCAGACCAATGTTCATGTTCTGTCTTGGCTTGGGGATAAGCAGGGGTGCTCCAAATTTCAATTTTACAGAAAGGAAAGGAACTTTGATACAAAGACCTTGGGCAGCATTGGTGGCAAATGGATGGCTGCGCGGAACCATGAAAGAAATGACAGAAAGTTATGGGAGTCATTACTACGCACCCAGCATCAAGAACGTGCATTTTGGATGCATTTTCAAAAGGAAAGAGAACGGAAAAATCTGTAGATTGAAGGTGATTGAGATAAACAAAATATTCCGTTTTTCTAAAAGCTACTGTAAAGAGTCTCTGGTTTAGAAGAAGAACCCTTACCAATGATCAAGAGAGATGCGACAGATTTCTATCATCAAAGCATTATGGTTGTCAAGATGAATCATCACTTTGATGTCTTCAACAAGTAGGATTCTTTTGATCTATAATCATCAAAAATGAGATAGCCCCATTTCATGGGATTTTTCAAGGCAAACGTCTGACAGATTAAGCGGGGTCCTCATCCCGGTTGGAGGACATATCTCTTCCTTCATCATGATGCCAGCCTAGCTTTCGGCCCAAAATCCAAGGTAAGCATGGCAAAAGTCTGGAGATGCCGGGGATTGAACCCGGGGCCTCATACATGCAAAGCATGCGCTCTATCACTGAGCTACATCCCCACTTCTGCAAGGTTTGACTGTATGATTGGAAACCCTGCATTGAACCGACGGCCACATCACCCCATTCGACTCTGCAGTATACAATGTCAGTCAGGAAAATCCTTCAGCCTTGTACCTGGATGATCTTCATGGTCTTATGTACAGATGCCTATATACAGCCTTCTTAGCGCAGTAGGCAGCGCGTCAGTCTCATAATCTGAAGGTCCTGAGTTCGATCCTCAGAGAGGGCATTTATTTCCTTCTTTTGGAATGCAAAATTCTCCGATTTTCTTGAAATGCGCAAACTATGCCTAGTTCAAAGATTTTTCCAAAGCAAATGTCTGACTATTTAAGTGGGGCTCTCACCCCAACTGCATGACAAACTTCTTCTTTCTGCATGATGGCAGGCTAGCCTTCTGGAAAAAAGCCAAGATAAGGAACAGAGGCTCCTGGAGATGCCGGGGATTGAACCCGGGACCTCATACATGCAAAGCATGCGCTCTACCACTGAGCTACATCCCCACTTTTGCACTCGAGCTGTTTGATGGATGCAAGGAATCCCTGAAACCCAGGGACTGCAAAGTCTCGATCATAATCAATGGAAGGTATTGTTTGAATAAAAGTGAAAGATATGGAAATCGAAGCAAAAAATCCTTCGAGCCGGATTTGAACCAGCGACCTAAGGATGTCTGACTTTATGCTACAGTCCTCCGCTCTACCAACTGAGCTATCGAAGGAGTGGCTGAAGTATCTTTCAGCGCTGTAATTATCTCTCGCTCAAGAAAGGTTGTGGGGGTGGGGATCAGGAGCAGATCGATGAAAATCATGAACATTACCTGCAGCTCCCTCTCAAAGTCACCAGTTCTTAGAGCACACTGTAAGGTACGTCTTATCACCCCAAAGGAGGATTTCAGACCAAAGTTCATGTTCTGTCTTGGCTTGGGGATAAGCAGGGGTGCTCCAAATTTCAATTTTACAGAAAGGAAAGGAACTTTGATACAAAGACCTTGGGCAGCATTGGTGGCAAATGGATGGCTGCGCGGAACCATGAAAGAAATGACAGAAAGTTATGGGAGTCATTACTACGCACCCAGCATCAAGAACGTGCATTTTGGATGCATTTTCAAAAGGAAAGAGAACGGAAAAATCTGTAGATTGAAGGTGATTGAGATAAACAAAATATTCCGTTTTTCTAAAAGCTACTGTAAAGAGTCTCTGGTTTAGAAGAAGAACCCTTACCAATGATCAAGAGAGATGCGACAGATTTCTATCATCAAAGCATTATGGTTGTCAAGATGAATCATCACTTTGATGTCTTCAACAAGTAGGATTCTTTTGATCTATAATCATCAAAAATGAGATAGCCCCATTTCATGGGATTTTTCAAGGCAAACGTCTGACAGATTAAGCGGGGTCCTCATCCCGGTTGGAGGACATATCTCTTCCTTCATCATGATGCCAGCCTAGCTTTCGGCCCAAAATCCAAGGTAAGCATGGCAAAAGTCTGGAGATGCCGGGGATTGAACCCGGGGCCTCATACATGCAAAGCATGCGCTCTACCACTGAGCTACATCCCCACTTCTGCAAGGTTTGACTGTATGATTGGAAACCCTGCATTGAACCGACGGCCACATCACCCCATTCGACTCTGCAGTATACAATGTCAGTCAGGAAAATCCTTCAGCCTTGTACCTGGATGATCTTCATGGTCTTATGTACAGATGCCTATATACAGCCTTCTTAGCGCAGTAGGCAGCGCGTCAGTCTCATAATCTGAAGGTCCTGAGTTCGATCCTCAGAGAGGGCATTTATTTCCTTCTTTTGGAATGCAAAATTCTCCGATTTTCTTGAAATGCGCAAACTATGCCTAGTTCAAAGATTTTTCCAAAGCAAATGTCTGACTATTTAAGTGGGGCTCTCACCCCAACTGCATGACAAACTTCTTCTTTCTGCATGATGGCAGGCTAGCCTTCTGGAAAAAAGCCAAGATAAGGAACAGAGGCTCCTGGAGATGCCGGGGATTGAACCCGGGACCTCATACATGCAAAGCATGCGCTCTACCACTGAGCTACATCCCCACTTTTGCACTCGAGCTGTTTGATGGATGCAAGGAATCCCTGAAACCCAGGGACTGCAAAGTCTCGATCATAATCAATGGAAGGTATTGTTTGAATAAAAGTGAAAGATATGGAAATCGAAGCAAAAAATCCTTCGAGCCGGATTTGAACCAGCGACCTAAGGATGTCTGACTTTATGCTACAGTCCTCCGCTCTACCAACTGAGCTATCGAAGGAGTGGCTGAAGTATCTTTCAGCGCTGTAATTATCTCTCGCTCAAGAAAGGTTGTGGGGGTGGGGATCAGGAGCAGATCGATGAAAATCATGAACATTACCTGCAGCTCCCTCTCAAAGTCACCAGTTCTTAGAGCACACTGTAAGGTACGTCTTATCACCCCAAAGGAGGATTTCAGACCAAAGTTCATGTTCTGTCTTGGCTTGGGGATAAGCAGGGGTGCTCCAAATTTCAATTTTACAGAAAGGAAAGGAACTTTGATACAAAGACCTTGGGCAGCATTGGTGGCAAATGGATGGCTGCGCGGAACCATGAAAGAAATGACAGAAAGTTATGGGAGTCATTACTACGCACCCAGCATCAAGAACGTGCATTTTGGATGCATTTTCAAAAGGAAAGAGAACGGAAAAATCTGTAGATTGAAGGTGATTGAGATAAACAAAATATTCCGTTTTTCTAAAAGCTACTGTAAAGAGTCTCTGGTTTAGAAGAAGAACCCTTACCAATGATCAAGAGAGATGCGACAGATTTCTATCATCAAAGCATTATGGTTGTCAAGATGAATCATCACTTTGATGTCTTCAACAAGTAGGATTCTTTTGATCTATAATCATCAAAAATGAGATAGCCCCACTTCATGGGATTTTTCAAGGCAAACGTCTGACAGATTAAGCGGGGTCCTCATCCCGGTTGGAGGACATATCTCTTCCTTCATCATGATGCCAGCCTAGCTTTCGGCCCAAAATCCAAGGTAAGCATGGCAAAAGTCTGGAGATGCCGGGGATTGAACCCGGGGCCTCATACATGCAAAGCATGCGCTCTACCACTGAGCTACATCCCCACTTCTGCAAGGTTTGACTGTATGATTGGAAACCCTGCATTGAACCGACGGCCACATCACCCCATTCGACTCTGCAGTATACAATGTCAGTCAGGAAAATCCTTCAGCCTTGTACCTGGATGATCTTCATGGTCTTATGTACAGATGCCTATATACAGCCTTCTTAGCGCAGTAGGCAGCGCGTCAGTCTCATAATCTGAAGGTCCTGAGTTCGATCCTCAGAGAGGGCATTTATTTCCTTCTTTTGGAATGCAAAATTCTCCGATTTTCTTGAAATGCGCAAACTATGCCTAGTTCAAAGATTTTTCCAAAGCAAATGTCTGACTATTTAAGTGGGGCTCTCACCCCAACTGCATGACAAACTTCTTCTTTCTGCATGATGGCAGGCTAGCCTTCTGGAAAAAAGCCAAGATAAGGAACAGAGGCTCCTGGAGATGCCGGGGATTGAACCCGGGACCTCATACATGCGAAGCATGCGCTCTACCACTGAGCTACATCCCCACTTTTGCACTCGAGCTGTTTGATGGATGCAAGGAATCCCTGAAACCCAGGGACTGCAAAGTCTCGATCATAATCAATGGAAGGTATTGTTTGAATAAAAGTGAAAGATATGGAAATCGAAGCAAAAAATCCTTCAAGCCGGATTTGAACCAGCGACCTAAGGATGTCTGACTTTATGCTACAGTCCTCCGCTCTACCAACTGAGCTATCGAAGGAGTGGCTGAAGTATCTTTCAGCGCTGTAATTATCTCTCGCTCAAGAAAGGTTGTGGGGGTGGGGATCAGGAGCAGATCGATGAAAATCATGAACATTACCTGCAGCTCCCTCTCAAAGTCACCAGTTCTTAGAGCACACTGTAAGGTACGTCTTATCACCCCAAAGGAGGATTTCAGACCAATGTTCATGTTCTGTCTTGGCTTGGGGATAAGCAGGGGTGCTCCAAATTTCAATTTTACAGAAAGGAAAGGAACTTTGATACAAAGACCTTGGGCAGCATTGGTGGCAAATGGATGGCTGCGCGGAACCATGAAAGAAATGACAGAAAGTTATGGGAGTCATTACTACGCACCCAGCATCAAGAACGTGCATTTTGGATGCATTTTCAAAAGGAAAGAGAACGGAAAAATCTGTAGATTGAAGGTGATTGAGATAAACAAAATATTCCGTTTTTCTAAAAGCTACTGTAAAGAGTCTCTGGTTTAGAAGAAGAACCCTTACCAATGATCAAGAGAGATGCGACAGATTTCTATCATCAAAGCATTATGGTTGTCAAGATGAATCATCACTTTGATGTCTTCAACAAGTAGGATTCTTTTGATCTATAATCATCAAAAATGAGATAGCCCCATTTCATGGGATTTTTCAAGGCAAACGTCTGACAGATTAAGCGGGGTCCTCATCCCGGTTGGAGGACATATCTCTTCCTTCATCATGATGCCAGCCTAGCTTTCGGCCCAAAATCCAAGGTAAGCATGGCAAAAGTCTGGAGATGCCGGGGATTGAACCCGGGGCCTCATACATGCAAAGCATGCGCTCTACCACTGAGCTACATCCCCACTTCTGCAAGGTTTGACTGTATGATTGGAAACCCTGCATTGAACCGACGGCCACATCACCCCATTCGACTCTGCAGTATACAATGTCAGTCAGGAAAATCCTTCAGCCTTGTACCTGGATGATCTTCATGGTCTTATGTACAGATGCCTATATACAGCCTTCTTAGCGCAGTAGGCAGCGCGTCAGTCTCATAATCTGAAGGTCCTGAGTTCGATCCTCAGAGAGGGCATTTATTTCCTTCTTTTGGAATGCAAAATTCTCCGATTTTCTTGAAATGCGCAAACTATGCCTAGTTCAAAGATTTTTCCAAAGCAAATGTCTGACTATTTAAGTGGGGCTCTCACCCCAACTGCATGACAAACTTCTTCTTTCTGCATGATGGCAGGCTAGCCTTCTGGAAAAAAGCCAAGATAAGGAACAGAGGCTCCTGGAGATGCCGGGGATTGAACCCGGGACCTCATACATGCAAAGCATGCGCTCTACCACTGAGCTACATCCCCACTTTTGCACTCGAGCTGTTTGATGGATGCAAGGAATCCCTGAAACCCAGGGACTGCAAAGTCTCGATCATAATCAATGGAAGGTATTGTTTGAATAAAAGTGAAAGATATGGAAATCGAAGCAAAAAATCCTTCGAGCCGGATTTGAACCAGCGACCTAAGGATGTCTGACTTTATGCTACAGTCCTCCGCTCTACCAACTGAGCTATCGAAGGAGTGGCTGAAGTATCTTTCAGCGCTGTAATTATCTCTCGCTCAAGAAAGGTTGTGGGGGTGGGGATCAGGAGCAGATCGATGAAAATCATGAACATTACCTGCAGCTCCCTCTCAAAGTCACCAGTTCTTAGAGCACACTGTAAGGTACGTCTTATCACCCCAAAGGAGGATTTCAGACCAAAGTTCATGTTCTGTCTTGGCTTGGGGATAAGCAGGGGTGCTCCAAATTTCAATTTTACAGAAAGGAAAGGAACTTTGATACAAAGACCTTGGGCAGCATTGGTGGCAAATGGATGGCTGCGCGGAACCATGAAAGAAATGACAGAAAGTTATGGGAGTCATTACTACGCACCCAGCATCAAGAACGTGCATTTTGGATGCATTTTCAAAAGGAAAGAGAACGGAAAAATCTGTAGATTGAAGGTGATTGAGATAAACAAAATATTCCGTTTTTCTAAAAGCTACTGTAAAGAGTCTCTGGTTTAGAAGAAGAACCCTTACCAATGATCAAGAGAGATGCGACAGATTTCTATCATCAAAGCATTATGGTTGTCAAGATGAATCATCACTTTGATGTCTTCAACAAGTAGGATTCTTTTGATCTATAATCATCAAAAATGAGATAGCCCCACTTCATGGGATTTTTCAAGGCAAACGTCTGACAGATTAAGCGGGGTCCTCATCCCGGTTGGAGGACATATCTCTTCCTTCATCATGATGCCAGCCTAGCTTTCGGCCCAAAATCCAAGGTAAGCATGGCAAAAGTCTGGAGATGCCGGGGATTGAACCCGGGGCCTCATACATGCAAAGCATGCGCTCTACCACTGAGCTACATCCCCACTTCTGCAAGGTTTGACTGTATGATTGGAAACCCTGCATTGAACCGACGGCCACATCACCCCATTCGACTCTGCAGTATACAATGTCAGTCAGGAAAATCCTTCAGCCTTGTACCTGGATGATCTTCATGGTCTTATGTACAGATGCCTATATACAGCCTTCTTAGCGCAGTAGGCAGCGCGTCAGTCTCATAATCTGAAGGTCCTGAGTTCGATCCTCAGAGAGGGCATTTATTTCCTTCTTTTGGAATGCAAAATTCTCCGATTTTCTTGAAATGCGCAAACTATGCCTAGTTCAAAGATTTTTCCAAAGCAAATGTCTGACTATTTAAGTGGGGCTCTCACCCCAACTGCATGACAAACTTCTTCTTTCTGCATGATGGCAGGCTAGCCTTCTGGAAAAAAGCCAAGATAAGGAACAGAGGCTCCTGGAGATGCCGGGGATTGAACCCGGGACCTCATACATGCGAAGCATGCGCTCTACCACTGAGCTACATCCCCACTTTTGCCCTCGAGCTGTTTGATGGATGCAAGGAATCCCTGAAACCCAGGGACTGCAAAGTCTCGATCATAATCAATGGAAGGTATTGTTTGAATAAAAGTGAAAGATATGGAAATCGAAGCAAAAAATCCTTCAAGCCGGATTTGAACCAGCGACCTAAGGATGTCTGACTTTATGCTACAGTCCTCCGCTCTACCAACTGAGCTATCGAAGGAGTGGCTGAAGTATCTTTCAGCGCTGTAATTATCTCTCGCTCAAGAAAGGTTGTGGGGGTGGGGATCAGGAGCAGATCGATGAAAATCATGAACATTACCTGCAGCTCCCTCTCAAAGTCACCAGTTCTTAGAGCACACTGTAAGGTACGTCTTATCACCCCAAAGGAGGATTTCAGACCAATGTTCATGTTCTGTCTTGGCTTGGGGATAAGCAGGGGTGCTCCAAATTTCAATTTTACAGAAAGGAAAGGAACTTTGATACAAAGACCTTGGGCAGCATTGGTGGCAAATGGATGGCTGCGCGGAACCATGAAAGAAATGACAGAAAGTTATGGGAGTCATTACTACGCACCCAGCATCAAGAACGTGCATTTTGGATGCATTTTCAAAAGGAAAGAGAACGGAAAAATCTGTAGATTGAAGGTGATTGAGATAAACAAAATATTCCGTTTTTCTAAAAGCTACTGTAAAGAGTCTCTGGTTTAGAAGAAGAACCCTTACCAATGATCAAGAGAGATGCGACAGATTTCTATCATCAAAGCATTATGGTTGTCAAGATGAATCATCACTTTGATGTCTTCAACAAGTAGGATTCTTTTGATCTATAATCATCAAAAATGAGATAGCCCCATTTCATGGGATTTTTCAAGGCAAACGTCTGACAGATTAAGCGGGGTCCTCATCCCGGTTGGAGGACATATCTCTTCCTTCATCATGATGCCAGCCTAGCTTTCGGCCCAAAATCCAAGGTAAGCATGGCAAAAGTCTGGAGATGCCGGGGATTGAACCCGGGGCCTCATACATGCAAAGCATGCGCTCTACCACTGAGCTACATCCCCACTTCTGCAAGGTTTGACTGTATGATTGGAAACCCTGCATTGAACCGACGGCCACATCACCCCATTCGACTCTGCAGTATACAATGTCAGTCAGGAAAATCCTTCAGCCTTGTACCTGGATGATCTTCATGGTCTTATGTACAGATGCCTATATACAGCCTTCTTAGCGCAGTAGGCAGCGCGTCAGTCTCATAATCTGAAGGTCCTGAGTTCGATCCTCAGAGAGGGCATTTATTTCCTTCTTTTGGAATGCAAAATTCTCCGATTTTCTTGAAATGCGCAAACTATGCCTAGTTCAAAGATTTTTCCAAAGCAAATGTCTGACTATTTAAGTGGGGCTCTCACCCCAACTGCATGACAAACTTCTTCTTTCTGCATGATGGCAGGCTAGCCTTCTGGAAAAAAGCCAAGATAAGGAACAGAGGCTCCTGGAGATGCCGGGGATTGAACCCGGGACCTCATACATGCAAAGCATGCGCTCTACCACTGAGCTACATCCCCACTTTTGCACTCGAGCTGTTTGATGGATGCAAGGAATCCCTGAAACCCAGGGACTGCAAAGTCTCGATCATAATCAATGGAAGGTATTGTTTGAATAAAAGTGAAAGATATGGAAATCGAAGCAAAAAATCCTTCGAGCCGGATTTGAACCAGCGACCTAAGGATGTCTGACTTTATGCTACAGTCCTCCGCTCTACCAACTGAGCTATCGAAGGAGTGGCTGAAGTATCTTTCAGCGCTGTAATTATCTCTCGCTCAAGAAAGGTTGTGGGGGTGGGGATCAGGAGCAGATCGATGAAAATCATGAACATTACCTGCAGCTCCCTCTCAAAGTCACCAGTTCTTAGAGCACACTGTAAGGTACGTCTTATCACCCCAAAGGAGGATTTCAGACCAAAGTTCATGTTCTGTCTTGGCTTGGGGATAAGCAGGGGTGCTCCAAATTTCAATTTTACAGAAAGGAAAGGAACTTTGATACAAAGACCTTGGGCAGCATTGGTGGCAAATGGATGGCTGCGCGGAACCATGAAAGAAATGACAGAAAGTTATGGGAGTCATTACTACGCACCCAGCATCAAGAACGTGCATTTTGGATGCATTTTCAAAAGGAAAGAGAACGGAAAAATCTGTAGATTGAAGGTGATTGAGATAAACAAAATATTCCGTTTTTCTAAAAGCTACTGTAAAGAGTCTCTGGTTTAGAAGAAGAACCCTTACCAATGATCAAGAGAGATGCGACAGATTTCTATCATCAAAGCATTATGGTTGTCAAGATGAATCATCACTTTGATGTCTTCAACAAGTAGGATTCTTTTGATCTATAATCATCAAAAATGAGATAGCCCCACTTCATGGGATTTTTCAAGGCAAACGTCTGACAGATTAAGCGGGGTCCTCATCCCGGTTGGAGGACATATCTCTTCCTTCATCATGATGCCAGCCTAGCTTTCGGCCCAAAATCCAAGGTAAGCATGGCAAAAGTCTGGAGATGCCGGGGATTGAACCCGGGGCCTCATACATGCAAAGCATGCGCTCTACCACTGAGCTACATCCCCACTTCTGCAAGGTTTGACTGTATGATTGGAAACCCTGCATTGAACCGACGGCCACATCACCCCATTCGACTCTGCAGTATACAATGTCAGTCAGGAAAATCCTTCAGCCTTGTACCTGGATGATCTTCATGGTCTTATGTACAGATGCCTATATACAGCCTTCTTAGCGCAGTAGGCAGCGCGTCAGTCTCATAATCTGAAGGTCCTGAGTTCGATCCTCAGAGAGGGCATTTATTTCCTTCTTTTGGAATGCAAAATTCTCCGATTTTCTTGAAATGCGCAAACTATGCCTAGTTCAAAGATTTTTCCAAAGCAAATGTCTGACTATTTAAGTGGGGCTCTCACCCCAACTGCATGACAAACTTCTTCTTTCTGCATGATGGCAGGCTAGCCTTCTGGAAAAAAGCCAAGATAAGGAACAGAGGCTCCTGGAGATGCCGGGGATTGAACCCGGGACCTCATACATGCGAAGCATGCGCTCTACCACTGAGCTACATCCCCACTTTTGCACTCGAGCTGTTTGATGGATGCAAGGAATCCCTGAAACCCAGGGACTGCAAAGTCTCGATCATAATCAATGGAAGGTATTGTTTGAATAAAAGTGAAAGATATGGAAATCGAAGCAAAAAATCCTTCAAGCCGGATTTGAACCAGCGACCTAAGGATGTCTGACTTTATGCTACAGTCCTCCGCTCTACCAACTGAGCTATCGAAGGAGTGGCTGAAGTATCTTTCAGCGCTGTAATTATCTCTCGCTCAAGAAAGGTTGTGGGGGTGGGGATCAGGAGCAGATCGATGAAAATCATGAACATTACCTGCAGCTCCCTCTCAAAGTCACCAGTTCTTAGAGCACACTGTAAGGTACGTCTTATCACCCCAAAGGAGGATTTCAGACCAATGTTCATGTTCTGTCTTGGCTTGGGGATAAGCAGGGGTGCTCCAAATTTCAATTTTACAGAAAGGAAAGGAACTTTGATACAAAGACCTTGGGCAGCATTGGTGGCAAATGGATGGCTGCGCGGAACCATGAAAGAAATGACAGAAAGTTATGGGAGTCATTACTACGCACCCAGCATCAAGAACGTGCATTTTGGATGCATTTTCAAAAGGAAAGAGAACGGAAAAATCTGTAGATTGAAGGTGATTGAGATAAACAAAATATTCCGTTTTTCTAAAAGCTACTGTAAAGAGTCTCTGGTTTAGAAGAAGAACCCTTACCAATGATCAAGAGAGATGCGACAGATTTCTATCATCAAAGCATTATGGTTGTCAAGATGAATCATCACTTTGATGTCTTCAACAAGTAGGATTCTTTTGATCTATAATCATCAAAAATGAGATAGCCCCATTTCATGGGATTTTTCAAGGCAAACGTCTGACAGATTAAGCGGGGTCCTCATCCCGGTTGGAGGACATATCTCTTCCTTCATCATGATGCCAGCCTAGCTTTCGGCCCAAAATCCAAGGTAAGCATGGCAAAAGTCTGGAGATGCCGGGGATTGAACCCGGGGCCTCATACATGCAAAGCATGCGCTCTACCACTGAGCTACATCCCCACTTCTGCAAGGTTTGACTGTATGATTGGAAACCCTGCATTGAACCGACGGCCACATCACCCCATTCGACTCTGCAGTATACAATGTCAGTCAGGAAAATCCTTCAGCCTTGTACCTGGATGATCTTCATGGTCTTATGTACAGATGCCTATATACAGCCTTCTTAGCGCAGTAGGCAGCGCGTCAGTCTCATAATCTGAAGGTCCTGAGTTCGATCCTCAGAGAGGGCATTTATTTCCTTCTTTTGGAATGCAAAATTCTCCGATTTTCTTGAAATGCGCAAACTATGCCTAGTTCAAAGATTTTTCCAAAGCAAATGTCTGACTATTTAAGTGGGGCTCTCACCCCAACTGCATGACAAACTTCTTCTTTCTGCATGATGGCAGGCTAGCCTTCTGGAAAAAAGCCAAGATAAGGAACAGAGGCTCCTGGAGATGCCGGGGATTGAACCCGGGACCTCATACATGCAAAGCATGCGCTCTACCACTGAGCTACATCCCCACTTTTGCACTCGAGCTGTTTGATGGATGCAAGGAATCCCTGAAACCCAGGGACTGCAAAGTCTCGATCATAATCAATGGAAGGTATTGTTTGAATAAAAGTGAAAGATATGGAAATCGAAGCAAAAAATCCTTCGAGCCGGATTTGAACCAGCGACCTAAGGATGTCTGACTTTATGCTACAGTCCTCCGCTCTACCAACTGAGCTATCGAAGGAGTGGCTGAAGTATCTTTCAGCGCTGTAATTATCTCTCGCTCAAGAAAGGTTGTGGGGGTGGGGATCAGGAGCAGATCGATGAAAATCATGAACATTACCTGCAGCTCCCTCTCAAAGTCACCAGTTCTTAGAGCACACTGTAAGGTACGTCTTATCACCCCAAAGGAGGATTTCAGACCAAAGTTCATGTTCTGTCTTGGCTTGGGGATAAGCAGGGGTGCTCCAAATTTCAATTTTACAGAAAGGAAAGGAACTTTGATACAAAGACCTTGGGCAGCATTGGTGGCAAATGGATGGCTGCGCGGAACCATGAAAGAAATGACAGAAAGTTATGGGAGTCATTACTACGCACCCAGCATCAAGAACGTGCATTTTGGATGCATTTTCAAAAGGAAAGAGAACGGAAAAATCTGTAGATTGAAGGTGATTGAGATAAACAAAATATTCCGTTTTTCTAAAAGCTACTGTAAAGAGTCTCTGGTTTAGAAGAAGAACCCTTACCAATGATCAAGAGAGATGCGACAGATTTCTATCATCAAAGCATTATGGTTGTCAAGATGAATCATCACTTTGATGTCTTCAACAAGTAGGATTCTTTTGATCTATAATCATCAAAAATGAGATAGCCCCACTTCATGGGATTTTTCAAGGCAAACGTCTGACAGATTAAGCGGGGTCCTCATCCCGGTTGGAGGACATATCTCTTCCTTCATCATGATGCCAGCCTAGCTTTCGGCCCAAAATCCAAGGTAAGCATGGCAAAAGTCTGGAGATGCCGGGGATTGAACCCGGGGCCTCATACATGCAAAGCATGCGCTCTACCACTGAGCTACATCCCCACTTCTGCAAGGTTTGACTGTATGATTGGAAACCCTGCATTGAACCGACGGCCACATCACCCCATTCGACTCTGCAGTATACAATGTCAGTCAGGAAAATCCTTCAGCCTTGTACCTGGATGATCTTCATGGTCTTATGTACAGATGCCTATATACAGCCTTCTTAGCGCAGTAGGCAGCGCGTCAGTCTCATAATCTGAAGGTCCTGAGTTCGATCCTCAGAGAGGGCATTTATTTCCTTCTTTTGGAATGCAAAATTCTCCGATTTTCTTGAAATGCGCAAACTATGCCTAGTTCAAAGATTTTTCCAAAGCAAATGTCTGACTATTTAAGTGGGGCTCTCACCCCAACTGCATGACAAACTTCTTCTTTCTGCATGATGGCAGGCTAGCCTTCTGGAAAAAAGCCAAGATAAGGAACAGAGGCTCCTGGAGATGCCGGGGATTGAACCCGGGACCTCATACATGCAAAGCATGCGCTCTACCACTGAGCTACATCCCCACTTTTGCACTCGAGCTGTTTGATGGATGCAAGGAATCCCTGAAACCCAGGGACTGCAAAGTCTCGATCATAATCAATGGAAGGTATTGTTTGAATAAAAGTGAAAGATATGGAAATCGAAGCAAAAAATCCTTCGAGCCGGATTTGAACCAGCGACCTAAGGATGTCTGACTTTATGCTACAGTCCTCCGCTCTACCAACTGAGCTATCGAAGGAGTGGCTGAAGTATCTTTCAGCGCTGTAATTATCTCTCGCTCAAGAAAGGTTGTGGGGGTGGGGATCAGGAGCAGATCGATGAAAATCATGAACATTACCTGCAGCTCCCTCTCAAAGTCACCAGTTCTTAGAGCACACTGTAAGGTACGTCTTATCACCCCAAAGGAGGATTTCAGACCAAAGTTCATGTTCTGTCTTGGCTTGGGGATAAGCAGGGGTGCTCCAAATTTCAATTTTACAGAAAGGAAAGGAACTTTGATACAAAGACCTTGGGCAGCATTGGTGGCAAATGGATGGCTGCGCGGAACCATGAAAGAAATGACAGAAAGTTATGGGAGTCATTACTACGCACCCAGCATCAAGAACGTGCATTTTGGATGCATTTTCAAAAGGAAAGAGAACGGAAAAATCTGTAGATTGAAGGTGATTGAGATAAACAAAATATTCCGTTTTTCTAAAAGCTACTGTAAAGAGTCTCTGGTTTAGAAGAAGAACCCTTACCAATGATCAAGAGAGATGCGACAGATTTCTATCATCAAAGCATTATGGTTGTCAAGATGAATCATCACTTTGATGTCTTCAACAAGTAGGATTCTTTTGATCTATAATCATCAAAAATGAGATAGCCCCACTTCATGGGATTTTTCAAGGCAAACGTCTGACAGATTAAGCGGGGTCCTCATCCCGGTTGGAGGACATATCTCTTCCTTCATCATGATGCCAGCCTAGCTTTCGGCCCAAAATCCAAGGTAAGCATGGCAAAAGTCTGGAGATGCCGGGGATTGAACCCGGGGCCTCATACATGCAAAGCATGCGCTCTACCACTGAGCTACATCCCCACTTCTGCAAGGTTTGACTGTATGATTGGAAACCCTGCATTGAACCGACGGCCACATCACCCCATTCGACTCTGCAGTATACAATGTCAGTCAGGAAAATCCTTCAGCCTTGTACCTGGATGATCTTCATGGTCTTATGTACAGATGCCTATATACAGCCTTCTTAGCGCAGTAGGCAGCGCGTCAGTCTCATAATCTGAAGGTCCTGAGTTCGATCCTCAGAGAGGGCATTTATTTCCTTCTTTTGGAATGCAAAATTCTCCGATTTTCTTGAAATGCGCAAACTATGCCTAGTTCAAAGATTTTTCCAAAGCAAATGTCTGACTATTTAAGTGGGGCTCTCACCCCAACTGCATGACAAACTTCTTCTTTCTGCATGATGGCAGGCTAGCCTTCTGGAAAAAAGCCAAGATAAGGAACAGAGGCTCCTGGAGATGCCGGGGATTGAACCCGGGACCTCATACATGCGAAGCATGCGCTCTACCACTGAGCTACATCCCCACTTTTGCACTCGAGCTGTTTGATGGATGCAAGGAATCCCTGAAACCCAGGGACTGCAAAGTCTCGATCATAATCAATGGAAGGTATTGTTTGAATAAAAGTGAAAGATATGGAAATCGAAGCAAAAAATCCTTCAAGCCGGATTTGAACCAGCGACCTAAGGATGTCTGACTTTATGCTACAGTCCTCCGCTCTACCAACTGAGCTATCGAAGGAGTGGCTGAAGTATCTTTCAGCGCTGTAATTATCTCTCGCTCAAGAAAGGTTGTGGGGGTGGGGATCAGGAGCAGATCGATGAAAATCATGAACATTACCTGCAGCTCCCTCTCAAAGTCACCAGTTCTTAGAGCACACTGTAAGGTACGTCTTATCACCCCAAAGGAGGATTTCAGACCAATGTTCATGTTCTGTCTTGGCTTGGGGATAAGCAGGGGTGCTCCAAATTTCAATTTTACAGAAAGGAAAGGAACTTTGATACAAAGACCTTGGGCAGCATTGGTGGCAAATGGATGGCTGCGCGGAACCATGAAAGAAATGACAGAAAGTTATGGGAGTCATTACTACGCACCCAGCATCAAGAACGTGCATTTTGGATGCATTTTCAAAAGGAAAGAGAACGGAAAAATCTGTAGATTGAAGGTGATTGAGATAAACAAAATATTCCGTTTTTCTAAAAGCTACTGTAAAGAGTCTCTGGTTTAGAAGAAGAACCCTTACCAATGATCAAGAGAGATGCGACAGATTTCTATCATCAAAGCATTATGGTTGTCAAGATGAATCATCACTTTGATGTCTTCAACAAGTAGGATTCTTTTGATCTATAATCATCAAAAATGAGATAGCCCCATTTCATGGGATTTTTCAAGGCAAACGTCTGACAGATTAAGCGGGGTCCTCATCCCGGTTGGAGGACATATCTCTTCCTTCATCATGATGCCAGCCTAGCTTTCGGCCCAAAATCCAAGGTAAGCATGGCAAAAGTCTGGAGATGCCGGGGATTGAACCCGGGGCCTCATACATGCAAAGCATGCGCTCTACCACTGAGCTACATCCCCACTTCTGCAAGGTTTGACTGTATGATTGGAAACCCTGCATTGAACCGACGGCCACATCACCCCATTCGACTCTGCAGTATACAATGTCAGTCAGGAAAATCCTTCAGCCTTGTACCTGGATGATCTTCATGGTCTTATGTACAGATGCCTATATACAGCCTTCTTAGCGCAGTAGGCAGCGCGTCAGTCTCATAATCTGAAGGTCCTGAGTTCGATCCTCAGAGAGGGCATTTATTTCCTTCTTTTGGAATGCAAAATTCTCCGATTTTCTTGAAATGCGCAAACTATGCCTAGTTCAAAGATTTTTCCAAAGCAAATGTCTGACTATTTAAGTGGGGCTCTCACCCCAACTGCATGACAAACTTCTTCTTTCTGCATGATGGCAGGCTAGCCTTCTGGAAAAAAGCCAAGATAAGGAACAGAGGCTCCTGGAGATGCCGGGGATTGAACCCGGGACCTCATACATGCAAAGCATGCGCTCTACCACTGAGCTACATCCCCACTTTTGCACTCGAGCTGTTTGATGGATGCAAGGAATCCCTGAAACCCAGGGACTGCAAAGTCTCGATCATAATCAATGGAAGGTATTGTTTGAATAAAAGTGAAAGATATGGAAATCGAAGCAAAAAATCCTTCGAGCCGGATTTGAACCAGCGACCTAAGGATGTCTGACTTTATGCTACAGTCCTCCGCTCTACCAACTGAGCTATCGAAGGAGTGGCTGAAGTATCTTTCAGCGCTGTAATTATCTCTCGCTCAAGAAAGGTTGTGGGGGTGGGGATCAGGAGCAGATCGATGAAAATCATGAACATTACCTGCAGCTCCCTCTCAAAGTCACCAGTTCTTAGAGCACACTGTAAGGTACGTCTTATCACCCCAAAGGAGGATTTCAGACCAAAGTTCATGTTCTGTCTTGGCTTGGGGATAAGCAGGGGTGCTCCAAATTTCAATTTTACAGAAAGGAAAGGAACTTTGATACAAAGACCTTGGGCAGCATTGGTGGCAAATGGATGGCTGCGCGGAACCATGAAAGAAATGACAGAAAGTTATGGGAGTCATTACTACGCACCCAGCATCAAGAACGTGCATTTTGGATGCATTTTCAAAAGGAAAGAGAACGGAAAAATCTGTAGATTGAAGGTGATTGAGATAAACAAAATATTCCGTTTTTCTAAAAGCTACTGTAAAGAGTCTCTGGTTTAGAAGAAGAACCCTTACCAATGATCAAGAGAGATGCGACAGATTTCTATCATCAAAGCATTATGGTTGTCAAGATGAATCATCACTTTGATGTCTTCAACAAGTAGGATTCTTTTGATCTATAATCATCAAAAATGAGATAGCCCCACTTCATGGGATTTTTCAAGGCAAACGTCTGACAGATTAAGCGGGGTCCTCATCCCGGTTGGAGGACATATCTCTTCCTTCATCATGATGCCAGCCTAGCTTTCGGCCCAAAATCCAAGGTAAGCATGGCAAAAGTCTGGAGATGCCGGGGATTGAACCCGGGGCCTCATACATGCAAAGCATGCGCTCTACCACTGAGCTACATCCCCACTTCTGCAAGGTTTGACTGTATGATTGGAAACCCTGCATTGAACCGACGGCCACATCACCCCATTCGACTCTGCAGTATACAATGTCAGTCAGGAAAATCCTTCAGCCTTGTACCTGGATGATCTTCATGGTCTTATGTACAGATGCCTATATACAGCCTTCTTAGCGCAGTAGGCAGCGCGTCAGTCTCATAATCTGAAGGTCCTGAGTTCGATCCTCAGAGAGGGCATTTATTTCCTTCTTTTGGAATGCAAAATTCTCCGATTTTCTTGAAATGCGCAAACTATGCCTAGTTCAAAGATTTTTCCAAAGCAAATGTCTGACTATTTAAGTGGGGCTCTCACCCCAACTGCATGACAAACTTCTTCTTTCTGCATGATGGCAGGCTAGCCTTCTGGAAAAAAGCCAAGATAAGGAACAGAGGCTCCTGGAGATGCCGGGGATTGAACCCGGGACCTCATACATGCGAAGCATGCGCTCTACCACTGAGCTACATCCCCACTTTTGCCCTCGAGCTGTTTGATGGATGCAAGGAATCCCTGAAACCCAGGGACTGCAAAGTCTCGATCATAATCAATGGAAGGTATTGTTTGAATAAAAGTGAAATATATGGAAATCGAAGCAAAAAATCCTTCGAGCCGGATTTGAACCAGCGACCTAAGGATGTCTGACTTTATGCTACAGTCCTCCGCTCTACCAACTGAGCTATCGAAGGAGTGGCTGAAGTATCTTTCAGCGCTGTAATTATCTCTCGCTCAAGAAAGGTTGTGGGGGTGGGGATCAGGAGCAGATCGATGAAAATCATGAACATTACCTGCAGCTCCCTCTCAAAGTCACCAGTTCTTAGAGCACACTGTAAGGTACGTCTTATCACCCCAAAGGAGGATTTCAGACCAATGTTCATGTTCTGTCTTGGCTTGGGGATAAGCAGGGGTGCTCCAAATTTCAATTTTACAGAAAGGAAAGGAACTTTGATACAAAGACCTTGGGCAGCATTGGTGGCAAATGGATGGCTGCGCGGAACCATGAAAGAAATGACAGAAAGTTATGGGAGTCATTACTACGCACCCAGCATCAAGAACGTGCATTTTGGATGCATTTTCAAAAGGAAAGAGAACGGAAAAATCTGTAGATTGAAGGTGATTGAGATAAACAAAATATTCCGTTTTTCTAAAAGCTACTGTAAAGAGTCTCTGGTTTAGAAGAAGAACCCTTACCAATGATCAAGAGAGATGCGACAGATTTCTATCATCAAAGCATTATGGTTGTCAAGATGAATCATCACTTTGATGTCTTCAACAAGTAGGATTCTTTTGATCTATAATCATCAAAAATGAGATAGCCCCATTTCATGGGATTTTTCAAGGCAAACGTCTGACAGATTAAGCGGGGTCCTCATCCCGGTTGGAGGACATATCTCTTCCTTCATCATGATGCCAGCCTAGCTTTCGGCCCAAAATCCAAGGTAAGCATGGCAAAAGTCTGGAGATGCCGGGGATTGAACCCGGGGCCTCATACATGCAAAGCATGCGCTCTACCACTGAGCTACATCCCCACTTCTGCAAGGTTTGACTGTATGATTGGAAACCCTGCATTGAACCGACGGCCACATCACCCCATTCGACTCTGCAGTATACAATGTCAGTCAGGAAAATCCTTCAGCCTTGTACCTGGATGATCTTCATGGTCTTATGTACAGATGCCTATATACAGCCTTCTTAGCGCAGTAGGCAGCGCGTCAGTCTCATAATCTGAAGGTCCTGAGTTCGATCCTCAGAGAGGGCATTTATTTCCTTCTTTTGGAATGCAAAATTCTCCGATTTTCTTGAAATGCGCAAACTATGCCTAGTTCAAAGATTTTTCCAAAGCAAATGTCTGACTATTTAAGTGGGGCTCTCACCCCAACTGCATGACAAACTTCTTCTTTCTGCATGATGGCAGGCTAGCCTTCTGGAAAAAAGCCAAGATAAGGAACAGAGGCTCCTGGAGATGCCGGGGATTGAACCCGGGACCTCATACATGCGAAGCATGCGCTCTACCACTGAGCTACATCCCCACTTTTGCCCTCGAGCTGTTTGATGGATGCAAGGAATCCCTGAAACCCAGGGACTGCAAAGTCTCGATCATAATCAATGGAAGGTATTGTTTGAATAAAAGTGAAATATATGGAAATCGAAGCAAAAAATCCTTCGAGCCGGATTTGAACCAGCGACCTAAGGATGTCTGACTTTATGCTACAGTCCTCCGCTCTACCAACTGAGCTATCGAAGGAGTGGCTGAAGTATCTTTCAGCGCTGTAATTATCTCTCGCTCAAGAAAGGTTGTGGGGGTGGGGATCAGGAGCAGATCGATGAAAATCATGAACATTACCTGCAGCTCCCTCTCAAAGTCACCAGTTCTTAGAGCACACTGTAAGGTACGTCTTATCACCCCAAAGGAGGATTTCAGACCAATGTTCATGTTCTGTCTTGGCTTGGGGATAAGCAGGGGTGCTCCAAATTTCAATTTTACAGAAAGGAAAGGAACTTTGATACAAAGACCTTGGGCAGCATTGGTGGCAAATGGATGGCTGCGCGGAACCATGAAAGAAATGACAGAAAGTTATGGGAGTCATTACTACGCACCCAGCATCAAGAACGTGCATTTTGGATGCATTTTCAAAAGGAAAGAGAACGGAAAAATCTGTAGATTGAAGGTGATTGAGATAAACAAAATATTCCGTTTTTCTAAAAGCTACTGTAAAGAGTCTCTGGTTTAGAAGAAGAACCCTTACCAATGATCAAGAGAGATGCGACAGATTTCTATCATCAAAGCATTATGGTTGTCAAGATGAATCATCACTTTGATGTCTTCAACAAGTAGGATTCTTTTGATCTATAATCATCAAAAATGAGATAGCCCCATTTCATGGGATTTTTCAAGGCAAACGTCTGACAGATTAAGCGGGGTCCTCATCCCGGTTGGAGGACATATCTCTTCCTTCATCATGATGCCAGCCTAGCTTTCGGCCCAAAATCCAAGGTAAGCATGGCAAAAGTCTGGAGATGCCGGGGATTGAACCCGGGGCCTCATACATGCAAAGCATGCGCTCTACCACTGAGCTACATCCCCACTTCTGCAAGGTTTGACTGTATGATTGGAAACCCTGCATTGAACCGACGGCCACATCACCCCATTCGACTCTGCAGTATACAATGTCAGTCAGGAAAATCCTTCAGCCTTGTACCTGGATGATCTTCATGGTCTTATGTACAGATGCCTATATACAGCCTTCTTAGCGCAGTAGGCAGCGCGTCAGTCTCATAATCTGAAGGTCCTGAGTTCGATCCTCAGAGAGGGCATTTATTTCCTTCTTTTGGAATGCAAAATTCTCCGATTTTCTTGAAATGCGCAAACTATGCCTAGTTCAAAGATTTTTCCAAAGCAAATGTCTGACTATTTAAGTGGGGCTCTCACCCCAACTGCATGACAAACTTCTTCTTTCTGCATGATGGCAGGCTAGCCTTCTGGAAAAAAGCCAAGATAAGGAACAGAGGCTCCTGGAGATGCCGGGGATTGAACCCGGGACCTCATACATGCGAAGCATGCGCTCTACCACTGAGCTACATCCCCACTTTTGCACTCGAGCTGTTTGATGGATGCAAGGAATCCCTGAAACCCAGGGACTGCAAAGTCTCGATCATAATCAATGGAAGGTATTGTTTGAATAAAAGTGAAATATATGGAAATCGAAGCAAAAAATCCTTCGAGCCGGATTTGAACCAGCGACCTAAGGATGTCTGACTTTATGCTACAGTCCTCCGCTCTACCAACTGAGCTATCGAAGGAGTGGCTGAAGTATCTTTCAGCGCTGTAATTATCTCTCGCTCAAGAAAGGTTGTGGGGGTGGGGATCAGGAGCAGATCGATGAAAATCATGAACATTACCTGCAGCTCCCTCTCAAAGTCACCAGTTCTTAGAGCACACTGTAAGGTACGTCTTATCACCCCAAAGGAGGATTTCAGACCAAAGTTCATGTTCTGTCTTGGCTTGGGGATAAGCAGGGGTGCTCCAAATTTCAATTTTACAGAAAGGAAAGGAACTTTGATACAAAGACCTTGGGCAGCATTGGTGGCAAATGGATGGCTGCGCGGAACCATGAAAGAAATGACAGAAAGTTATGGGAGTCATTACTACGCACCCAGCATCAAGAACGTGCATTTTGGATGCATTTTCAAAAGGAAAGAGAACGGAAAAATCTGTAGATTGAAGGTGATTGAGATAAACAAAATATTCCGTTTTTCTAAAAGCTACTGTAAAGAGTCTCTGGTTTAGAAGAAGAACCCTTACCAATGATCAAGAGAGATGCGACAGATTTCTATCATCAAAGCATTATGGTTGTCAAGATGAATCATCACTTTGATGTCTTCAACAAGTAGGATTCTTTTGATCTATAATCATCAAAAATGAGATAGCCCCATTTCATGGGATTTTTCAAGGCAAACGTCTGACAGATTAAGCGGGGTCCTCATCCCGGTTGGAGGACATATCTCTTCCTTCATCATGATGCCAGCCTAGCTTTCGGCCCAAAATCCAAGGTAAGCATGGCAAAAGTCTGGAGATGCCGGGGATTGAACCCGGGGCCTCATACATGCAAAGCATGCGCTCTACCACTGAGCTACATCCCCACTTCTGCAAGGTTTGACTGTATGATTGGAAACCCTGCATTGAACCGACGGCCACATCACCCCATTCGACTCTGCAGTATACAATGTCAGTCAGGAAAATCCTTCAGCCTTGTACCTGGATGATCTTCATGGTCTTATGTACAGATGCCTATATACAGCCTTCTTAGCACAGTAGGCAGCGCGTCAGTCTCATAATCTGAAGGTCCTGAGTTCGATCCTCAGAGAGGGCATTTATTTCCTTCTTTTGGAATGCAAAATTCTCCGATTTTCTTGAAATGCGCAAACTATGCCTAGTTCAAAGATTTTTCCAAAGCAAATGTCTGACTATTTAAGTGGGGCTCTCACCCCAACTGCATGACAAACTTCTTCTTTCTGCATGATGGCAGGCTAGCCTTCTGGAAAAAAGCCAAGATAAGGAACAGAGGCTCCTGGAGATGCCGGGGATTGAACCCGGGACCTCATACATGCGAAGCATGCGCTCTACCACTGAGCTACATCCCCACTTTTGCACTCGAGCTGTTTGATGGATGCAAGGAATCCCTGAAACCCAGGGACTGCAAAGTCTCGATCATAATCAATGGAAGGTATTGTTTGAATAAAAGTGAAAGATATGGAAATCGAAGCAAAAAATCCTTCGAGCCGGATTTGAACCAGCGACCTAAGGATGTCTGACTTTATGCTACAGTCCTCCGCTCTACCAACTGAGCTATCGAAGGAGTGGCTGAAGTATCTTTCAGCGCTGTAATTATCTCTCGCTCAAGAAAGGTTGTGGGGGTGGGGATCAGGAGCAGATCGATGAAAATCATGAACATTACCTGCAGCTCCCTCTCAAAGTCACCAGTTCTTAGAGCACACTGTAAGGTACGTCTTATCACCCCAAAGGAGGATTTCAGACCAATGTTCATGTTCTGTCTTGGCTTGGGGATAAGCAGGGGTGCTCCAAATTTCAATTTTACAGAAAGGAAAGGAACTTTGATACAAAGACCTTGGGCAGCATTGGTGGCAAATGGATGGCTGCGCGGAACCATGAAAGAAATGACAGAAAGTTATGGGAGTCATTACTACGCACCCAGCATCAAGAACGTGCATTTTGGATGCATTTTCAAAAGGAAAGAGAACGGAAAAATCTGTAGATTGAAGGTGATTGAGATAAACAAAATATTCCGTTTTTCTAAAAGCTACTGTAAAGAGTCTCTGGTTTAGAAGAAGAACCCTTACCAATGATCAAGAGAGATGCGACAGATTTCTATCATCAAAGCATTATGGTTGTCAAGATGAATCATCACTTTGATGTCTTCAACAAGTAGGATTCTTTTGATCTATAATCATCAAAAATGAGATAGCCCCATTTCATGGGATTTTTCAAGGCAAACGTCTGACAGATTAAGCGGGGTCCTCATCCCGGTTGGAGGACATATCTCTTCCTTCATCATGATGCCAGCCTAGCTTTCGGCCCAAAATCCAAGGTAAGCATGGCAAAAGTCTGGAGATGCCGGGGATTGAACCCGGGGCCTCATACATGCAAAGCATGCGCTCTACCACTGAGCTACATCCCCACTTCTGCAAGGTTTGACTGTATGATTGGAAACCCTGCATTGAACCGACGGCCACATCACCCCATTCGACTCTGCAGTATACAATGTCAGTCAGGAAAATCCTTCAGCCTTGTACCTGGATGATCTTCATGGTCTTATGTACAGATGCCTATATACAGCCTTCTTAGCGCAGTAGGCAGCGCGTCAGTCTCATAATCTGAAGGTCCTGAGTTCGATCCTCAGAGAGGGCATTTATTTCCTTCTTTTGGAATGCAAAATTCTCCGATTTTCTTGAAATGCGCAAACTATGCCTAGTTCAAAGATTTTTCCAAAGCAAATGTCTGACTATTTAAGTGGGGCTCTCACCCCAACTGCATGACAAACTTCTTCTTTCTGCATGATGGCAGGCTAGCCTTCTGGAAAAAAGCCAAGATAAGGAACAGAGGCTCCTGGAGATGCCGGGGATTGAACCCGGGACCTCATACATGCAAAGCATGCGCTCTACCACTGAGCTACATCCCCACTTTTGCACTCGAGCTGTTTGATGGATGCAAGGAATCCCTGAAACCCAGGGACTGCAAAGTCTCGATCATAATCAATGGAAGGTATTGTTTGAATAAAAGTGAAAGATATGGAAATCGAAGCAAAAAATCCTTCGAGCCGGATTTGAACCAGCGACCTAAGGATGTCTGACTTTATGCTACAGTCCTCCGCTCTACCAACTGAGCTATCGAAGGAGTGGCTGAAGTATCTTTCAGCGCTGTAATTATCTCTCGCTCAAGAAAGGTTGTGGGGGTGGGGATCAGGAGCAGATCGATGAAAATCATGAACATTACCTGCAGCTCCCTCTCAAAGTCACCAGTTCTTAGAGCACACTGTAAGGTACGTCTTATCACCCCAAAGGAGGATTTCAGACCAAAGTTCATGTTCTGTCTTGGCTTGGGGATAAGCAGGGGTGCTCCAAATTTCAATTTTACAGAAAGGAAAGGAACTTTGATACAAAGACCTTGGGCAGCATTGGTGGCAAATGGATGGCTGCGCGGAACCATGAAAGAAATGACAGAAAGTTATGGGAGTCATTACTACGCACCCAGCATCAAGAACGTGCATTTTGGATGCATTTTCAAAAGGAAAGAGAACGGAAAAATCTGTAGATTGAAGGTGATTGAGATAAACAAAATATTCCGTTTTTCTAAAAGCTACTGTAAAGAGTCTCTGGTTTAGAAGAAGAACCCTTACCAATGATCAAGAGAGATGCGACAGATTTCTATCATCAAAGCATTATGGTTGTCAAGATGAATCATCACTTTGATGTCTTCAACAAGTAGGATTCTTTTGATCTATAATCATCAAAAATGAGATAGCCCCACTTCATGGGATTTTTCAAGGCAAACGTCTGACAGATTAAGCGGGGTCCTCATCCCGGTTGGAGGACATATCTCTTCCTTCATCATGATGCCAGCCTAGCTTTCGGCCCAAAATCCAAGGTAAGCATGGCAAAAGTCTGGAGATGCCGGGGATTGAACCCGGGGCCTCATACATGCAAAGCATGCGCTCTACCACTGAGCTACATCCCCACTTCTGCAGGGTTTGACTGTATGATTGGAAACCCTGCATTGAACCGACGGCCACATCACCCCATTCGACTCTGCAGTATACAATGTCAGTCAGGAAAATCCTTCAGCCTTGTACCTGGATGATCTTCATGGTCTTATGTACAGATGCCTATATACAGCCTTCTTAGCGCAGTAGGCAGCGCGTCAGTCTCATAATCTGAAGGTCCTGAGTTCGATCCTCAGAGAGGGCATTTATTTCCTTCTTTTGGAATGCAAAATTCTCCGATTTTCTTGAAATGCGCCAACTATGCCTAGTTCAAAGATTTTTCCAAAGCAAATGTCTGACTATTTAAGTGGGGCTCTCACCCCAACTGCATGACAAACTTCTTCTTTCTGCATGATGGCAGGCTAGCCTTCTGGAAAAAAGCCAAGATAAGGAACAGAGGCTCCTGGAGATGCCGGGGATTGAACCCGGGACCTCATACATGCGAAGCATGCGCTCTACCACTGAGCTACATCCCCACTTTTGCACTCGAGCTGTTTGATGGATGCAAGGAATCCCTGAAACCCAGGGACTGCAAAGTCTCGATCATAATCAATGGAAGGTATTGTTTGAATAAAAGTGAAAGATATGGAAATCGAAGCAAAAAATCCTTCGAGCCGGATTTGAACCAGCGACCTAAGGATGTCTGACTTTATGCTACAGTCCTCCACTCTACCAACTGAGCTATCGAAGGAGTGGCTGAAGTATCTTTCAGCGCTGTAATTATCTCTCGCTCAAGAAAGGTTGTGGGGGTGGGGATCAGGAGCAGATCGATGAAAATCATGAACATTACCTGCAGCTCCCTCTCAAAGTCACCAGTTCTTAGAGCACACTGTAAGGTACGTCTTATCACCCCAAAGGAGGATTTCAGACCAAAGTTCATGTTCTGTCTTGGCTTGGGGATAAGCAGGGGTGCTCCAAATTTCAATTTTACAGAAAGGAAAGGAACTTTGATACAAAGACCTTGGGCAGCATTGGTGGCAAATGGATGGCTGCGCGGAACCATGAAAGAAATGACAGAAAGTTATGGGAGTCATTACTACGCACCCAGCATCAAGAACGTGCATTTTGGATGCATTTTCAAAAGGAAAGAGAACGGAAAAATCTGTAGATTGAAGGTGATTGAGATAAACAAAATATTCCGTTTTTCTAAAAGCTACTGTAAAGAGTCTCTGGTTTAGAAGAAGAACCCTTACCAATGATCAAGAGAGATGCGACAGATTTCTATCATCAAAGCATTATGGTTGTCAAGATGAATCATCACTTTGATGTCTTCAACAAGTAGGATTCTTTTGATCTATAATCATCAAAAATGAGATAGCCCCATTTCAAGGGATTTTTCAAGGCAAACGTCTGACAGATTAAGCGGGGTCCTCATCCCGGTTGGAGGACATATCTCTTCCTTCATCATGATGCCAGCCTAGCTTTCGGCCCAAAATCCAAGGTAAGCATGGCAAAAGTCTGGAGATGCCGGGGATTGAACCCGGGGCCTCATACATGCAAAGCATGCGCTCTACCACTGAGCTACATCCCCACTTCTGCAAGGTTTGACTGTATGATTGGAAACCCTGCATTGAACCGACGGCCACATCACCCCATTCGACTCTGCAGTATACAATGTCAGTCAGGAAAATCCTTCAGCCTTGTACCTGGATGATCTTCATGGTCTTATGTACAGATGCCTATATACAGCCTTCTTAGCGCAGTAGGCAGCGCGTCAGTCTCATAATCTGAAGGTCCTGAGTTCGATCCTCAGAGAGGGCATTTATTTCCTTCTTTTGGAATGCAAAATTCTCCGATTTTCTTGAAATGCGCAAACTATGCCTAGTTCAAAGATTTTTCCAAAGCAAATGTCTGACTATTTAAGTGGGGCTCTCACCCCAACTGCATGACAAACTTCTTCTTTCTGCATGATGGCAGGCTAGCCTTCTGGAAAAAAGCCAAGATAAGGAACAGAGGCTCCTGGAGATGCCGGGGATTGAACCCGGGACCTCATACATGCGAAGCATGCGCTCTACCACTGAGCTACATCCCCACTTTTGCCCTCGAGCTGTTTGATGGATGCAAGGAATCCCTGAAACCCAGGGACTGCAAAGTCTCGATCATAATCAATGGAAGGTATTGTTTGAATAAAAGTGAAATATATGGAAATCGAAGCAAAAAATCCTTCGAGCCGGATTTGAACCAGCGACCTAAGGATGTCTGACTTTATGCTACAGTCCTCCGCTCTACCAACTGAGCTATCGAAGGAGTGGCTGAAGTATCTTTCAGCGCTGTAATTATCTCTCGCTCAAGAAAGGTTGTGGGGGTGGGGATCAGGAGCAGATCGATGAAAATCATGAACATTACCTGCAGCTCCCTCTCAAAGTCACCAGTTCTTAGAGCACACTGTAAGGTACATCTTATCACCCCAAAGGAGGATTTCAGACCAAAGTTCATGTTCTGTCTTGGCTTGGGGATAAGCAGGGGTGCTCCAAATTTCAATTTTACAGAAAGGAAAGGAACTTTGATACAAAGACCTTGGGCAGCATTGGTGGCAAATGGATGGCTGCGCGGAACCATGAAAGAAATGACAGAAAGTTATGGGAGTCATTACTACGCACCCAGCATCAAGAACGTGCATTTTGGATGCATTTTCAAAAGGAAAGAGAACGGAAAAATCTGTAGATTGAAGGTGATTGAGATAAACAAAATATTCCGTTTTTCTAAAAGCTACTGTAAAGAGTCTCTGGTTTAGAAGAAGAACCCTTACCAATGATCAAGAGAGATGCAACAGATTTCTATCATCAAAGCATTATGGTTGTCAAGATGAATCATCACTTTGATGTCTTCAACAAGTAGGATTCTTTTGATCTATAATCATCAAAAATGAGATAGCCCCATTTCAAGGGATTTTTCAAGGCAAACGTCTGACAGATTAAGCGGGGTCCTCATCCCGGTTGGAGGACATATCTCTTCCTTCATCATGATGCCAGCCTAGCTTTCGGCCCAAAATCCAAGGTAAGCATGGCAAAAGTCTGGAGATGCCGGGGATTGAACCCGGGGCCTCATACATGCAAAGCATGCGCTCTACCACTGAGCTACATCCCCACTTCTGCAAGGTTTGACTGTATGATTGGAAACCCTGCATTGAACCGACGGCCACATCACCCCATTCGACTCTGCAGTATACAATGTCAGTCAGGAAAATCCTTCAGCCTTGTACCTGGATGATCTTCATGGTCTTATGTACAGATGCCTATATACAGCCTTCTTAGCGCAGTAGGCAGCGCGTCAGTCTCATAATCTGAAGGTCCTGAGTTCGATCCTCAGAGAGGGCATTTATTTCCTTCTTTTGGAATGCAAAATTCTCCGATTTTCTTGAAATGCGCAAACTATGCCTAGTTCAAAGATTTTTCCAAAGCAAATGTCTGACTATTTAAGTGGGGCTCTCACCCCAACTGCATGACAAACTTCTTCTTTCTGCATGATGGCAGGCTAGCCTTCTGGAAAAAAGCCAAGATAAGGAACAGAGGCTCCTGGAGATGCCGGGGATTGAACCCGGGACCTCATACATGCGAAGCATGCGCTCTACCACTGAGCTACATCCCCACTTTTGCCCTCGAGCTGTTTGATGGATGCAAGGAATCCCTGAAACCCAGGGACTGCAAAGTCTCGATCATAATCAATGGAAGGTATTGTTTGAATAAAAGTGAAATATATGGAAATCGAAGCAAAAAATCCTTCGAGCCGGATTTGAACCAGCGACCTAAGGATGTCTGACTTTATGCTACAGTCCTCCGCTCTACCAACTGAGCTATCGAAGGAGTGGCTGAAGTATCTTTCAGCGCTGTAATTATCTCTCGCTCAAGAAAGGTTGTGGGGGTGGGGATCAGGAGCAGATCGATGAAAATCATGAACATTACCTGCAGCTCCCTCTCAAAGTCACCAGTTCTTAGAGCACACTGTAAGGTACATCTTATCACCCCAAAGGAGGATTTCAGACCAAAGTTCATGTTCTGTCTTGGCTTGGGGATAAGCAGGGGTGCTCCAAATTTCAATTTTACAGAAAGGAAAGGAACTTTGATACAAAGACCTTGGGCAGCATTGGTGGCAAATGGATGGCTGCGCGGAACCATGAAAGAAATGACAGAAAGTTATGGGAGTCATTACTACGCACCCAGCATCAAGAACGTGCATTTTGGATGCATTTTCAAAAGGAAAGAGAACGGAAAAATCTGTAGATTGAAGGTGATTGAGATAAACAAAATATTCCGTTTTTCTAAAAGCTACTGTAAAGAGTCTCTGGTTTAGAAGAAGAACCCTTACCAATGATCAAGAGAGATGCAACAGATTTCTATCATCAAAGCATTATGGTTGTCAAGATGAATCATCACTTTGATGTCTTCAACAAGTAGGATTCTTTTGATCTATAATCATCAAAAATGAGATAGCCCCATTTCAAGGGATTTTTCAAGGCAAACGTCTGACAGATTAAGCGGGGTCCTCATCCCGGTTGGAGGACATATCTCTTCCTTCATCATGATGCCAGCCTAGCTTTCGGCCCAAAATCCAAGGTAAGCATGGCAAAAGTCTGGAGATGCCGGGGATTGAACCCGGGGCCTCATACATGCAAAGCATGCGCTCTACCACTGAGCTACATCCCCACTTCTGCAAGGTTTGACTGTATGATTGGAAACCCTGCATTGAACCGACGGCCACATCACCCCATTCGACTCTGCAGTATACAATGTCAGTCAGGAAAATCCTTCAGCCTTGTACCTGGATGATCTTCATGGTCTTATGTACAGATGCCTATATACAGCCTTCTTAGCGCAGTAGGCAGCGCGTCAGTCTCATAATCTGAAGGTCCTGAGTTCGATCCTCAGAGAGGGCATTTATTTCCTTCTTTTGGAATGCAAAATTCTCCGATTTTCTTGAAATGCGCAAACTATGCCTAGTTCAAAGATTTTTCCAAAGCAAATGTCTGACTATTTAAGTGGGGCTCTCACCCCAACTGCATGACAAACTTCTTCTTTCTGCATGATGGCAGGCTAGCCTTCTGGAAAAAAGCCAAGATAAGGAACAGAGGCTCCTGGAGATGCCGGGGATTGAACCCGGGACCTCATACATGCGAAGCATGCGCTCTACCACTGAGCTACATCCCCACTTTTGCCCTCGAGCTGTTTGATGGATGCAAGGAATCCCTGAAACCCAGGGACTGCAAAGTCTCGATCATAATCAATGGAAGGTATTGTTTGAATAAAAGTGAAATATATGGAAATCGAAGCAAAAAATCCTTCGAGCCGGATTTGAACCAGCGACCTAAGGATGTCTGACTTTATGCTACAGTCCTCCGCTCTACCAACTGAGCTATCGAAGGAGTGGCTGAAGTATCTTTCAGCGCTGTAATTATCTCTCGCTCAAGAAAGGTTGTGGGGGTGGGGATCAGGAGCAGATCGATGAAAATCATGAACATTACCTGCAGCTCCCTCTCAAAGTCACCAGTTCTTAGAGCACACTGTAAGGTACGTCTTATCACCCCAAAGGAGGATTTCAGACCAAAGTTCATGTTCTGTCTTGGCTTGGGGATAAGCAGGGGTGCTCCAAATTTCAATTTTACAGAAAGGAAAGGAACTTTGATACAAAGACCTTGGGCAGCATTGGTGGCAAATGGATGGCTGCGCGGAACCATGAAAGAAATGACAGAAAGTTATGGGAGTCATTACTACGCACCCAGCATCAAGAACGTGCATTTTGGATGCATTTTCAAAAGGAAAGAGAACGGAAAAATCTGTAGATTGAAGGTGATTGAGATAAACAAAATATTCCGTTTTTCTAAAAGCTACTGTAAAGAGTCTCTGGTTTAGAAGAAGAACCCTTACCAATGATCAAGAGAGATGCGACAGATTTCTATCATCAAAGCATTATGGTTGTCAAGATGAATCATCACTTTGATGTCTTCAACAAGTAGGATTCTTTTGATCTATAATCATCAAAAATGAGATAGCCCCATTTCATGGGATTTTTCAAGGCAAACGTCTGACAGATTAAGCGGGGTCCTCATCCCGGTTGGAGGACATATCTCTTCCTTCATCATGATGCCAGCCTAGCTTTCGGCCCAAAATCCAAGGTAAGCATGGCAAAAGTCTGGAGATGCCGGGGATTGAACCCGGGGCCTCATACATGCAAAGCATGCGCTCTACCACTGAGCTACATCCCCACTTCTGCAAGGTTTGACTGTATGATTGGAAACCCTGCATTGAACCGACGGCCACATCACCCCATTCGACTCTGCAGTATACAATGTCAGTCAGGAAAATCCTTCAGCCTTGTACCTGGATGATCTTCATGGTCTTATGTACAGATGCCTATATACAGCCTTCTTAGCACAGTAGGCAGCGCGTCAGTCTCATAATCTGAAGGTCCTGAGTTCGATCCTCAGAGAGGGCATTTATTTCCTTCTTTTGGAATGCAAAATTCTCCGATTTTCTTGAAATGCGCAAACTATGCCTAGTTCAAAGATTTTTCCAAAGCAAATGTCTGACTATTTAAGTGGGGCTCTCACCCCAACTGCATGACAAACTTCTTCTTTCTGCATGATGGCAGGCTAGCCTTCTGGAAAAAAGCCAAGATAAGGAACAGAGGCTCCTGGAGATGCCGGGGATTGAACCCGGGACCTCATACATGCGAAGCATGCGCTCTACCACTGAGCTACATCCCCACTTTTGCACTCGAGCTGTTTGATGGATGCAAGGAATCCCTGAAACCCAGGGACTGCAAAGTCTCGATCATAATCAATGGAAGGTATTGTTTGAATAAAAGTGAAAGATATGGAAATCGAAGCAAAAAATCCTTCAAGCCGGATTTGAACCAGCGACCTAAGGATGTCTGACTTTATGCTACAGTCCTCCGCTCTACCAACTGAGCTATCGAAGGAGTGGCTGAAGTATCTTTCAGCGCTGTAATTATCTCTCGCTCAAGAAAGGTTGTGGGGGTGGGGATCAGGAGCAGATCGATGAAAATCATGAACATTACCTGCAGCTCCCTCTCAAAGTCACCAGTTCTTAGAGCACACTGTAAGGTACGTCTTATCACCCCAAAGGAGGATTTCAGACCAATGTTCATGTTCTGTCTTGGCTTGGGGATAAGCAGGGGTGCTCCGAATTTCAATTTTACAGAAAGGAAAGGAACTTTGATACAAAGACCTTGGGCAGCATTGGTGGCAAATGGATGGCTGCGCGGAACCATGAAAGAAATGACAGAAAGTTATGGGAGTCATTACTACGCACCCAGCATCAAGAACGTGCATTTTGGATGCATTTTCAAAAGGAAAGAGAACGGAAAAATCTGTAGATTGAAGGTGATTGAGATAAACAAAATATTCCGTTTTTCTAAAAGCTACTGTAAAGAGTCTCTGGTTTAGAAGAAGAACCCTTACCAATGATCAAGAGAGATGCGACAGATTTCTATCATCAAAGCATTATGGTTGTCAAGATGAATCATCACTTTGATGTCTTCAACAAGTAGGATTCTTTTGATCTATAATCATCAAAAATGAGATAGCCCCATTTCAAGGGATTTTTCAAGGCAAACGTCTGACAGATTAAGCGGGGTCCTCATCCCGGTTGGAGGACATATCTCTTCCTTCATCATGATGCCAGCCTAGCTTTCGGCCCAAAATCCAAGGTAAGCATGGCAAAAGTCTGGAGATGCCGGGGATTGAACCCGGGGCCTCATACATGCAAAGCATGCGCTCTACCACTGAGCTACATCCCCACTTCTGCAAGGTTTGACTGTATGATTGGAAACCCTGCATTGAACCGACGGCCACATCACCCCATTCGACTCTGCAGTATACAATGTCAGTCAGGAAAATCCTTCAGCCTTGTACCTGGATGATCTTCATGGTCTTATGTACAGATGCCTATATACAGCCTTCTTAGCGCAGTAGGCAGCGCGTCAGTCTCATAATCTGAAGGTCCTGAGTTCGATCCTCAGAGAGGGCATTTATTTCCTTCTTTTGGAATGCAAAATTCTCCGATTTTCTTGAAATGCGCAAACTATGCCTAGTTCAAAGATTTTTCCAAAGCAAATGTCTGACTATTTAAGTGGGGCTCTCACCCCAACTGCATGACAAACTTCTTCTTTCTGCATGATGGCAGGCTAGCCTTCTGGAAAAAAGCCAAGATAAGGAACAGAGGCTCCTGGAGATGCCGGGGATTGAACCCGGGACCTCATACATGCAAAGCATGCGCTCTACCACTGAGCTACATCCCCACTTTTGCACTCGAGCTGTTTGATGGATGCAAGGAATCCCTGAAACCCAGGGACTGCAAAGTCTCGATCATAATCAATGGAAGGTATTGTTTGAATAAAAGTGAAAGATATGGAAATCGAAGCAAAAAATCCTTCGAGCCGGATTTGAACCAGCGACCTAAGGATGTCTGACTTTATGCTACAGTCCTCCGCTCTACCAACTGAGCTATCGAAGGAGTGGCTGAAGTATCTTTCAGCGCTGTAATTATCTCTCGCTCAAGAAAGGTTGTGGGGGTGGGGATCAGGAGCAGATCGATGAAAATCATGAACATTACCTGCAGCTCCCTCTCAAAGTCACCAGTTCTTAGAGCACACTGTAAGGTACGTCTTATCACCCCAAAGGAGGATTTCAGACCAAAGTTCATGTTCTGTCTTGGCTTGGGGATAAGCAGGGGTGCTCCAAATTTCAATTTTACAGAAAGGAAAGGAACTTTGATACAAAGACCTTGGGCAGCATTGGTGGCAAATGGATGGCTGCGCGGAACCATGAAAGAAATGACAGAAAGTTATGGGAGTCATTACTACGCACCCAGCATCAAGAACGTGCATTTTGGATGCATTTTCAAAAGGAAAGAGAACGGAAAAATCTGTAGATTGAAGGTGATTGAGATAAACAAAATATTCCGTTTTTCTAAAAGCTACTGTAAAGAGTCTCTGGTTTAGAAGAAGAACCCTTACCAATGATCAAGAGAGATGCGACAGATTTCTATCATCAAAGCATTATGGTTGTCAAGATGAATCATCACTTTGATGTCTTCAACAAGTAGGATTCTTTTGATCTATAATCATCAAAAATGAGATAGCCCCACTTCATGGGATTTTTCAAGGCAAACGTCTGACAGATTAAGCGGGGTCCTCATCCCGGTTGGAGGACATATCTCTTCCTTCATCATGATGCCAGCCTAGCTTTCGGCCCAAAATCCAAGGTAAGCATGGCAAAAGTCTGGAGATGCCGGGGATTGAACCCGGGGCCTCATACATGCAAAGCATGCGCTCTACCACTGAGCTACATCCCCACTTCTGCAGGGTTTGACTGTATGATTGGAAACCCTGCATTGAACCGACGGCCACATCACCCCATTCGACTCTGCAGTATACAATGTCAGTCAGGAAAATCCTTCAGCCTTGTACCTGGATGATCTTCATGGTCTTATGTACAGATGCCTATATACAGCCTTCTTAGCGCAGTAGGCAGCGCGTCAGTCTCATAATCTGAAGGTCCTGAGTTCGATCCTCAGAGAGGGCATTTATTTCCTTCTTTTGGAATGCAAAATTCTCCGATTTTCTTGAAATGCGCCAACTATGCCTAGTTCAAAGATTTTTCCAAAGCAAATGTCTGACTATTTAAGTGGGGCTCTCACCCCAACTGCATGACAAACTTCTTCTTTCTGCATGATGGCAGGCTAGCCTTCTGGAAAAAAGCCAAGATAAGGAACAGAGGCTCCTGGAGATGCCGGGGATTGAACCCGGGACCTCATACATGCGAAGCATGCGCTCTACCACTGAGCTACATCCCCACTTTTGCACTCGAGCTGTTTGATGGATGCAAGGAATCCCTGAAACCCAGGGACTGCAAAGTCTCGATCATAATCAATGGAAGGTATTGTTTGAATAAAAGTGAAAGATATGGAAATCGAAGCAAAAAATCCTTCGAGCCGGATTTGAACCAGCGACCTAAGGATGTCTGACTTTATGCTACAGTCCTCCACTCTACCAACTGAGCTATCGAAGGAGTGGCTGAAGTATCTTTCAGCGCTGTAATTATCTCTCGCTCAAGAAAGGTTGTGGGGGTGGGGATCAGGAGCAGATCGATGAAAATCATGAACATTACCTGCAGCTCCCTCTCAAAGTCACCAGTTCTTAGAGCACACTGTAAGGTACGTCTTATCACCCCAAAGGAGGATTTCAGACCAAAGTTCATGTTCTGTCTTGGCTTGGGGATAAGCAGGGGTGCTCCAAATTTCAATTTTACAGAAAGGAAAGGAACTTTGATACAAAGACCTTGGGCAGCATTGGTGGCAAATGGATGGCTGCGCGGAACCATGAAAGAAATGACAGAAAGTTATGGGAGTCATTACTACGCACCCAGCATCAAGAACGTGCATTTTGGATGCATTTTCAAAAGGAAAGAGAACGGAAAAATCTGTAGATTGAAGGTGATTGAGATAAACAAAATATTCCGTTTTTCTAAAAGCTACTGTAAAGAGTCTCTGGTTTAGAAGAAGAACCCTTACCAATGATCAAGAGAGATGCGACAGATTTCTATCATCAAAGCATTATGGTTGTCAAGATGAATCATCACTTTGATGTCTTCAACAAGTAGGATTCTTTTGATCTATAATCATCAAAAATGAGATAGCCCCATTTCAAGGGATTTTTCAAGGCAAACGTCTGACAGATTAAGCGGGGTCCTCATCCCGGTTGGAGGACATATCTCTTCCTTCATCATGATGCCAGCCTAGCTTTCGGCCCAAAATCCAAGGTAAGCATGGCAAAAGTCTGGAGATGCCGGGGATTGAACCCGGGGCCTCATACATGCAAAGCATGCGCTCTACCACTGAGCTACATCCCCACTTCTGCAAGGTTTGACTGTATGATTGGAAACCCTGCATTGAACCGACGGCCACATCACCCCATTCGACTCTGCAGTATACAATGTCAGTCAGGAAAATCCTTCAGCCTTGTACCTGGATGATCTTCATGGTCTTATGTACAGATGCCTATATACAGCCTTCTTAGCGCAGTAGGCAGCGCGTCAGTCTCATAATCTGAAGGTCCTGAGTTCGATCCTCAGAGAGGGCATTTATTTCCTTCTTTTGGAATGCAAAATTCTCCGATTTTCTTGAAATGCGCAAACTATGCCTAGTTCAAAGATTTTTCCAAAGCAAATGTCTGACTATTTAAGTGGGGCTCTCACCCCAACTGCATGACAAACTTCTTCTTTCTGCATGATGGCAGGCTAGCCTTCTGGAAAAAAGCCAAGATAAGGAACAGAGGCTCCTGGAGATGCCGGGGATTGAACCCGGGACCTCATACATGCGAAGCATGCGCTCTACCACTGAGCTACATCCCCACTTTTGCCCTCGAGCTGTTTGATGGATGCAAGGAATCCCTGAAACCCAGGGACTGCAAAGTCTCGATCATAATCAATGGAAGGTATTGTTTGAATAAAAGTGAAATATATGGAAATCGAAGCAAAAAATCCTTCGAGCCGGATTTGAACCAGCGACCTAAGGATGTCTGACTTTATGCTACAGTCCTCCGCTCTACCAACTGAGCTATCGAAGGAGTGGCTGAAGTATCTTTCAGCGCTGTAATTATCTCTCGCTCAAGAAAGGTTGTGGGGGTGGGGATCAGGAGCAGATCGATGAAAATCATGAACATTACCTGCAGCTCCCTCTCAAAGTCACCAGTTCTTAGAGCACACTGTAAGGTACGTCTTATCACCCCAAAGGAGGATTTCAGACCAAAGTTCATGTTCTGTCTTGGCTTGGGGATAAGCAGGGGTGCTCCAAATTTCAATTTTACAGAAAGGAAAGGAACTTTGATACAAAGACCTTGGGCAGCATTGGTGGCAAATGGATGGCTGCGCGGAACCATGAAAGAAATGACAGAAAGTTATGGGAGTCATTACTACGCACCCAGCATCAAGAACGTGCATTTTGGATGCATTTTCAAAAGGAAAGAGAACGGAAAAATCTGTAGATTGAAGGTGATTGAGATAAACAAAATATTCCGTTTTTCTAAAAGCTACTGTAAAGAGTCTCTGGTTTAGAAGAAGAACCCTTACCAATGATCAAGAGAGATGCGACAGATTTCTATCATCAAAGCATTATGGTTGTCAAGATGAATCATCACTTTGATGTCTTCAACAAGTAGGATTCTTTTGATCTATAATCATCAAAAATGAGATAGCCCCATTTCATGGGATTTTTCAAGGCAAACGTCTGACAGATTAAGCGGGGTCCTCATCCCGGTTGGAGGACATATCTCTTCCTTCATCATGATGCCAGCCTAGCTTTCGGCCCAAAATCCAAGGTAAGCATGGCAAAAGTCTGGAGATGCCGGGGATTGAACCCGGGGCCTCATACATGCAAAGCATGCGCTCTACCACTGAGCTACATCCCCACTTCTGCAAGGTTTGACTGTATGATTGGAAACCCTGCATTGAACCGACGGCCACATCACCCCATTCGACTCTGCAGTATACAATGTCAGTCAGGAAAATCCTTCAGCCTTGTACCTGGATGATCTTCATGGTCTTATGTACAGATGCCTATATACAGCCTTCTTAGCACAGTAGGCAGCGCGTCAGTCTCATAATCTGAAGGTCCTGAGTTCGATCCTCAGAGAGGGCATTTATTTCCTTCTTTTGGAATGCAAAATTCTCCGATTTTCTTGAAATGCGCAAACTATGCCTAGTTCAAAGATTTTTCCAAAGCAAATGTCTGACTATTTAAGTGGGGCTCTCACCCCAACTGCATGACAAACTTCTTCTTTCTGCATGATGGCAGGCTAGCCTTCTGGAAAAAAGCCAAGATAAGGAACAGAGGCTCCTGGAGATGCCGGGGATTGAACCCGGGACCTCATACATGCGAAGCATGCGCTCTACCACTGAGCTACATCCCCACTTTTGCACTCGAGCTGTTTGATGGATGCAAGGAATCCCTGAAACCCAGGGACTGCAAAGTCTCGATCATAATCAATGGAAGGTATTGTTTGAATAAAAGTGAAAGATATGGAAATCGAAGCAAAAAATCCTTCGAGCCGGATTTGAACCAGCGACCTAAGGATGTCTGACTTTATGCTACAGTCCTCCGCTCTACCAACTGAGCTATCGAAGGAGTGGCTGAAGTATCTTTCAGCGCTGTAATTATCTCTCGCTCAAGAAAGGTTGTGGGGGTGGGGATCAGGAGCAGATCGATGAAAATCATGAACATTACCTGCAGCTCCCTCTCAAAGTCACCAGTTCTTAGAGCACACTGTAAGGTACGTCTTATCACCCCAAAGGAGGATTTCAGACCAATGTTCATGTTCTGTCTTGGCTTGGGGATAAGCAGGGGTGCTCCAAATTTCAATTTTACAGAAAGGAAAGGAACTTTGATACAAAGACCTTGGGCAGCATTGGTGGCAAATGGATGGCTGCGCGGAACCATGAAAGAAATGACAGAAAGTTATGGGAGTCATTACTACGCACCCAGCATCAAGAACGTGCATTTTGGATGCATTTTCAAAAGGAAAGAGAACGGAAAAATCTGTAGATTGAAGGTGATTGAGATAAACAAAATATTCCGTTTTTCTAAAAGCTACTGTAAAGAGTCTCTGGTTTAGAAGAAGAACCCTTACCAATGATCAAGAGAGATGCGACAGATTTCTATCATCAAAGCATTATGGTTGTCAAGATGAATCATCACTTTGATGTCTTCAACAAGTAGGATTCTTTTGATCTATAATCATCAAAAATGAGATAGCCCCATTTCATGGGATTTTTCAAGGCAAACGTCTGACAGATTAAGCGGGGTCCTCATCCCGGTTGGAGGACATATCTCTTCCTTCATCATGATGCCAGCCTAGCTTTCGGCCCAAAATCCAAGGTAAGCATGGCAAAAGTCTGGAGATGCCGGGGATTGAACCCGGGGCCTCATACATGCAAAGCATGCGCTCTACCACTGAGCTACATCCCCACTTCTGCAAGGTTTGACTGTATGATTGGAAACCCTGCATTGAACCGACGGCCACATCACCCCATTCGACTCTGCAGTATACAATGTCAGTCAGGAAAATCCTTCAGCCTTGTACCTGGATGATCTTCATGGTCTTATGTACAGATGCCTATATACAGCCTTCTTAGCGCAGTAGGCAGCGCGTCAGTCTCATAATCTGAAGGTCCTGAGTTCGATCCTCAGAGAGGGCATTTATTTCCTTCTTTTGGAATGCAAAATTCTCCGATTTTCTTGAAATGCGCAAACTATGCCTAGTTCAAAGATTTTTCCAAAGCAAATGTCTGACTATTTAAGTGGGGCTCTCACCCCAACTGCATGACAAACTTCTTCTTTCTGCATGATGGCAGGCTAGCCTTCTGGAAAAAAGCCAAGATAAGGAACAGAGGCTCCTGGAGATGCCGGGGATTGAACCCGGGACCTCATACATGCAAAGCATGCGCTCTACCACTGAGCTACATCCCCACTTTTGCACTCGAGCTGTTTGATGGATGCAAGGAATCCCTGAAACCCAGGGACTGCAAAGTCTCGATCATAATCAATGGAAGGTATTGTTTGAATAAAAGTGAAAGATATGGAAATCGAAGCAAAAAATCCTTCGAGCCGGATTTGAACCAGCGACCTAAGGATGTCTGACTTTATGCTACAGTCCTCCGCTCTACCAACTGAGCTATCGAAGGAGTGGCTGAAGTATCTTTCAGCGCTGTAATTATCTCTCGCTCAAGAAAGGTTGTGGGGGTGGGGATCAGGAGCAGATCGATGAAAATCATGAACATTACCTGCAGCTCCCTCTCAAAGTCACCAGTTCTTAGAGCACACTGTAAGGTACGTCTTATCACCCCAAAGGAGGATTTCAGACCAAAGTTCATGTTCTGTCTTGGCTTGGGGATAAGCAGGGGTGCTCCAAATTTCAATTTTACAGAAAGGAAAGGAACTTTGATACAAAGACCTTGGGCAGCATTGGTGGCAAATGGATGGCTGCGCGGAACCATGAAAGAAATGACAGAAAGTTATGGGAGTCATTACTACGCACCCAGCATCAAGAACGTGCATTTTGGATGCATTTTCAAAAGGAAAGAGAACGGAAAAATCTGTAGATTGAAGGTGATTGAGATAAACAAAATATTCCGTTTTTCTAAAAGCTACTGTAAAGAGTCTCTGGTTTAGAAGAAGAACCCTTACCAATGATCAAGAGAGATGCGACAGATTTCTATCATCAAAGCATTATGGTTGTCAAGATGAATCATCACTTTGATGTCTTCAACAAGTAGGATTCTTTTGATCTATAATCATCAAAAATGAGATAGCCCCACTTCATGGGATTTTTCAAGGCAAACGTCTGACAGATTAAGCGGGGTCCTCATCCCGGTTGGAGGACATATCTCTTCCTTCATCATGATGCCAGCCTAGCTTTCGGCCCAAAATCCAAGGTAAGCATGGCAAAAGTCTGGAGATGCCGGGGATTGAACCCGGGGCCTCATACATGCAAAGCATGCGCTCTACCACTGAGCTACATCCCCACTTCTGCAGGGTTTGACTGTATGATTGGAAACCCTGCATTGAACCGACGGCCACATCACCCCATTCGACTCTGCAGTATACAATGTCAGTCAGGAAAATCCTTCAGCCTTGTACCTGGATGATCTTCATGGTCTTATGTACAGATGCCTATATACAGCCTTCTTAGCGCAGTAGGCAGCGCGTCAGTCTCATAATCTGAAGGTCCTGAGTTCGATCCTCAGAGAGGGCATTTATTTCCTTCTTTTGGAATGCAAAATTCTCCGATTTTCTTGAAATGCGCCAACTATGCCTAGTTCAAAGATTTTTCCAAAGCAAATGTCTGACTATTTAAGTGGGGCTCTCACCCCAACTGCATGACAAACTTCTTCTTTCTGCATGATGGCAGGCTAGCCTTCTGGAAAAAAGCCAAGATAAGGAACAGAGGCTCCTGGAGATGCCGGGGATTGAACCCGGGACCTCATACATGCGAAGCATGCGCTCTACCACTGAGCTACATCCCCACTTTTGCACTCGAGCTGTTTGATGGATGCAAGGAATCCCTGAAACCCAGGGACTGCAAAGTCTCGATCATAATCAATGGAAGGTATTGTTTGAATAAAAGTGAAAGATATGGAAATCGAAGCAAAAAATCCTTCGAGCCGGATTTGAACCAGCGACCTAAGGATGTCTGACTTTATGCTACAGTCCTCCACTCTACCAACTGAGCTATCGAAGGAGTGGCTGAAGTATCTTTCAGCGCTGTAATTATCTCTCGCTCAAGAAAGGTTGTGGGGGTGGGGATCAGGAGCAGATCGATGAAAATCATGAACATTACCTGCAGCTCCCTCTCAAAGTCACCAGTTCTTAGAGCACACTGTAAGGTACGTCTTATCACCCCAAAGGAGGATTTCAGACCAAAGTTCATGTTCTGTCTTGGCTTGGGGATAAGCAGGGGTGCTCCAAATTTCAATTTTACAGAAAGGAAAGGAACTTTGATACAAAGACCTTGGGCAGCATTGGTGGCAAATGGATGGCTGCGCGGAACCATGAAAGAAATGACAGAAAGTTATGGGAGTCATTACTACGCACCCAGCATCAAGAACGTGCATTTTGGATGCATTTTCAAAAGGAAAGAGAACGGAAAAATCTGTAGATTGAAGGTGATTGAGATAAACAAAATATTCCGTTTTTCTAAAAGCTACTGTAAAGAGTCTCTGGTTTAGAAGAAGAACCCTTACCAATGATCAAGAGAGATGCGACAGATTTCTATCATCAAAGCATTATGGTTGTCAAGATGAATCATCACTTTGATGTCTTCAACAAGTAGGATTCTTTTGATCTATAATCATCAAAAATGAGATAGCCCCATTTCAAGGGATTTTTCAAGGCAAACGTCTGACAGATTAAGCGGGGTCCTCATCCCGGTTGGAGGACATATCTCTTCCTTCATCATGATGCCAGCCTAGCTTTCGGCCCAAAATCCAAGGTAAGCATGGCAAAAGTCTGGAGATGCCGGGGATTGAACCCGGGGCCTCATACATGCAAAGCATGCGCTCTACCACTGAGCTACATCCCCACTTCTGCAAGGTTTGACTGTATGATTGGAAACCCTGCATTGAACCGACGGCCACATCACCCCATTCGACTCTGCAGTATACAATGTCAGTCAGGAAAATCCTTCAGCCTTGTACCTGGATGATCTTCATGGTCTTATGTACAGATGCCTATATACAGCCTTCTTAGCGCAGTAGGCAGCGCGTCAGTCTCATAATCTGAAGGTCCTGAGTTCGATCCTCAGAGAGGGCATTTATTTCCTTCTTTTGGAATGCAAAATTCTCCGATTTTCTTGAAATGCGCAAACTATGCCTAGTTCAAAGATTTTTCCAAAGCAAATGTCTGACTATTTAAGTGGGGCTCTCACCCCAACTGCATGACAAACTTCTTCTTTCTGCATGATGGCAGGCTAGCCTTCTGGAAAAAAGCCAAGATAAGGAACAGAGGCTCCTGGAGATGCCGGGGATTGAACCCGGGACCTCATACATGCGAAGCATGCGCTCTACCACTGAGCTACATCCCCACTTTTGCCCTCGAGCTGTTTGATGGATGCAAGGAATCCCTGAAACCCAGGGACTGCAAAGTCTCGATCATAATCAATGGAAGGTATTGTTTGAATAAAAGTGAAATATATGGAAATCGAAGCAAAAAATCCTTCGAGCCGGATTTGAACCAGCGACCTAAGGATGTCTGACTTTATGCTACAGTCCTCCGCTCTACCAACTGAGCTATCGAAGGAGTGGCTGAAGTATCTTTCAGCGCTGTAATTATCTCTCGCTCAAGAAAGGTTGTGGGGGTGGGGATCAGGAGCAGATCGATGAAAATCATGAACATTACCTGCAGCTCCCTCTCAAAGTCACCAGTTCTTAGAGCACACTGTAAGGTACGTCTTATCACCCCAAAGGAGGATTTCAGACCAAAGTTCATGTTCTGTCTTGGCTTGGGGATAAGCAGGGGTGCTCCAAATTTCAATTTTACAGAAAGGAAAGGAACTTTGATACAAAGACCTTGGGCAGCATTGGTGGCAAATGGATGGCTGCGCGGAACCATGAAAGAAATGACAGAAAGTTATGGGAGTCATTACTACGCACCCAGCATCAAGAACGTGCATTTTGGATGCATTTTCAAAAGGAAAGAGAACGGAAAAATCTGTAGATTGAAGGTGATTGAGATAAACAAAATATTCCGTTTTTCTAAAAGCTACTGTAAAGAGTCTCTGGTTTAGAAGAAGAACCCTTACCAATGATCAAGAGAGATGCGACAGATTTCTATCATCAAAGCATTATGGTTGTCAAGATGAATCATCACTTTGATGTCTTCAACAAGTAGGATTCTTTTGATCTATAATCATCAAAAATGAGATAGCCCCATTTCAAGGGATTTTTCAAGGCAAACGTCTGACAGATTAAGCGGGGTCCTCATCCCGGTTGGAGGACATATCTCTTCCTTCATCATGATGCCAGCCTAGCTTTCGGCCCAAAATCCAAGGTAAGCATGGCAAAAGTCTGGAGATGCCGGGGATTGAACCCGGGGCCTCATACATGCAAAGCATGCGCTCTACCACTGAGCTACATCCCCACTTCTGCAAGGTTTGACTGTATGATTGGAAACCCTGCATTGAACCGACGGCCACATCACCCCATTCGACTCTGCAGTATACAATGTCAGTCAGGAAAATCCTTCAGCCTTGTACCTGGATGATCTTCATGGTCTTATGTACAGATGCCTATATACAGCCTTCTTAGCGCAGTAGGCAGCGCGTCAGTCTCATAATCTGAAGGTCCTGAGTTCGATCCTCAGAGAGGGCATTTATTTCCTTCTTTTGGAATGCAAAATTCTCCGATTTTCTTGAAATGCGCAAACTATGCCTAGTTCAAAGATTTTTCCAAAGCAAATGTCTGACTATTTAAGTGGGGCTCTCACCCCAACTGCATGACAAACTTCTTCTTTCTGCATGATGGCAGGCTAGCCTTCTGGAAAAAAGCCAAGATAAGGAACAGAGGCTCCTGGAGATGCCGGGGATTGAACCCGGGACCTCATACATGCGAAGCATGCGCTCTACCACTGAGCTACATCCCCACTTTTGCCCTCGAGCTGTTTGATGGATGCAAGGAATCCCTGAAACCCAGGGACTGCAAAGTCTCGATCATAATCAATGGAAGGTATTGTTTGAATAAAAGTGAAATATATGGAAATCGAAGCAAAAAATCCTTCGAGCCGGATTTGAACCAGCGACCTAAGGATGTCTGACTTTATGCTACAGTCCTCCGCTCTACCAACTGAGCTATCGAAGGAGTGGCTGAAGTATCTTTCAGCGCTGTAATTATCTCTCGCTCAAGAAAGGTTGTGGGGGTGGGGATCAGGAGCAGATCGATGAAAATCATGAACATTACCTGCAGCTCCCTCTCAAAGTCACCAGTTCTTAGAGCACACTGTAAGGTACGTCTTATCACCCCAAAGGAGGATTTCAGACCAAAGTTCATGTTCTGTCTTGGCTTGGGGATAAGCAGGGGTGCTCCAAATTTCAATTTTACAGAAAGGAAAGGAACTTTGATACAAAGACCTTGGGCAGCATTGGTGGCAAATGGATGGCTGCGCGGAACCATGAAAGAAATGACAGAAAGTTATGGGAGTCATTACTACGCACCCAGCATCAAGAACGTGCATTTTGGATGCATTTTCAAAAGGAAAGAGAACGGAAAAATCTGTAGATTGAAGGTGATTGAGATAAACAAAATATTCCGTTTTTCTAAAAGCTACTGTAAAGAGTCTCTGGTTTAGAAGAAGAACCCTTACCAATGATCAAGAGAGATGCGACAGATTTCTATCATCAAAGCATTATGGTTGTCAAGATGAATCATCACTTTGATGTCTTCAACAAGTAGGATTCTTTTGATCTATAATCATCAAAAATGAGATAGCCCCATTTCATGGGATTTTTCAAGGCAAACGTCTGACAGATTAAGCGGGGTCCTCATCCCGGTTGGAGGACATATCTCTTCCTTCATCATGATGCCAGCCTAGCTTTCGGCCCAAAATCCAAGGTAAGCATGGCAAAAGTCTGGAGATGCCGGGGATTGAACCCGGGGCCTCATACATGCAAAGCATGCGCTCTACCACTGAGCTACATCCCCACTTCTGCAAGGTTTGACTGTATGATTGGAAACCCTGCATTGAACCGACGGCCACATCACCCCATTCGACTCTGCAGTATACAATGTCAGTCAGGAAAATCCTTCAGCCTTGTACCTGGATGATCTTCATGGTCTTATGTACAGATGCCTATATACAGCCTTCTTAGCACAGTAGGCAGCGCGTCAGTCTCATAATCTGAAGGTCCTGAGTTCGATCCTCAGAGAGGGCATTTATTTCCTTCTTTTGGAATGCAAAATTCTCCGATTTTCTTGAAATGCGCAAACTATGCCTAGTTCAAAGATTTTTCCAAAGCAAATGTCTGACTATTTAAGTGGGGCTCTCACCCCAACTGCATGACAAACTTCTTCTTTCTGCATGATGGCAGGCTAGCCTTCTGGAAAAAAGCCAAGATAAGGAACAGAGGCTCCTGGAGATGCCGGGGATTGAACCCGGGACCTCATACATGCGAAGCATGCGCTCTACCACTGAGCTACATCCCCACTTTTGCACTCGAGCTGTTTGATGGATGCAAGGAATCCCTGAAACCCAGGGACTGCAAAGTCTCGATCATAATCAATGGAAGGTATTGTTTGAATAAAAGTGAAAGATATGGAAATCGAAGCAAAAAATCCTTCGAGCCGGATTTGAACCAGCGACCTAAGGATGTCTGACTTTATGCTACAGTCCTCCGCTCTACCAACTGAGCTATCGAAGGAGTGGCTGAAGTATCTTTCAGCGCTGTAATTATCTCTCGCTCAAGAAAGGTTGTGGGGGTGGGGATCAGGAGCAGATCGATGAAAATCATGAACATTACCTGCAGCTCCCTCTCAAAGTCACCAGTTCTTAGAGCACACTGTAAGGTACGTCTTATCACCCCAAAGGAGGATTTCAGACCAATGTTCATGTTCTGTCTTGGCTTGGGGATAAGCAGGGGTGCTCCAAATTTCAATTTTACAGAAAGGAAAGGAACTTTGATACAAAGACCTTGGGCAGCATTGGTGGCAAATGGATGGCTGCGCGGAACCATGAAAGAAATGACAGAAAGTTATGGGAGTCATTACTACGCACCCAGCATCAAGAACGTGCATTTTGGATGCATTTTCAAAAGGAAAGAGAACGGAAAAATCTGTAGATTGAAGGTGATTGAGATAAACAAAATATTCCGTTTTTCTAAAAGCTACTGTAAAGAGTCTCTGGTTTAGAAGAAGAACCCTTACCAATGATCAAGAGAGATGCGACAGATTTCTATCATCAAAGCATTATGGTTGTCAAGATGAATCATCACTTTGATGTCTTCAACAAGTAGGATTCTTTTGATCTATAATCATCAAAAATGAGATAGCCCCATTTCATGGGATTTTTCAAGGCAAACGTCTGACAGATTAAGCGGGGTCCTCATCCCGGTTGGAGGACATATCTCTTCCTTCATCATGATGCCAGCCTAGCTTTCGGCCCAAAATCCAAGGTAAGCATGGCAAAAGTCTGGAGATGCCGGGGATTGAACCCGGGGCCTCATACATGCAAAGCATGCGCTCTACCACTGAGCTACATCCCCACTTCTGCAAGGTTTGACTGTATGATTGGAAACCCTGCATTGAACCGACGGCCACATCACCCCATTCGACTCTGCAGTATACAATGTCAGTCAGGAAAATCCTTCAGCCTTGTACCTGGATGATCTTCATGGTCTTATGTACAGATGCCTATATACAGCCTTCTTAGCGCAGTAGGCAGCGCGTCAGTCTCATAATCTGAAGGTCCTGAGTTCGATCCTCAGAGAGGGCATTTATTTCCTTCTTTTGGAATGCAAAATTCTCCGATTTTCTTGAAATGCGCAAACTATGCCTAGTTCAAAGATTTTTCCAAAGCAAATGTCTGACTATTTAAGTGGGGCTCTCACCCCAACTGCATGACAAACTTCTTCTTTCTGCATGATGGCAGGCTAGCCTTCTGGAAAAAAGCCAAGATAAGGAACAGAGGCTCCTGGAGATGCCGGGGATTGAACCCGGGACCTCATACATGCAAAGCATGCGCTCTACCACTGAGCTACATCCCCACTTTTGCACTCGAGCTGTTTGATGGATGCAAGGAATCCCTGAAACCCAGGGACTGCAAAGTCTCGATCATAATCAATGGAAGGTATTGTTTGAATAAAAGTGAAAGATATGGAAATCGAAGCAAAAAATCCTTCGAGCCGGATTTGAACCAGCGACCTAAGGATGTCTGACTTTATGCTACAGTCCTCCGCTCTACCAACTGAGCTATCGAAGGAGTGGCTGAAGTATCTTTCAGCGCTGTAATTATCTCTCGCTCAAGAAAGGTTGTGGGGGTGGGGATCAGGAGCAGATCGATGAAAATCATGAACATTACCTGCAGCTCCCTCTCAAAGTCACCAGTTCTTAGAGCACACTGTAAGGTACGTCTTATCACCCCAAAGGAGGATTTCAGACCAAAGTTCATGTTCTGTCTTGGCTTGGGGATAAGCAGGGGTGCTCCAAATTTCAATTTTACAGAAAGGAAAGGAACTTTGATACAAAGACCTTGGGCAGCATTGGTGGCAAATGGATGGCTGCGCGGAACCATGAAAGAAATGACAGAAAGTTATGGGAGTCATTACTACGCACCCAGCATCAAGAACGTGCATTTTGGATGCATTTTCAAAAGGAAAGAGAACGGAAAAATCTGTAGATTGAAGGTGATTGAGATAAACAAAATATTCCGTTTTTCTAAAAGCTACTGTAAAGAGTCTCTGGTTTAGAAGAAGAACCCTTACCAATGATCAAGAGAGATGCGACAGATTTCTATCATCAAAGCATTATGGTTGTCAAGATGAATCATCACTTTGATGTCTTCAACAAGTAGGATTCTTTTGATCTATAATCATCAAAAATGAGATAGCCCCACTTCATGGGATTTTTCAAGGCAAACGTCTGACAGATTAAGCGGGGTCCTCATCCCGGTTGGAGGACATATCTCTTCCTTCATCATGATGCCAGCCTAGCTTTCGGCCCAAAATCCAAGGTAAGCATGGCAAAAGTCTGGAGATGCCGGGGATTGAACCCGGGGCCTCATACATGCAAAGCATGCGCTCTACCACTGAGCTACATCCCCACTTCTGCAGGGTTTGACTGTATGATTGGAAACCCTGCATTGAACCGACGGCCACATCACCCCATTCGACTCTGCAGTATACAATGTCAGTCAGGAAAATCCTTCAGCCTTGTACCTGGATGATCTTCATGGTCTTATGTACAGATGCCTATATACAGCCTTCTTAGCGCAGTAGGCAGCGCGTCAGTCTCATAATCTGAAGGTCCTGAGTTCGATCCTCAGAGAGGGCATTTATTTCCTTCTTTTGGAATGCAAAATTCTCCGATTTTCTTGAAATGCGCCAACTATGCCTAGTTCAAAGATTTTTCCAAAGCAAATGTCTGACTATTTAAGTGGGGCTCTCACCCCAACTGCATGACAAACTTCTTCTTTCTGCATGATGGCAGGCTAGCCTTCTGGAAAAAAGCCAAGATAAGGAACAGAGGCTCCTGGAGATGCCGGGGATTGAACCCGGGACCTCATACATGCGAAGCATGCGCTCTACCACTGAGCTACATCCCCACTTTTGCACTCGAGCTGTTTGATGGATGCAAGGAATCCCTGAAACCCAGGGACTGCAAAGTCTCGATCATAATCAATGGAAGGTATTGTTTGAATAAAAGTGAAAGATATGGAAATCGAAGCAAAAAATCCTTCGAGCCGGATTTGAACCAGCGACCTAAGGATGTCTGACTTTATGCTACAGTCCTCCACTCTACCAACTGAGCTATCGAAGGAGTGGCTGAAGTATCTTTCAGCGCTGTAATTATCTCTCGCTCAAGAAAGGTTGTGGGGGTGGGGATCAGGAGCAGATCGATGAAAATCATGAACATTACCTGCAGCTCCCTCTCAAAGTCACCAGTTCTTAGAGCACACTGTAAGGTACGTCTTATCACCCCAAAGGAGGATTTCAGACCAAAGTTCATGTTCTGTCTTGGCTTGGGGATAAGCAGGGGTGCTCCAAATTTCAATTTTACAGAAAGGAAAGGAACTTTGATACAAAGACCTTGGGCAGCATTGGTGGCAAATGGATGGCTGCGCGGAACCATGAAAGAAATGACAGAAAGTTATGGGAGTCATTACTACGCACCCAGCATCAAGAACGTGCATTTTGGATGCATTTTCAAAAGGAAAGAGAACGGAAAAATCTGTAGATTGAAGGTGATTGAGATAAACAAAATATTCCGTTTTTCTAAAAGCTACTGTAAAGAGTCTCTGGTTTAGAAGAAGAACCCTTACCAATGATCAAGAGAGATGCGACAGATTTCTATCATCAAAGCATTATGGTTGTCAAGATGAATCATCACTTTGATGTCTTCAACAAGTAGGATTCTTTTGATCTATAATCATCAAAAATGAGATAGCCCCACTTCATGGGATTTTTCAAGGCAAACGTCTGACAGATTAAGCGGGGTCCTCATCCCGGTTGGAGGACATATCTCTTCCTTCATCATGATGCCAGCCTAGCTTTCGGCCCAAAATCCAAGGTAAGCATGGCAAAAGTCTGGAGATGCCGGGGATTGAACCCGGGGCCTCATACATGCAAAGCATGCGCTCTACCACTGAGCTACATCCCCACTTCTGCAAGGTTTGACTGTATGATTGGAAACCCTGCATTGAACCGACGGCCACATCACCCCATTCGACTCTGCAGTATACAATGTCAGTCAGGAAAATCCTTCAGCCTTGTACCTGGATGATCTTCATGGTCTTATGTACAGATGCCTATATACAGCCTTCTTAGCGCAGTAGGCAGCGCGTCAGTCTCATAATCTGAAGGTCCTGAGTTCGATCCTCAGAGAGGGCATTTATTTCCTTCTTTTGGAATGCAAAATTCTCCGATTTTCTTGAAATGCGCAAACTATGCCTAGTTCAAAGATTTTTCCAAAGCAAATGTCTGACTATTTAAGTGGGGCTCTCACCCCAACTGCATGACAAACTTCTTCTTTCTGCATGATGGCAGGCTAGCCTTCTGGAAAAAAGCCAAGATAAGGAACAGAGGCTCCTGGAGATGCCGGGGATTGAACCCGGGACCTCATACATGCGAAGCATGCGCTCTACCACTGAGCTACATCCCCACTTTTGCCCTCGAGCTGTTTGATGGATGCAAGGAATCCCTGAAACCCAGGGACTGCAAAGTCTCGATCATAATCAATGGAAGGTATTGTTTGAATAAAAGTGAAATATATGGAAATCGAAGCAAAAAATCCTTCGAGCCGGATTTGAACCAGCGACCTAAGGATGTCTGACTTTATGCTACAGTCCTCCGCTCTACCAACTGAGCTATCGAAGGAGTGGCTGAAGTATCTTTCAGCGCTGTAATTATCTCTCGCTCAAGAAAGGTTGTGGGGGTGGGGATCAGGAGCAGATCGATGAAAATCATGAACATTACCTGCAGCTCCCTCTCAAAGTCACCAGTTCTTAGAGCACACTGTAAGGTACATCTTATCACCCCAAAGGAGGATTTCAGACCAAAGTTCATGTTCTGTCTTGGCTTGGGGATAAGCAGGGGTGCTCCAAATTTCAATTTTACAGAAAGGAAAGGAACTTTGATACAAAGACCTTGGGCAGCATTGGTGGCAAATGGATGGCTGCGCGGAACCATGAAAGAAATGACAGAAAGTTATGGGAGTCATTACTACGCACCCAGCATCAAGAACGTGCATTTTGGATGCATTTTCAAAAGGAAAGAGAACGGAAAAATCTGTAGATTGAAGGTGATTGAGATAAACAAAATATTCCGTTTTTCTAAAAGCTACTGTAAAGAGTCTCTGGTTTAGAAGAAGAACCCTTACCAATGATCAAGAGAGATGCAACAGATTTCTATCATCAAAGCATTATGGTTGTCAAGATGAATCATCACTTTGATGTCTTCAACAAGTAGGATTCTTTTGATCTATAATCATCAAAAATGAGATAGCCCCATTTCAAGGGATTTTTCAAGGCAAACGTCTGACAGATTAAGCGGGGTCCTCATCCCGGTTGGAGGACATATCTCTTCCTTCATCATGATGCCAGCCTAGCTTTCGGCCCAAAATCCAAGGTAAGCATGGCAAAAGTCTGGAGATGCCGGGGATTGAACCCGGGGCCTCATACATGCAAAGCATGCGCTCTACCACTGAGCTACATCCCCACTTCTGCAAGGTTTGACTGTATGATTGGAAACCCTGCATTGAACCGACGGCCACATCACCCCATTCGACTCTGCAGTATACAATGTCAGTCAGGAAAATCCTTCAGCCTTGTACCTGGATGATCTTCATGGTCTTATGTACAGATGCCTATATACAGCCTTCTTAGCGCAGTAGGCAGCGCGTCAGTCTCATAATCTGAAGGTCCTGAGTTCGATCCTCAGAGAGGGCATTTATTTCCTTCTTTTGGAATGCAAAATTCTCCGATTTTCTTGAAATGCGCAAACTATGCCTAGTTCAAAGATTTTTCCAAAGCAAATGTCTGACTATTTAAGTGGGGCTCTCACCCCAACTGCATGACAAACTTCTTCTTTCTGCATGATGGCAGGCTAGCCTTCTGGAAAAAAGCCAAGATAAGGAACAGAGGCTCCTGGAGATGCCGGGGATTGAACCCGGGACCTCATACATGCGAAGCATGCGCTCTACCACTGAGCTACATCCCCACTTTTGCCCTCGAGCTGTTTGATGGATGCAAGGAATCCCTGAAACCCAGGGACTGCAAAGTCTCGATCATAATCAATGGAAGGTATTGTTTGAATAAAAGTGAAATATATGGAAATCGAAGCAAAAAATCCTTCGAGCCGGATTTGAACCAGCGACCTAAGGATGTCTGACTTTATGCTACAGTCCTCCGCTCTACCAACTGAGCTATCGAAGGAGTGGCTGAAGTATCTTTCAGCGCTGTAATTATCTCTCGCTCAAGAAAGGTTGTGGGGGTGGGGATCAGGAGCAGATCGATGAAAATCATGAACATTACCTGCAGCTCCCTCTCAAAGTCACCAGTTCTTAGAGCACACTGTAAGGTACATCTTATCACCCCAAAGGAGGATTTCAGACCAAAGTTCATGTTCTGTCTTGGCTTGGGGATAAGCAGGGGTGCTCCAAATTTCAATTTTACAGAAAGGAAAGGAACTTTGATACAAAGACCTTGGGCAGCATTGGTGGCAAATGGATGGCTGCGCGGAACCATGAAAGAAATGACAGAAAGTTATGGGAGTCATTACTACGCACCCAGCATCAAGAACGTGCATTTTGGATGCATTTTCAAAAGGAAAGAGAACGGAAAAATCTGTAGATTGAAGGTGATTGAGATAAACAAAATATTCCGTTTTTCTAAAAGCTACTGTAAAGAGTCTCTGGTTTAGAAGAAGAACCCTTACCAATGATCAAGAGAGATGCGACAGATTTCTATCATCAAAGCATTATGGTTGTCAAGATGAATCATCACTTTGATGTCTTCAACAAGTAGGATTCTTTTGATCTATAATCATCAAAAATGAGATAGCCCCATTTCATGGGATTTTTCAAGGCAAACGTCTGACAGATTAAGCGGGGTCCTCATCCCGGTTGGAGGACATATCTCTTCCTTCATCATGATGCCAGCCTAGCTTTCGGCCCAAAATCCAAGGTAAGCATGGCAAAAGTCTGGAGATGCCGGGGATTGAACCCGGGGCCTCATACATGCAAAGCATGCGCTCTACCACTGAGCTACATCCCCACTTCTGCAAGGTTTGACTGTATGATTGGAAACCCTGCATTGAACCGACGGCCACATCACCCCATTCGACTCTGCAGTATACAATGTCAGTCAGGAAAATCCTTCAGCCTTGTACCTGGATGATCTTCATGGTCTTATGTACAGATGCCTATATACAGCCTTCTTAGCACAGTAGGCAGCGCGTCAGTCTCATAATCTGAAGGTCCTGAGTTCGATCCTCAGAGAGGGCATTTATTTCCTTCTTTTGGAATGCAAAATTCTCCGATTTTCTTGAAATGCGCAAACTATGCCTAGTTCAAAGATTTTTCCAAAGCAAATGTCTGACTATTTAAGTGGGGCTCTCACCCCAACTGCATGACAAACTTCTTCTTTCTGCATGATGGCAGGCTAGCCTTCTGGAAAAAAGCCAAGATAAGGAACAGAGGCTCCTGGAGATGCCGGGGATTGAACCCGGGACCTCATACATGCGAAGCATGCGCTCTACCACTGAGCTACATCCCCACTTTTGCACTCGAGCTGTTTGATGGATGCAAGGAATCCCTGAAACCCAGGGACTGCAAAGTCTCGATCATAATCAATGGAAGGTATTGTTTGAATAAAAGTGAAAGATATGGAAATCGAAGCAAAAAATCCTTCAAGCCGGATTTGAACCAGCGACCTAAGGATGTCTGACTTTATGCTACAGTCCTCCGCTCTACCAACTGAGCTATCGAAGGAGTGGCTGAAGTATCTTTCAGCGCTGTAATTATCTCTCGCTCAAGAAAGGTTGTGGGGGTGGGGATCAGGAGCAGATCGATGAAAATCATGAACATTACCTGCAGCTCCCTCTCAAAGTCACCAGTTCTTAGAGCACACTGTAAGGTACGTCTTATCACCCCAAAGGAGGATTTCAGACCAATGTTCATGTTCTGTCTTGGCTTGGGGATAAGCAGGGGTGCTCCAAATTTCAATTTTACAGAAAGGAAAGGAACTTTGATACAAAGACCTTGGGCAGCATTGGTGGCAAATGGATGGCTGCGCGGAACCATGAAAGAAATGACAGAAAGTTATGGGAGTCATTACTACGCACCCAGCATCAAGAACGTGCATTTTGGATGCATTTTCAAAAGGAAAGAGAACGGAAAAATCTGTAGATTGAAGGTGATTGAGATAAACAAAATATTCCGTTTTTCTAAAAGCTACTGTAAAGAGTCTCTGGTTTAGAAGAAGAACCCTTACCAATGATCAAGAGAGATGCGACAGATTTCTATCATCAAAGCATTATGGTTGTCAAGATGAATCATCACTTTGATGTCTTCAACAAGTAGGATTCTTTTGATCTATAATCATCAAAAATGAGATAGCCCCATTTCATGGGATTTTTCAAGGCAAACGTCTGACAGATTAAGCGGGGTCCTCATCCCGGTTGGAGGACATATCTCTTCCTTCATCATGATGCCAGAATAGTTTTCGGCCCAAAATCCAAGGTAAGCATGGCAAAAGTCTGGAGATGCCGGGGATTGAACCCGGGGCCTCATACATGCAAAGCATGCGCTCTACCACTGAGCTACATCCCCACTTCTGCAAGGTTTGACTGTATGATTGGAAACCCTGCATTGAACCGACGGCCACATCACCCCATTCGACTCTGCAGTATACAATGTCAGTCAGGAAAATCCTTCAGCCTTGTACCTGGATGATCTTCATGGTCTTATGTACAGATGCCTATATACAGCCTTCTTAGCGCAGTAGGCAGCGCGTCAGTCTCATAATCTGAAGGTCCTGAGTTCGATCCTCAGAGAGGGCATTTATTTCCTTCTTTTGGAATGCAAAATTCTCCGATTTTCTTGAAATGCGCAAACTATGCCTAGTTCAAAGATTTTTCCAAAGCAAATGTCTGACTATTTAAGTGGGGCTCTCACCCCAACTGCATGACAAACTTCTTCTTTCTGCATGATGGCAGGCTAGCCTTCTGGAAAAAAGCCAAGATAAGGAACAGAGGCTCCTGGAGATGCCGGGGATTGAACCCGGGACCTCATACATGCAAAGCATGCGCTCTACCACTGAGCTACATCCCCACTTTTGCACTCGAGCTGTTTGATGGATGCAAGGAATCCCTGAAACCCAGGGACTGCAAAGTCTCGATCATAATCAATGGAAGGTATTGTTTGAATAAAAGTGAAAGATATGGAAATCGAAGCAAAAAATCCTTCGAGCCGGATTTGAACCAGCGACCTAAGGATGTCTGACTTTATGCTACAGTCCTCCGCTCTACCAACTGAGCTATCGAAGGAGTGGCTGAAGTATCTTTCAGCGCTGTAATTATCTCTCGCTCAAGAAAGGTTGTGGGGGTGGGGATCAGGAGCAGATCGATGAAAATCATGAACATTACCTGCAGCTCCCTCTCAAAGTCACCAGTTCTTAGAGCACACTGTAAGGTACGTCTTATCACCCCAAAGGAGGATTTCAGACCAAAGTTCATGTTCTGTCTTGGCTTGGGGATAAGCAGGGGTGCTCCAAATTTCAATTTTACAGAAAGGAAAGGAACTTTGATACAAAGACCTTGGGCAGCATTGGTGGCAAATGGATGGCTGCGCGGAACCATGAAAGAAATGACAGAAAGTTATGGGAGTCATTACTACGCACCCAGCATCAAGAACGTGCATTTTGGATGCATTTTCAAAAGGAAAGAGAACGGAAAAATCTGTAGATTGAAGGTGATTGAGATAAACAAAATATTCCGTTTTTCTAAAAGCTACTGTAAAGAGTCTCTGGTTTAGAAGAAGAACCCTTACCAATGATCAAGAGAGATGCGACAGATTTCTATCATCAAAGCATTATGGTTGTCAAGATGAATCATCACTTTGATGTCTTCAACAAGTAGGATTCTTTTGATCTATAATCATCAAAAATGAGATAGCCCCACTTCATGGGATTTTTCAAGGCAAACGTCTGACAGATTAAGCGGGGTCCTCATCCCGGTTGGAGGACATATCTCTTCCTTCATCATGATGCCAGCCTAGCTTTCGGCCCAAAATCCAAGGTAAGCATGGCAAAAGTCTGGAGATGCCGGGGATTGAACCCGGGGCCTCATACATGCAAAGCATGCGCTCTACCACTGAGCTACATCCCCACTTCTGCAAGGTTTGACTGTATGATTGGAAACCCTGCATTGAACCGACGGCCACATCACCCCATTCGACTCTGCAGTATACAATGTCAGTCAGGAAAATCCTTCAGCCTTGTACCTGGATGATCTTCATGGTCTTATGTACAGATGCCTATATACAGCCTTCTTAGCGCAGTAGGCAGCGCGTCAGTCTCATAATCTGAAGGTCCTGAGTTCGATCCTCAGAGAGGGCATTTATTTCCTTCTTTTGGAATGCAAAATTCTCCGATTTTCTTGAAATGCGCAAACTATGCCTAGTTCAAAGATTTTTCCAAAGCAAATGTCTGACTATTTAAGTGGGGCTCTCACCCCAACTGCATGACAAACTTCTTCTTTCTGCATGATGGCAGGCTAGCCTTCTGGAAAAAAGCCAAGATAAGGAACAGAGGCTCCTGGAGATGCCGGGGATTGAACCCGGGACCTCATACATGCGAAGCATGCGCTCTACCACTGAGCTACATCCCCACTTTTGCCCTCGAGCTGTTTGATGGATGCAAGGAATCCCTGAAACCCAGGGACTGCAAAGTCTCGATCATAATCAATGGAAGGTATTGTTTGAATAAAAGTGAAATATATGGAAATCGAAGCAAAAAATCCTTCGAGCCGGATTTGAACCAGCGACCTAAGGATGTCTGACTTTATGCTACAGTCCTCCGCTCTACCAACTGAGCTATCGAAGTAGTGGCTGAAGTATCTTTCAGCGCTGTAATTATCTCTCGCTCAAGAAAGGTTGTGGGGGTGGGGATCAGGAGCAGATCGATGAAAATCATGAACATTACCTGCAGCTCCCTCTCAAAGTCACCAGTTCTTAGAGCACACTGTAAGGTACGTCTTATCACCCCAAAGGAGGATTTCAGACCAATGTTCATGTTCTGTCTTGGCTTGGGGATAAGCAGGGGTGCTCCAAATTTCAATTTTACAGAAAGGAAAGGAACTTTGATACAAAGACCTTGGGCAGCATTGGTGGCAAATGGATGGCTGCGCGGAACCATGAAAGAAATGACAGAAAGTTATGGGAGTCATTACTACGCACCCAGCATCAAGAACGTGCATTTTGGATGCATTTTCAAAAGGAAAGAGAACGGAAAAATCTGTAGATTGAAGGTGATTGAGATAAACAAAATATTCCGTTTTTCTAAAAGCTACTGTAAAGAGTCTCTGGTTTAGAAGAAGAACCCTTACCAATGATCAAGAGAGATGCGACAGATTTCTATCATCAAAGCATTATGGTTGTCAAGATGAATCATCACTTTGATGTCTTCAACAAGTAGGATTCTTTTGATCTATAATCATCAAAAATGAGATAGCCCCATTTCATGGGATTTTTCAAGGCAAACGTCTGACAGATTAAGCGGGGTCCTCATCCCGGTTGGAGGACATATCTCTTCCTTCATCATGATGCCAGCCTAGCTTTCGGCCCAAAATCCAAGGTAAGCATGGCAAAAGTCTGGAGATGCCGGGGATTGAACCCGGGGCCTCATACATGCAAAGCATGCGCTCTACCACTGAGCTACATCCCCACTTCTGCAAGGTTTGACTGTATGATTGGAAACCCTGCATTGAACCGACGGCCACATCACCCCATTCGACTCTGCAGTATACAATGTCAGTCAGGAAAATCCTTCAGCCTTGTACCTGGATGATCTTCATGGTCTTATGTACAGATGCCTATATACAGCCTTCTTAGCGCAGTAGGCAGCGCGTCAGTCTCATAATCTGAAGGTCCTGAGTTCGATCCTCAGAGAGGGCATTTATTTCCTTCTTTTGGAATGCAAAATTCTCCGATTTTCTTGAAATGCGCAAACTATGCCTAGTTCAAAGATTTTTCCAAAGCAAATGTCTGACTATTTAAGTGGGGCTCTCACCCCAACTGCATGACAAACTTCTTCTTTCTGCATGATGGCAGGCTAGCCTTCTGGAAAAAAGCCAAGATAAGGAACAGAGGCTCCTGGAGATGCCGGGGATTGAACCCGGGACCTCATACATGCAAAGCATGCGCTCTACCACTGAGCTACATCCCCACTTTTGCACTCGAGCTGTTTGATGGATGCAAGGAATCCCTGAAACCCAGGGACTGCAAAGTCTCGATCATAATCAATGGAAGGTATTGTTTGAATAAAAGTGAAAGATATGGAAATCGAAGCAAAAAATCCTTCGAGCCGGATTTGAACCAGCGACCTAAGGATGTCTGACTTTATGCTACAGTCCTCCGCTCTACCAACTGAGCTATCGAAGGAGTGGCTGAAGTATCTTTCAGCGCTGTAATTATCTCTCGCTCAAGAAAGGTTGTGGGGGTGGGGATCAGGAGCAGATCGATGAAAATCATGAACATTACCTGCAGCTCCCTCTCAAAGTCACCAGTTCTTAGAGCACACTGTAAGGTACGTCTTATCACCCCAAAGGAGGATTTCAGACCAAAGTTCATGTTCTGTCTTGGCTTGGGGATAAGCAGGGGTGCTCCAAATTTCAATTTTACAGAAAGGAAAGGAACTTTGATACAAAGACCTTGGGCAGCATTGGTGGCAAATGGATGGCTGCGCGGAACCATGAAAGAAATGACAGAAAGTTATGGGAGTCATTACTACGCACCCAGCATCAAGAACGTGCATTTTGGATGCATTTTCAAAAGGAAAGAGAACGGAAAAATCTGTAGATTGAAGGTGATTGAGATAAACAAAATATTCCGTTTTTCTAAAAGCTACTGTAAAGAGTCTCTGGTTTAGAAGAAGAACCCTTACCAATGATCAAGAGAGATGCGACAGATTTCTATCATCAAAGCATTATGGTTGTCAAGATGAATCATCACTTTGATGTCTTCAACAAGTAGGATTCTTTTGATCTATAATCATCAAAAATGAGATAGCCCCACTTCATGGGATTTTTCAAGGCAAACGTCTGACAGATTAAGCGGGGTCCTCATCCCGGTTGGAGGACATATCTCTTCCTTCATCATGATGCCAGCCTAGCTTTCGGCCCAAAATCCAAGGTAAGCATGGCAAAAGTCTGGAGATGCCGGGGATTGAACCCGGGGCCTCATACATGCAAAGCATGCGCTCTACCACTGAGCTACATCCCCACTTCTGCAAGGTTTGACTGTATGATTGGAAACCCTGCATTGAACCGACGGCCACATCACCCCATTCGACTCTGCAGTATACAATGTCAGTCAGGAAAATCCTTCAGCCTTGTACCTGGATGATCTTCATGGTCTTATGTACAGATGCCTATATACAGCCTTCTTAGCGCAGTAGGCAGCGCGTCAGTCTCATAATCTGAAGGTCCTGAGTTCGATCCTCAGAGAGGGCATTTATTTCCTTCTTTTGGAATGCAAAATTCTCCGATTTTCTTGAAATGCGCAAACTATGCCTAGTTCAAAGATTTTTCCAAAGCAAATGTCTGACTATTTAAGTGGGGCTCTCACCCCAACTGCATGACAAACTTCTTCTTTCTGCATGATGGCAGGCTAGCCTTCTGGAAAAAAGCCAAGATAAGGAACAGAGGCTCCTGGAGATGCCGGGGATTGAACCCGGGACCTCATACATGCAAAGCATGCGCTCTACCACTGAGCTACATCCCCACTTTTGCACTCGAGCTGTTTGATGGATGCAAGGAATCCCTGAAACCCAGGGACTGCAAAGTCTCGATCATAATCAATGGAAGGTATTGTTTGAATAAAAGTGAAAGATATGGAAATCGAAGCAAAAAATCCTTCGAGCCGGATTTGAACCAGCGACCTAAGGATGTCTGACTTTATGCTACAGTCCTCCGCTCTACCAACTGAGCTATCGAAGGAGTGGCTGAAGTATCTTTCAGCGCTGTAATTATCTCTCGCTCAAGAAAGGTTGTGGGGGTGGGGATCAGGAGCAGATCGATGAAAATCATGAACATTACCTGCAGCTCCCTCTCAAAGTCACCAGTTCTTAGAGCACACTGTAAGGTACGTCTTATCACCCCAAAGGAGGATTTCAGACCAAAGTTCATGTTCTGTCTTGGCTTGGGGATAAGCAGGGGTGCTCCAAATTTCAATTTTACAGAAAGGAAAGGAACTTTGATACAAAGACCTTGGGCAGCATTGGTGGCAAATGGATGGCTGCGCGGAACCATGAAAGAAATGACAGAAAGTTATGGGAGTCATTACTACGCACCCAGCATCAAGAACGTGCATTTTGGATGCATTTTCAAAAGGAAAGAGAACGGAAAAATCTGTAGATTGAAGGTGATTGAGATAAACAAAATATTCCGTTTTTCTAAAAGCTACTGTAAAGAGTCTCTGGTTTAGAAGAAGAACCCTTACCAATGATCAAGAGAGATGCGACAGATTTCTATCATCAAAGCATTATGGTTGTTAAGATGAATCATCACTTTGATGTCTTCAACAAGTAGGATTCTTTTGATCTATAATCATCAAAAATGAGATAGCCCCACTTCATGGGATTTTTCAAGGCAAACGTCTGACAGATTAAGCGGGGTCCTCATCCCGGTTGGAGGACATATCTCTTCCTTCATCATGATGCCAGCCTAGCTTTCGGCCCAAAATCCAAGGTAAGCATGGCAAAAGTCTGGAGATGCCGGGGATTGAACCCGGGGCCTCATACATGCAAAGCATGCGCTCTACCACTGAGCTACATCCCCACTTCTGCAAGGTTTGACTGTATGATTGGAAACCCTGCATTGAACCGACGGCCACATCACCCCATTCGACTCTGCAGTATACAATGTCAGTCAGGAAAATCCTTCAGCCTTGTACCTGGATGATCTTCATGGTCTTATGTACAGATGCCTATATACAGCCTTCTTAGCGCAGTAGGCAGCGCGTCAGTCTCATAATCTGAAGGTCCTGAGTTCGATCCTCAGAGAGGGCATTTATTTCCTTCTTTTGGAATGCAAAATTCTCCGATTTTCTTGAAATGCGCAAACTATGCCTAGTTCAAAGATTTTTCCAAAGCAAATGTCTGACTATTTAAGTGGGGCTCTCACCCCAACTGCATGACAAACTTCTTCTTTCTGCATGATGGCAGGCTAGCCTTCTGGAAAAAAGCCAAGATAAGGAACAGAGGCTCCTGGAGATGCCGGGGATTGAACCCGGGACCTCATACATGCAAAGCATGCGCTCTACCACTGAGCTACATCCCCACTTTTGCACTCGAGCTGTTTGATGGATGCAAGGAATCCCTGAAACCCAGGGACTGCAAAGTCTCGATCATAATCAATGGAAGGTATTGTTTGAATAAAAGTGAAAGATATGGAAATCGAAGCAAAAAATCCTTCGAGCCGGATTTGAACCAGCGACCTAAGGATGTCTGACTTTATGCTACAGTCCTCCGCTCTACCAACTGAGCTATCGAAGGAGTGGCTGAAGTATCTTTCAGCGCTGTAATTATCTCTCGCTCAAGAAAGGTTGTGGGGGTGGGGATCAGGAGCAGATCGATGAAAATCATGAACATTACCTGCAGCTCCCTCTCAAAGTCACCAGTTCTTAGAGCACACTGTAAGGTACGTCTTATCACCCCAAAGGAGGATTTCAGACCAAAGTTCATGTTCTGTCATGGCTTGGGGATAAGCAGGGGTGCTCCAAATTTCAATTTTACAGAAAGGAAAGGAACTTTGATACAAAGACCTTGGGCAGCATTGGTGGCAAATGGATGGCTGCGCGGAACCATGAAAGAAATGACAGAAAGTTATGGGAGTCATTACTACGCACCCAGCATCAAGAACGTGCATTTTGGATGCATTTTCAAAAGGAAAGAGAACGGAAAAATCTGTAGATTGAAGGTGATTGAGATAAACAAAATATTCCGTTTTTCTAAAAGCTACTGTAAAGAGTCTCTGGTTTAGAAGAAGAACCCTTACCAATGATCAAGAGAGATGCGACAGATTTCTATCATCAAAGCATTATGGTTGTCAAGATGAATCATCACTTTGATGTCTTCAACAAGTAGGATTCTTTTGATCTATAATCATCAAAAATGAGATAGCCCCACTTCATGGGATTTTTCAAGGCAAACGTCTGACAGATTAAGCGGGGTCCTCATCCCGGTTGGAGGACATATCTCTTCCTTCATCATGATGCCAGCCTAGCTTTCGGCCCAAAATCCAAGGTAAGCATGGCAAAAGTCTGGAGATGCCGGGGATTGAACCCGGGGCCTCATACATGCAAAGCATGCGCTCTACCACTGAGCTACATCCCCACTTCTGCAAGGTTTGACTGTATGATTGGAAACCCTGCATTGAACCGACGGCCACATCACCCCATTCGACTCTGCAGTATACAATGTCAGTCAGGAAAATCCTTCAGCCTTGTACCTGGATGATCTTCATGGTCTTATGTACAGATGCCTATATACAGCCTTCTTAGCGCAGTAGGCAGCGCGTCAGTCTCATAATCTGAAGGTCCTGAGTTCGATCCTCAGAGAGGGCATTTATTTCCTTCTTTTGGAATGCAAAATTCTCCGATTTTCTTGAAATGCGCAAACTATGCCTAGTTCAAAGATTTTTCCAAAGCAAATGTCTGACTATTTAAGTGGGGCTCTCACCCCAACTGCATGACAAACTTCTTCTTTCTGCATGATGGCAGGCTAGCCTTCTGGAAAAAAGCCAAGATAAGGAACAGAGGCTCCTGGAGATGCCGGGGATTGAACCCGGGACCTCATACATGCGAAGCATGCGCTCTACCACTGAGCTACATCCCCACTTTTGCCCTCGAGCTGTTTGATGGATGCAAGGAATCCCTGAAACCCAGGGACTGCAAAGTCTCGATCATAATCAATGGAAGGTATTGTTTGAATAAAAGTGAAATATATGGAAATCGAAGCAAAAAATCCTTCGAGCCGGATTTGAACCAGCGACCTAAGGATGTCTGACTTTATGCTACAGTCCTCCGCTCTACCAACTGAGCTATCGAAGGAGTGGCTGAAGTATCTTTCAGCGCTGTAATTATCTCTCGCTCAAGAAAGGTTGTGGGGGTGGGGATCAGGAGCAGATCGATGAAAATCATGAACATTACCTGCAGCTCCCTCTCAAAGTCACCAGTTCTTAGAGCACACTGTAAGGTACGTCTTATCACCCCAAAGGAGGATTTCAGACCAATGTTCATGTTCTGTCTTGGCTTGGGGATAAGCAGGGGTGCTCCAAATTTCAATTTTACAGAAAGGAAAGGAACTTTGATACAAAGACCTTGGGCAGCATTGGTGGCAAATGGATGGCTGCGCGGAACCATGAAAGAAATGACAGAAAGTTATGGGAGTCATTACTACGCACCCAGCATCAAGAACGTGCATTTTGGATGCATTTTCAAAAGGAAAGAGAACGGAAAAATCTGTAGATTGAAGGTGATTGAGATAAACAAAATATTCCGTTTTTCTAAAAGCTACTGTAAAGAGTCTCTGGTTTAGAAGAAGAACCCTTACCAATGATCAAGAGAGATGCGACAGATTTCTATCATCAAAGCATTATGGTTGTCAAGATGAATCATCACTTTGATGTCTTCAACAAGTAGGATTCTTTTGATCTATAATCATCAAAAATGAGATAGCCCCATTTCATGGGATTTTTCAAGGCAAACGTCTGACAGATTAAGCGGGGTCCTCATCCCGGTTGGAGGACATATCTCTTCCTTCATCATGATGCCAGCCTAGCTTTCGGCCCAAAATCCAAGGTAAGCATGGCAAAAGTCTGGAGATGCCGGGGATTGAACCCGGGGCCTCATACATGCAAAGCATGCGCTCTACCACTGAGCTACATCCCCACTTCTGCAAGGTTTGACTGTATGATTGGAAACCCTGCATTGAACCGACGGCCACATCACCCCATTCGACTCTGCAGTATACAATGTCAGTCAGGAAAATCCTTCAGCCTTGTACCTGGATGATCTTCATGGTCTTATGTACAGATGCCTATATACAGCCTTCTTAGCGCAGTAGGCAGCGCGTCAGTCTCATAATCTGAAGGTCCTGAGTTCGATCCTCAGAGAGGGCATTTATTTCCTTCTTTTGGAATGCAAAATTCTCCGATTTTCTTGAAATGCGCAAACTATGCCTAGTTCAAAGATTTTTCCAAAGCAAATGTCTGACTATTTAAGTGGGGCTCTCACCCCAACTGCATGACAAACTTCTTCTTTCTGCATGATGGCAGGCTAGCCTTCTGGAAAAAAGCCAAGATAAGGAACAGAGGCTCCTGGAGATGCCGGGGATTGAACCCGGGACCTCATACATGCAAAGCATGCGCTCTACCACTGAGCTACATCCCCACTTTTGCACTCGAGCTGTTTGATGGATGCAAGGAATCCCTGAAACCCAGGGACTGCAAAGTCTCGATCATAATCAATGGAAGGTATTGTTTGAATAAAAGTGAAAGATATGGAAATCGAAGCAAAAAATCCTTCGAGCCGGATTTGAACCAGCGACCTAAGGATGTCTGACTTTATGCTACAGTCCTCCGCTCTACCAACTGAGCTATCGAAGGAGTGGCTGAAGTATCTTTCAGCGCTGTAATTATCTCTCGCTCAAGAAAGGTTGTGGGGGTGGGGATCAGGAGCAGATCGATGAAAATCATGAACATTACCTGCAGCTCCCTCTCAAAGTCACCAGTTCTTAGAGCACACTGTAAGGTACGTCTTATCACCCCAAAGGAGGATTTCAGACCAAAGTTCATGTTCTGTCTTGGCTTGGGGATAAGCAGGGGTGCTCCAAATTTCAATTTTACAGAAAGGAAAGGAACTTTGATACAAAGACCTTGGGCAGCATTGGTGGCAAATGGATGGCTGCGCGGAACCATGAAAGAAATGACAGAAAGTTATGGGAGTCATTACTACGCACCCAGCATCAAGAACGTGCATTTTGGATGCATTTTCAAAAGGAAAGAGAACGGAAAAATCTGTAGATTGAAGGTGATTGAGATAAACAAAATATTCCGTTTTTCTAAAAGCTACTGTAAAGAGTCTCTGGTTTAGAAGAAGAACCCTTACCAATGATCAAGAGAGATGCGACAGATTTCTATCATCAAAGCATTATGGTTGTCAAGATGAATCATCACTTTGATGTCTTCAACAAGTAGGATTCTTTTGATCTATAATCATCAAAAATGAGATAGCCCCACTTCATGGGATTTTTCAAGGCAAACGTCTGACAGATTAAGCGGGGTCCTCATCCCGGTTGGAGGACATATCTCTTCCTTCATCATGATGCCAGCCTAGCTTTCGGCCCAAAATCCAAGGTAAGCATGGCAAAAGTCTGGAGATGCCGGGGATTGAACCCGGGGCCTCATACATGCAAAGCATGCGCTCTACCACTGAGCTACATCCCCACTTCTGCAAGGTTTGACTGTATGATTGGAAACCCTGCATTGAACCGACGGCCACATCACCCCATTCGACTCTGCAGTATACAATGTCAGTCAGGAAAATCCTTCAGCCTTGTACCTGGATGATCTTCATGGTCTTATGTACAGATGCCTATATACAGCCTTCTTAGCGCAGTAGGCAGCGCGTCAGTCTCATAATCTGAAGGTCCTGAGTTCGATCCTCAGAGAGGGCATTTATTTCCTTCTTTTGGAATGCAAAATTCTCCGATTTTCTTGAAATGCGCAAACTATGCCTAGTTCAAAGATTTTTCCAAAGCAAATGTCTGACTATTTAAGTGGGGCTCTCACCCCAACTGCATGACAAACTTCTTCTTTCTGCATGATGGCAGGCTAGCCTTCTGGAAAAAAGCCAAGATAAGGAACAGAGGCTCCTGGAGATGCCGGGGATTGAACCCGGGACCTCATACATGCGAAGCATGCGCTCTACCACTGAGCTACATCCCCACTTTTGCCCTCGAGCTGTTTGATGGATGCAAGGAATCCCTGAAACCCAGGGACTGCAAAGTCTCGATCATAATCAATGGAAGGTATTGTTTGAATAAAAGTGAAATATATGGAAATCGAAGCAAAAAATCCTTCGAGCCGGATTTGAACCAGCGACCTAAGGATGTCTGACTTTATGCTACAGTCCTCCGCTCTACCAACTGAGCTATCGAAGGAGTGGCTGAAGTATCTTTCAGCGCTGTAATTATCTCTCGCTCAAGAAAGGTTGTGGGGGTGGGGATCAGGAGCAGATCGATGAAAATCATGAACATTACCTGCAGCTCCCTCTCAAAGTCACCAGTTCTTAGAGCACACTGTAAGGTACGTCTTATCACCCCAAAGGAGGATTTCAGACCAATGTTCATGTTCTGTCTTGGCTTGGGGATAAGCAGGGGTGCTCCAAATTTCAATTTTACAGAAAGGAAAGGAACTTTGATACAAAGACCTTGGGCAGCATTGGTGGCAAATGGATGGCTGCGCGGAACCATGAAAGAAATGACAGAAAGTTATGGGAGTCATTACTACGCACCCAGCATCAAGAACGTGCATTTTGGATGCATTTTCAAAAGGAAAGAGAACGGAAAAATCTGTAGATTGAAGGTGATTGAGATAAACAAAATATTCCGTTTTTCTAAAAGCTACTGTAAAGAGTCTCTGGTTTAGAAGAAGAACCCTTACCAATGATCAAGAGAGATGCGACAGATTTCTATCATCAAAGCATTATGGTTGTCAAGATGAATCATCACTTTGATGTCTTCAACAAGTAGGATTCTTTTGATCTATAATCATCAAAAATGAGATAGCCCCATTTCATGGGATTTTTCAAGGCAAACGTCTGACAGATTAAGCGGGGTCCTCATCCCGGTTGGAGGACATATCTCTTCCTTCATCATGATGCCAGCCTAGCTTTCGGCCCAAAATCCAAGGTAAGCATGGCAAAAGTCTGGAGATGCCGGGGATTGAACCCGGGGCCTCATACATGCAAAGCATGCGCTCTACCACTGAGCTACATCCCCACTTCTGCAAGGTTTGACTGTATGATTGGAAACCCTGCATTGAACCGACGGCCACATCACCCCATTCGACTCTGCAGTATACAATGTCAGTCAGGAAAATCCTTCAGCCTTGTACCTGGATGATCTTCATGGTCTTATGTACAGATGCCTATATACAGCCTTCTTAGCGCAGTAGGCAGCGCGTCAGTCTCATAATCTGAAGGTCCTGAGTTCGATCCTCAGAGAGGGCATTTATTTCCTTCTTTTGGAATGCAAAATTCTCCGATTTTCTTGAAATGCGCAAACTATGCCTAGTTCAAAGATTTTTCCAAAGCAAATGTCTGACTATTTAAGTGGGGCTCTCACCCCAACTGCATGACAAACTTCTTCTTTCTGCATGATGGCAGGCTAGCCTTCTGGAAAAAAGCCAAGATAAGGAACAGAGGCTCCTGGAGATGCCGGGGATTGAACCCGGGACCTCATACATGCAAAGCATGCGCTCTACCACTGAGCTACATCCCCACTTTTGCACTTGAGCTGTTTGATGGATGCAAGGAATCCCTGAAACCCAGGGACTGCAAAGTCTCGATCATAATCAATGGAAGGTATTGTTTGAATAAAAGTGAAAGATATGGAAATCGAAGCAAAAAATCCTTCGAGCCGGATTTGAACCAGCGACCTAAGGATGTCTGACTTTATGCTACAGTCCTCCGCTCTACCAACTGAGCTATCGAAGGAGTGGCTGAAGTATCTTTCAGCGCTGTAATTATCTCTCGCTCAAGAAAGGTTGTGGGGGTGGGGATCAGGAGCAGATCGATGAAAATCATGAACATTACCTGCAGCTCCCTCTCAAAGTCACCAGTTCTTAGAGCACACTGTAAGGTACGTCTTATCACCCCAAAGGAGGATTTCAGACCAAAGTTCATGTTCTGTCTTGGCTTGGGGATAAGCAGGGGTGCTCCAAATTTCAATTTTACAGAAAGGAAAGGAACTTTGATACAAAGACCTTGGGCAGCATTGGTGGCAAATGGATGGCTGCGCGGAACCATGAAAGAAATGACAGAAAGTTATGGGAGTCATTACTACGCACCCAGCATCAAGAACGTGCATTTTGGATGCATTTTCAAAAGGAAAGAGAACGGAAAAATCTGTAGATTGAAGGTGATTGAGATAAACAAAATATTCCGTTTTTCTAAAAGCTACTGTAAAGAGTCTCTGGTTTAGAAGAAGAACCCTTACCAATGATCAAGAGAGATGCGACAGATTTCTATCATCAAAGCATTATGGTTGTCAAGATGAATCATCACTTTGATGTCTTCAACAAGTAGGATTCTTTTGATCTATAATCATCAAAAATGAGATAGCCCGATTTCATGGGATTTTTCAAGGCAAACGTCTGACAGATTAAGCGGGGTCCTCATCCCGGTTGGAGGACATATCTCTTCCTTCATCATGATGCCAGCCTAGCTTTCGGCCCAAAATCCAAGGTAAGCATGGCAAAAGTCTGGAGATGCCGGGGATTGAACCCGGGGCCTCATACATGCAAAGCATGCGCTCTACCACTGAGCTACATCCCCACTTCTGCAAGGTTTGACTGTATGATTGGAAACCCTGCATTGAACCGACGGCCACATCACCCCATTCGACTCTGCAGTATACAATGTCAGTCAGGAAAATCCTTCAGCCTTGTACCTGGATGATCTTCATGGTCTTATGTACAGATGCCTATATACAGCCTTCTTAGCGCAGTAGGCAGCGCGTCAGTCTCATAATCTGAAGGTCCTGAGTTCGATCCTCAGAGAGGGCATTTATTTCCTTCTTTTGGAATGCAAAATTCTCCGATTTTCTTGAAATGCGCAAACTATGCCTAGTTCAAAGATTTTTCCAAAGCAAATGTCTGACTATTTAAGTGGGGCTCTCACCCCAACTGCATGACAAACTTCTTCTTTCTGCATGATGGCAGGCTAGCCTTCTGGAAAAAAGCCAAGATAAGGAACAGAGGCTCCTGGAGATGCCGGGGATTGAACCCGGGACCTCATACATGCGAAGCATGCGCTCTACCACTGAGCTACATCCCCACTTTTGCACTCGAGCTGTTTGATGGATGCAAGGAATCCCTGAAACCCAGGGACTGCAAAGTCTCGATCATAATCAATGGAAGGTATTGTTTGAATAAAAGTGAAAGATATGGAAATCGAAGCAAAAAATCCTTCGAGCCGGATTTGAACCAGCGACCTAAGGATGTCTGACTTTATGCTACAGTCCTCCGCTCTACCAACTGAGCTATCGAAGGAGTGGCTGAAGTATCTTTCAGCGCTGTAATTATCTCTCGCTCAAGAAAGGTTGTGGGGGTGGGGATCAGGAGCAGATCGATGAAAATCATGAACATTACCTGCAGCTCCCTCTCAAAGTCACCAGTTCTTAGAGCACACTGTAAGGTACGTCTTATCACCCCAAAGGAGGATTTCAGACCAAAGTTCATGTTCTGTCTTGGCTTGGGGATAAGCAGGGGTGCTCCAAATTTCAATTTTACAGAAAGGAAAGGAACTTTGATACAAAGACCTTGGGCAGCATTGGTGGCAAATGGATGGCTGCGCGGAACCATGAAAGAAATGACAGAAAGTTATGGGAGTCATTACTACGCACCCAGCATCAAGAACGTGCATTTTGGATGCATTTTCAAAAGGAAAGAGAACGGAAAAATCTGTAGATTGAAGGTGATTGAGATAAACAAAATATTCCGTTTTTCTAAAAGCTACTGTAAAGAGTCTCTGGTTTAGAAGAAGAACCCTTACCAATGATCAAGAGAGATGCGACAGATTTCTATCATCAAAGCATTATGGTTGTCAAGATGAATCATCACTTTGATGTCTTCAACAAGTAGGATTCTTTTGATCTATAATCATCAAAAATGAGATAGCCCCATTTCATGGGATTTTTCAAGGCAAACGTCTGACAGATTAAGCGGGGTCCTCATCCCGGTTGGAGGACATATCTCTTCCTTCATCATGATGCCAGCCTAGCTTTCGGCCCAAAATCCAAGGTAAGCATGGCAAAAGTCTGGAGATGCCGGGGATTGAACCCGGGGCCTCATACATGCAAAGCATGCGCTCTACCACTGAGCTACATCCCCACTTCTGCAAGGTTTGACTGTATGATTGGAAACCCTGCATTGAACCGACGGCCACATCACCCCATTCGACTCTGCAGTATACAATGTCAGTCAGGAAAATCCTTCAGCCTTGTACCTGGATGATCTTCATGGTCTTATGTACAGATGCCTATATACAGCCTTCTTAGCGCAGTAGGCAGCGCGTCAGTCTCATAATCTGAAGGTCCTGAGTTCGATCCTCAGAGAGGGCATTTATTTCCTTCTTTTGGAATGCAAAATTCTCCGATTTTCTTGAAATGCGCAAACTATGCCTAGTTCAAAGATTTTTCCAAAGCAAATGTCTGACTATTTAAGTGGGGCTCTCACCCCAACTGCATGACAAACTTCTTCTTTCTGCATGATGGCAGGCTAGCCTTCTGGAAAAAAGCCAAGATAAGGAACAGAGGCTCCTGGAGATGCCGGGGATTGAACCCGGGACCTCATACATGCAAAGCATGCGCTCTACCACTGAGCTACATCCCCACTTTTGCACTCGAGCTGTTTGATGGATGCAAGGAATCCCTGAAACCCAGGGACTGCAAAGTCTCGATCATAATCAATGGAAGGTATTGTTTGAATAAAAGTGAAAGATATGGAAATCGAAGCAAAAAATCCTTCGAGCCGGATTTGAACCAGCGACCTAAGGATGTCTGACTTTATGCTACAGTCCTCCGCTCTACCAACTGAGCTATCGAAGGAGTGGCTGAAGTATCTTTCAGCGCTGTAATTATCTCTCGCTCAAGAAAGGTTGTGGGGGTGGGGATCAGGAGCAGATCGATGAAAATCATGAACATTACCTGCAGCTCCCTCTCAAAGTCACCAGTTCTTAGAGCACACTGTAAGGTACGTCTTATCACCCCAAAGGAGGATTTCAGACCAAAGTTCATGTTCTGTCTTGGCTTGGGGATAAGCAGGGGTGCTCCAAATTTCAATTTTACAGAAAGGAAAGGAACTTTGATACAAAGACCTTGGGCAGCATTGGTGGCAAATGGATGGCTGCGCGGAACCATGAAAGAAATGACAGAAAGTTATGGGAGTCATTACTACGCACCCAGCATCAAGAACGTGCATTTTGGATGCATTTTCAAAAGGAAAGAGAACGGAAAAATCTGTAGATTGAAGGTGATTGAGATAAACAAAATATTCCGTTTTTCTAAAAGCTACTGTAAAGAGTCTCTGGTTTAGAAGAAGAACCCTTACCAATGATCAAGAGAGATGCGACAGATTTCTATCATCAAAGCATTATGGTTGTCAAGATGAATCATCACTTTGATGTCTTCAACAAGTAGGATTCTTTTGATCTATAATCATCAAAAATGAGATAGCCCCACTTCATGGGATTTTTCAAGGCAAACGTCTGACAGATTAAGCGGGGTCCTCATCCCGGTTGGAGGACATATCTCTTCCTTCATCATGATGCCAGCCTAGCTTTCGGCCCAAAATCCAAGGTAAGCATGGCAAAAGTCTGGAGATGCCGGGGATTGAACCCGGGGCCTCATACATGCAAAGCATGCGCTCTACCACTGAGCTACATCCCCACTTCTGCAAGGTTTGACTGTATGATTGGAAACCCTGCATTGAACCGACGGCCACATCACCCCATTCGACTCTGCAGTATACAATGTCAGTCAGGAAAATCCTTCAGCCTTGTACCTGGATGATCTTCATGGTCTTATGTACAGATGCCTATATACAGCCTTCTTAGCGCAGTAGGCAGCGCGTCAGTCTCATAATCTGAAGGTCCTGAGTTCGATCCTCAGAGAGGGCATTTATTTCCTTCTTTTGGAATGCAAAATTCTCCGATTTTCTTGAAATGCGCAAACTATGCCTAGTTCAAAGATTTTTCCAAAGCAAATGTCTGACTATTTAAGTGGGGCTCTCACCCCAACTGCATGACAAACTTCTTCTTTCTGCATGATGGCAGGCTAGCCTTCTGGAAAAAAGCCAAGATAAGGAACAGAGGCTCCTGGAGATGCCGGGGATTGAACCCGGGACCTCATACATGCGAAGCATGCGCTCTACCACTGAGCTACATCCCCACTTTTGCCCTCGAGCTGTTTGATGGATGCAAGGAATCCCTGAAACCCAGGGACTGCAAAGTCTCGATCATAATCAATGGAAGGTATTGTTTGAATAAAAGTGAAATATATGGAAATCGAAGCAAAAAATCCTTCGAGCCGGATTTGAACCAGCGACCTAAGGATGTCTGACTTTATGCTACAGTCCTCCGCTCTACCAACTGAGCTATCGAAGGAGTGGCTGAAGTATCTTTCAGCGCTGTAATTATCTCTCGCTCAAGAAAGGTTGTGGGGGTGGGGATCAGGAGCAGATCGATGAAAATCATGAACATTACCTGCAGCTCCCTCTCAAAGTCACCAGTTCTTAGAGCACACTGTAAGGTACGTCTTATCACCCCAAAGGAGGATTTCAGACCAATGTTCATGTTCTGTCTTGGCTTGGGGATAAGCAGGGGTGCTCCAAATTTCAATTTTACAGAAAGGAAAGGAACTTTGATACAAAGACCTTGGGCAGCATTGGTGGCAAATGGATGGCTGCGCGGAACCATGAAAGAAATGACAGAAAGTTATGGGAGTCATTACTACGCACCCAGCATCAAGAACGTGCATTTTGGATGCATTTTCAAAAGGAAAGAGAACGGAAAAATCTGTAGATTGAAGGTGATTGAGATAAACAAAATATTCCGTTTTTCTAAAAGCTACTGTAAAGAGTCTCTGGTTTAGAAGAAGAACCCTTACCAATGATCAAGAGAGATGCGACAGATTTCTATCATCAAAGCATTATGGTTGTCAAGATGAATCATCACTTTGATGTCTTCAACAAGTAGGATTCTTTTGATCTATAATCATCAAAAATGAGATAGCCCCATTTCATGGGATTTTTCAAGGCAAACGTCTGACAGATTAAGCGGGGTCCTCATCCCGGTTGGAGGACATATCTCTTCCTTCATCATGATGCCAGCCTAGCTTTCGGCCCAAAATCCAAGGTAAGCATGGCAAAAGTCTGGAGATGCCGGGGATTGAACCCGGGGCCTCATACATGCAAAGCATGCGCTCTACCACTGAGCTACATCCCCACTTCTGCAAGGTTTGACTGTATGATTGGAAACCCTGCATTGAACCGACGGCCACATCACCCCATTCGACTCTGCAGTATACAATGTCAGTCAGGAAAATCCTTCAGCCTTGTACCTGGATGATCTTCATGGTCTTATGTACAGATGCCTATATACAGCCTTCTTAGCGCAGTAGGCAGCGCGTCAGTCTCATAATCTGAAGGTCCTGAGTTCGATCCTCAGAGAGGGCATTTATTTCCTTCTTTTGGAATGCAAAATTCTCCGATTTTCTTGAAATGCGCAAACTATGCCTAGTTCAAAGATTTTTCCAAAGCAAATGTCTGACTATTTAAGTGGGGCTCTCACCCCAACTGCATGACAAACTTCTTCTTTCTGCATGATGGCAGGCTAGCCTTCTGGAAAAAAGCCAAGATAAGGAACAGAGGCTCCTGGAGATGCCGGGGATTGAACCCGGGACCTCATACATGCAAAGCATGCGCTCTACCACTGAGCTACATCCCCACTTTTGCACTTGAGCTGTTTGATGGATGCAAGGAATCCCTGAAACCCAGGGACTGCAAAGTCTCGATCATAATCAATGGAAGGTATTGTTTGAATAAAAGTGAAAGATATGGAAATCGAAGCAAAAAATCCTTCGAGCCGGATTTGAACCAGCGACCTAAGGATGTCTGACTTTATGCTACAGTCCTCCGCTCTACCAACTGAGCTATCGAAGGAGTGGCTGAAGTATCTTTCAGCGCTGTAATTATCTCTCGCTCAAGAAAGGTTGTGGGGGTGGGGATCAGGAGCAGATCGATGAAAATCATGAACATTACCTGCAGCTCCCTCTCAAAGTCACCAGTTCTTAGAGCACACTGTAAGGTACGTCTTATCACCCCAAAGGAGGATTTCAGACCAAAGTTCATGTTCTGTCTTGGCTTGGGGATAAGCAGGGGTGCTCCAAATTTCAATTTTACAGAAAGGAAAGGAACTTTGATACAAAGACCTTGGGCAGCATTGGTGGCAAATGGATGGCTGCGCGGAACCATGAAAGAAATGACAGAAAGTTATGGGAGTCATTACTACGCACCCAGCATCAAGAACGTGCATTTTGGATGCATTTTCAAAAGGAAAGAGAACGGAAAAATCTGTAGATTGAAGGTGATTGAGATAAACAAAATATTCCGTTTTTCTAAAAGCTACTGTAAAGAGTCTCTGGTTTAGAAGAAGAACCCTTACCAATGATCAAGAGAGATGCGACAGATTTCTATCATCAAAGCATTATGGTTGTCAAGATGAATCATCACTTTGATGTCTTCAACAAGTAGGATTCTTTTGATCTATAATCATCAAAAATGAGATAGCCCCACTTCATGGGATTTTTCAAGGCAAACGTCTGACAGATTAAGCGGGGTCCTCATCCCGGTTGGAGGACATATCTCTTCCTTCATCATGATGCCAGCCTAGCTTTCGGCCCAAAATCCAAGGTAAGCATGGCAAAAGTCTGGAGATGCCGGGGATTGAACCCGGGGCCTCATACATGCAAAGCATGCGCTCTACCACTGAGCTACATCCCCACTTCTGCAAGGTTTGACTGTATGATTGGAAACCCTGCATTGAACCGACGGCCACATCACCCCATTCGACTCTGCAGTATACAATGTCAGTCAGGAAAATCCTTCAGCCTTGTACCTGGATGATCTTCATGGTCTTATGTACAGATGCCTATATACAGCCTTCTTAGCGCAGTAGGCAGCGCGTCAGTCTCATAATCTGAAGGTCCTGAGTTCGATCCTCAGAGAGGGCATTTATTTCCTTCTTTTGGAATGCAAAATTCTCCGATTTTCTTGAAATGCGCAAACTATGCCTAGTTCAAAGATTTTTCCAAAGCAAATGTCTGACTATTTAAGTGGGGCTCTCACCCCAACTGCATGACAAACTTCTTCTTTCTGCATGATGGCAGGCTAGCCTTCTGGAAAAAAGCCAAGATAAGGAACAGAGGCTCCTGGAGATGCCGGGGATTGAACCCGGGACCTCATACATGCGAAGCATGCGCTCTACCACTGAGCTACATCCCCACTTTTGCCCTCGAGCTGTTTGATGGATGCAAGGAATCCCTGAAACCCAGGGACTGCAAAGTCTCGATCATAATCAATGGAAGGTATTGTTTGAATAAAAGTGAAATATATGGAAATCGAAGCAAAAAATCCTTCGAGCCGGATTTGAACCAGCGACCTAAGGATGTCTGACTTTATGCTACAGTCCTCCGCTCTACCAACTGAGCTATCGAAGGAGTGGCTGAAGTATCTTTCAGCGCTGTAATTATCTCTCGCTCAAGAAAGGTTGTGGGGGTGGGGATCAGGAGCAGATCGATGAAAATCATGAACATTACCTGCAGCTCCCTCTCAAAGTCACCAGTTCTTAGAGCACACTGTAAGGTACGTCTTATCACCCCAAAGGAGGATTTCAGACCAATGTTCATGTTCTGTCTTGGCTTGGGGATAAGCAGGGGTGCTCCAAATTTCAATTTTACAGAAAGGAAAGGAACTTTGATACAAAGACCTTGGGCAGCATTGGTGGCAAATGGATGGCTGCGCGGAACCATGAAAGAAATGACAGAAAGTTATGGGAGTCATTACTACGCACCCAGCATCAAGAACGTGCATTTTGGATGCATTTTCAAAAGGAAAGAGAACGGAAAAATCTGTAGATTGAAGGTGATTGAGATAAACAAAATATTCCGTTTTTCTAAAAGCTACTGTAAAGAGTCTCTGGTTTAGAAGAAGAACCCTTACCAATGATCAAGAGAGATGCGACAGATTTCTATCATCAAAGCATTATGGTTGTCAAGATGAATCATCACTTTGATGTCTTCAACAAGTAGGATTCTTTTGATCTATAATCATCAAAAATGAGATAGCCCCATTTCATGGGATTTTTCAAGGCAAACGTCTGACAGATTAAGCGGGGTCCTCATCCCGGTTGGAGGACATATCTCTTCCTTCATCATGATGCCAGCCTAGCTTTCGGCCCAAAATCCAAGGTAAGCATGGCAAAAGTCTGGAGATGCCGGGGATTGAACCCGGGGCCTCATACATGCAAAGCATGCGCTCTACCACTGAGCTACATCCCCACTTCTGCAAGGTTTGACTGTATGATTGGAAACCCTGCATTGAACCGACGGCCACATCACCCCATTCGACTCTGCAGTATACAATGTCAGTCAGGAAAATCCTTCAGCCTTGTACCTGGATGATCTTCATGGTCTTATGTACAGATGCCTATATACAGCCTTCTTAGCGCAGTAGGCAGCGCGTCAGTCTCATAATCTGAAGGTCCTGAGTTCGATCCTCAGAGAGGGCATTTATTTCCTTCTTTTGGAATGCAAAATTCTCCGATTTTCTTGAAATGCGCAAACTATGCCTAGTTCAAAGATTTTTCCAAAGCAAATGTCTGACTATTTAAGTGGGGCTCTCACCCCAACTGCATGACAAACTTCTTCTTTCTGCATGATGGCAGGCTAGCCTTCTGGAAAAAAGCCAAGATAAGGAACAGAGGCTCCTGGAGATGCCGGGGATTGAACCCGGGACCTCATACATGCAAAGCATGCGCTCTACCACTGAGCTACATCCCCACTTTTGCACTCGAGCTGTTTGATGGATGCAAGGAATCCCTGAAACCCAGGGACTGCAAAGTCTCGATCATAATCAATGGAAGGTATTGTTTGAATAAAAGTGAAAGATATGGAAATCGAAGCAAAAAATCCTTCGAGCCGGATTTGAACCAGCGACCTAAGGATGTCTGACTTTATGCTACAGTCCTCCGCTCTACCAACTGAGCTATCGAAGGAGTGGCTGAAGTATCTTTCAGCGCTGTAATTATCTCTCGCTCAAGAAAGGTTGTGGGGGTGGGGATCAGGAGCAGATCGATGAAAATCATGAACATTACCTGCAGCTCCCTCTCAAAGTCACCAGTTCTTAGAGCACACTGTAAGGTACGTCTTATCACCCCAAAGGAGGATTTCAGACCAAAGTTCATGTTCTGTCTTGGCTTGGGGATAAGCAGGGGTGCTCCAAATTTCAATTTTACAGAAAGGAAAGGAACTTTGATACAAAGACCTTGGGCAGCATTGGTGGCAAATGGATGGCTGCGCGGAACCATGAAAGAAATGACAGAAAGTTATGGGAGTCATTACTACGCACCCAGCATCAAGAACGTGCATTTTGGATGCATTTTCAAAAGGAAAGAGAACGGAAAAATCTGTAGATTGAAGGTGATTGAGATAAACAAAATATTCCGTTTTTCTAAAAGCTACTGTAAAGAGTCTCTGGTTTAGAAGAAGAACCCTTACCAATGATCAAGAGAGATGCGACAGATTTCTATCATCAAAGCATTATGGTTGTCAAGATGAATCATCACTTTGATGTCTTCAACAAGTAGGATTCTTTTGATCTATAATCATCAAAAATGAGATAGCCCCACTTCATGGGATTTTTCAAGGCAAACGTCTGACAGATTAAGCGGGGTCCTCATCCCGGTTGGAGGACATATCTCTTCCTTCATCATGATGCCAGCCTAGCTTTCGGCCCAAAATCCAAGGTAAGCATGGCAAAAGTCTGGAGATGCCGGGGATTGAACCCGGGGCCTCATACATGCAAAGCATGCGCTCTACCACTGAGCTACATCCCCACTTCTGCAAGGTTTGACTGTATGATTGGAAACCCTGCATTGAACCGACGGCCACATCACCCCATTCGACTCTGCAGTATACAATGTCAGTCAGGAAAATCCTTCAGCCTTGTACCTGGATGATCTTCATGGTCTTATGTACAGATGCCTATATACAGCCTTCTTAGCGCAGTAGGCAGCGCGTCAGTCTCATAATCTGAAGGTCCTGAGTTCGATCCTCAGAGAGGGCATTTATTTCCTTCTTTTGGAATGCAAAATTCTCCGATTTTCTTGAAATGCGCAAACTATGCCTAGTTCAAAGATTTTTCCAAAGCAAATGTCTGACTATTTAAGTGGGGCTCTCACCCCAACTGCATGACAAACTTCTTCTTTCTGCATGATGGCAGGCTAGCCTTCTGGAAAAAAGCCAAGATAAGGAACAGAGGCTCCTGGAGATGCCGGGGATTGAACCCGGGACCTCATACATGCGAAGCATGCGCTCTACCACTGAGCTACATCCCCACTTTTGCCCTCGAGCTGTTTGATGGATGCAAGGAATCCCTGAAACCCAGGGACTGCAAAGTCTCGATCATAATCAATGGAAGGTATTGTTTGAATAAAAGTGAAATATATGGAAATCGAAGCAAAAAATCCTTCGAGCCGGATTTGAACCAGCGACCTAAGGATGTCTGACTTTATGCTACAGTCCTCCGCTCTACCAACTGAGCTATCGAAGGAGTGGCTGAAGTATCTTTCAGCGCTGTAATTATCTCTCGCTCAAGAAAGGTTGTGGGGGTGGGGATCAGGAGCAGATCGATGAAAATCATGAACATTACCTGCAGCTCCCTCTCAAAGTCACCAGTTCTTAGAGCACACTGTAAGGTACGTCTTATCACCCCAAAGGAGGATTTCAGACCAATGTTCATGTTCTGTCTTGGCTTGGGGATAAGCAGGGGTGCTCCAAATTTCAATTTTACAGAAAGGAAAGGAACTTTGATACAAAGACCTTGGGCAGCATTGGTGGCAAATGGATGGCTGCGCGGAACCATGAAAGAAATGACAGAAAGTTATGGGAGTCATTACTACGCACCCAGCATCAAGAACGTGCATTTTGGATGCATTTTCAAAAGGAAAGAGAACGGAAAAATCTGTAGATTGAAGGTGATTGAGATAAACAAAATATTCCGTTTTTCTAAAAGCTACTGTAAAGAGTCTCTGGTTTAGAAGAAGAACCCTTACCAATGATCAAGAGAGATGCGACAGATTTCTATCATCAAAGCATTATGGTTGTCAAGATGAATCATCACTTTGATGTCTTCAACAAGTAGGATTCTTTTGATCTATAATCATCAAAAATGAGATAGCCCCATTTCATGGGATTTTTCAAGGCAAACGTCTGACAGATTAAGCGGGGTCCTCATCCCGGTTGGAGGACATATCTCTTCCTTCATCATGATGCCAGCCTAGCTTTCGGCCCAAAATCCAAGGTAAGCATGGCAAAAGTCTGGAGATGCCGGGGATTGAACCCGGGGCCTCATACATGCAAAGCATGCGCTCTACCACTGAGCTACATCCCCACTTCTGCAAGGTTTGACTGTATGATTGGAAACCCTGCATTGAACCGACGGCCACATCACCCCATTCGACTCTGCAGTATACAATGTCAGTCAGGAAAATCCTTCAGCCTTGTACCTGGATGATCTTCATGGTCTTATGTACAGATGCCTATATACAGCCTTCTTAGCGCAGTAGGCAGCGCGTCAGTCTCATAATCTGAAGGTCCTGAGTTCGATCCTCAGAGAGGGCATTTATTTCCTTCTTTTGGAATGCAAAATTCTCCGATTTTCTTGAAATGCGCAAACTATGCCTAGTTCAAAGATTTTTCCAAAGCAAATGTCTGACTATTTAAGTGGGGCTCTCACCCCAACTGCATGACAAACTTCTTCTTTCTGCATGATGGCAGGCTAGCCTTCTGGAAAAAAGCCAAGATAAGGAACAGAGGCTCCTGGAGATGCCGGGGATTGAACCCGGGACCTCATACATGCAAAGCATGCGCTCTACCACTGAGCTACATCCCCACTTTTGCACTTGAGCTGTTTGATGGATGCAAGGAATCCCTGAAACCCAGGGACTGCAAAGTCTCGATCATAATCAATGGAAGGTATTGTTTGAATAAAAGTGAAAGATATGGAAATCGAAGCAAAAAATCCTTCGAGCCGGATTTGAACCAGCGACCTAAGGATGTCTGACTTTATGCTACAGTCCTCCGCTCTACCAACTGAGCTATCGAAGGAGTGGCTGAAGTATCTTTCAGCGCTGTAATTATCTCTCGCTCAAGAAAGGTTGTGGGGGTGGGGATCAGGAGCAGATCGATGAAAATCATGAACATTACCTGCAGCTCCCTCTCAAAGTCACCAGTTCTTAGAGCACACTGTAAGGTACGTCTTATCACCCCAAAGGAGGATTTCAGACCAAAGTTCATGTTCTGTCTTGGCTTGGGGATAAGCAGGGGTGCTCCAAATTTCAATTTTACAGAAAGGAAAGGAACTTTGATACAAAGACCTTGGGCAGCATTGGTGGCAAATGGATGGCTGCGCGGAACCATGAAAGAAATGACAGAAAGTTATGGGAGTCATTACTACGCACCCAGCATCAAGAACGTGCATTTTGGATGCATTTTCAAAAGGAAAGAGAACGGAAAAATCTGTAGATTGAAGGTGATTGAGATAAACAAAATATTCCGTTTTTCTAAAAGCTACTGTAAAGAGTCTCTGGTTTAGAAGAAGAACCCTTACCAATGATCAAGAGAGATGCGACAGATTTCTATCATCAAAGCATTATGGTTGTCAAGATGAATCATCACTTTGATGTCTTCAACAAGTAGGATTCTTTTGATCTATAATCATCAAAAATGAGATAGCCCCATTTCATGGGATTTTTCAAGGCAAACGTCTGACAGATTAAGCGGGGTCCTCATCCCGGTTGGAGGACATATCTCTTCCTTCATCATGATGCCAGCCTAGCTTTCGGCCCAAAATCCAAGGTAAGCATGGCAAAAGTCTGGAGATGCCGGGGATTGAACCCGGGGCCTCATACATGCAAAGCATGCGCTCTACCACTGAGCTACATCCCCACTTCTGCAAGGTTTGACTGTATGATTGGAAACCCTGCATTGAACCGACGGCCACATCACCCCATTCGACTCTGCAGTATACAATGTCAGTCAGGAAAATCCTTCAGCCTTGTACCTGGATGATCTTCATGGTCTTATGTACAGATGCCTATATACAGCCTTCTTAGCGCAGTAGGCAGCGCGTCAGTCTCATAATCTGAAGGTCCTGAGTTCGATCCTCAGAGAGGGCATTTATTTCCTTCTTTTGGAATGCAAAATTCTCCGATTTTCTTGAAATGCGCAAACTATGCCTAGTTCAAAGATTTTTCCAAAGCAAATGTCTGACTATTTAAGTGGGGCTCTCACCCCAACTGCATGACAAACTTCTTCTTTCTGCATGATGGCAGGCTAGCCTTCTGGAAAAAAGCCAAGATAAGGAACAGAGGCTCCTGGAGATGCCGGGGATTGAACCCGGGACCTCATACATGCGAAGCATGCGCTCTACCACTGAGCTACATCCCCACTTTTGCACTCGAGCTGTTTGATGGATGCAAGGAATCCCTGAAACCCAGGGACTGCAAAGTCTCGATCATAATCAATGGAAGGTATTGTTTGAATAAAAGTGAAAGATATGGAAATCGAAGCAAAAAATCCTTCGAGCCGGATTTGAACCAGCGACCTAAGGATGTCTGACTTTATGCTACAGTCCTCCGCTCTACCAACTGAGCTATCGAAGGAGTGGCTGAAGTATCTTTCAGCGCTGTAATTATCTCTCGCTCAAGAAAGGTTGTGGGGGTGGGGATCAGGAGCAGATCGATGAAAATCATGAACATTACCTGCAGCTCCCTCTCAAAGTCACCAGTTCTTAGAGCACACTGTAAGGTACGTCTTATCACCCCAAAGGAGGATTTCAGACCAAAGTTCATGTTCTGTCTTGGCTTGGGGATAAGCAGGGGTGCTCCAAATTTCAATTTTACAGAAAGGAAAGGAACTTTGATACAAAGACCTTGGGCAGCATTGGTGGCAAATGGATGGCTGCGCGGAACCATGAAAGAAATGACAGAAAGTTATGGGAGTCATTACTACGCACCCAGCATCAAGAACGTGCATTTTGGATGCATTTTCAAAAGGAAAGAGAACGGAAAAATCTGTAGATTGAAGGTGATTGAGATAAACAAAATATTCCGTTTTTCTAAAAGCTACTGTAAAGAGTCTCTGGTTTAGAAGAAGAACCCTTACCAATGATCAAGAGAGATGCGACAGATTTCTATCATCAAAGCATTATGGTTGTCAAGATGAATCATCACTTTGATGTCTTCAACAAGTAGGATTCTTTTGATCTATAATCATCAAAAATGAGATAGCCCCATTTCATGGGATTTTTCAAGGCAAACGTCTGACAGATTAAGCGGGGTCCTCATCCCGGTTGGAGGACATATCTCTTCCTTCATCATGATGCCAGCCTAGCTTTCGGCCCAAAATCCAAGGTAAGCATGGCAAAAGTCTGGAGATGCCGGGGATTGAACCCGGGGCCTCATACATGCAAAGCATGCGCTCTACCACTGAGCTACATCCCCACTTCTGCAAGGTTTGACTGTATGATTGGAAACCCTGCATTGAACCGACGGCCACATCACCCCATTCGACTCTGCAGTATACAATGTCAGTCAGGAAAATCCTTCAGCCTTGTACCTGGATGATCTTCATGGTCTTATGTACAGATGCCTATATACAGCCTTCTTAGCGCAGTAGGCAGCGCGTCAGTCTCATAATCTGAAGGTCCTGAGTTCGATCCTCAGAGAGGGCATTTATTTCCTTCTTTTGGAATGCAAAATTCTCCGATTTTCTTGAAATGCGCAAACTATGCCTAGTTCAAAGATTTTTCCAAAGCAAATGTCTGACTATTTAAGTGGGGCTCTCACCCCAACTGCATGACAAACTTCTTCTTTCTGCATGATGGCAGGCTAGCCTTCTGGAAAAAAGCCAAGATAAGGAACAGAGGCTCCTGGAGATGCCGGGGATTGAACCCGGGACCTCATACATGCGAAGCATGCGCTCTACCACTGAGCTACATCCCCACTTTTGCACTCGAGCTGTTTGATGGATGCAAGGAATCCCTGAAACCCAGGGACTGCAAAGTCTCGATCATAATCAATGGAAGGTATTGTTTGAATAAAAGTGAAAGATATGGAAATCGAAGCAAAAAATCCTTCGAGCCGGATTTGAACCAGCGACCTAAGGATGTCTGACTTTATGCTACAGTCCTCCGCTCTACCAACTGAGCTATCGAAGGAGTGGCTGAAGTATCTTTCAGCGCTGTAATTATCTCTCGCTCAAGAAAGGTTGTGGGGGTGGGGATCAGGAGCAGATCGATGAAAATCATGAACATTACCTGCAGCTCCCTCTCAAAGTCACCAGTTCTTAGAGCACACTGTAAGGTACGTCTTATCACCCCAAAGGAGGATTTCAGACCAAAGTTCATGTTCTGTCTTGGCTTGGGGATAAGCAGGGGTGCTCCAAATTTCAATTTTACAGAAAGGAAAGGAACTTTGATACAAAGACCTTGGGCAGCATTGGTGGCAAATGGATGGCTGCGCGGAACCATGAAAGAAATGACAGAAAGTTATGGGAGTCATTACTACGCACCCAGCATCAAGAACGTGCATTTTGGATGCATTTTCAAAAGGAAAGAGAACGGAAAAATCTGTAGATTGAAGGTGATTGAGATAAACAAAATATTCCGTTTTTCTAAAAGCTACTGTAAAGAGTCTCTGGTTTAGAAGAAGAACCCTTACCAATGATCAAGAGAGATGCGACAGATTTCTATCATCAAAGCATTATGGTTGTCAAGATGAATCATCACTTTGATGTCTTCAACAAGTAGGATTCTTTTGATCTATAATCATCAAAAATGAGATAGCCCCATTTCATGGGATTTTTCAAGGCAAACGTCTGACAGATTAAGCGGGGTCCTCATCCCGGTTGGAGGACATATCTCTTCCTTCATCATGATGCCAGAATAGTTTTCGGCCCAAAATCCAAGGTAAGCATGGCAAAAGTCTGGAGATGCCGGGGATTGAACCCGGGGCCTCATACATGCAAAGCATGCGCTCTACCACTGAGCTACATCCCCACTTCTGCAAGGTTTGACTGTATGATTGGAAACCCTGCATTGAACCGACGGCCACATCACCCCATTCGACTCTGCAGTATACAATGTCAGTCAGGAAAATCCTTCAGCCTTGTACCTGGATGATCTTCATGGTCTTATGTACAGATGCCTATATACAGCCTTCTTAGCGCAGTAGGCAGCGCGTCAGTCTCATAATCTGAAGGTCCTGAGTTCGATCCTCAGAGAGGGCATTTATTTCCTTCTTTTGGAATGCAAAATTCTCCGATTTTCTTGAAATGCGCAAACTATGCCTAGTTCAAAGATTTTTCCAAAGCAAATGTCTGACTATTTAAGTGGGGCTCTCACCCCAACTGCATGACAAACTTCTTCTTTCTGCATGATGGCAGGCTAGCCTTCTGGAAAAAAGCCAAGATAAGGAACAGAGGCTCCTGGAGATGCCGGGGATTGAACCCGGGACCTCATACATGCAAAGCATGCGCTCTACCACTGAGCTACATCCCCACTTTTGCACTCGAGCTGTTTGATGGATGCAAGGAATCCCTGAAACCCAGGGACTGCAAAGTCTCGATCATAATCAATGGAAGGTATTGTTTGAATAAAAGTGAAAGATATGGAAATCGAAGCAAAAAATCCTTCGAGCCGGATTTGAACCAGCGACCTAAGGATGTCTGACTTTATGCTACAGTCCTCCGCTCTACCAACTGAGCTATCGAAGGAGTGGCTGAAGTATCTTTCAGCGCTGTAATTATCTCTCGCTCAAGAAAGGTTGTGGGGGTGGGGATCAGGAGCAGATCGATGAAAATCATGAACATTACCTGCAGCTCCCTCTCAAAGTCACCAGTTCTTAGAGCACACTGTAAGGTACGTCTTATCACCCCAAAGGAGGATTTCAGACCAAAGTTCATGTTCTGTCTTGGCTTGGGGATAAGCAGGGGTGCTCCAAATTTCAATTTTACAGAAAGGAAAGGAACTTTGATACAAAGACCTTGGGCAGCATTGGTGGCAAATGGATGGCTGCGCGGAACCATGAAAGAAATGACAGAAAGTTATGGGAGTCATTACTACGCACCCAGCATCAAGAACGTGCATTTTGGATGCATTTTCAAAAGGAAAGAGAACGGAAAAATCTGTAGATTGAAGGTGATTGAGATAAACAAAATATTCCGTTTTTCTAAAAGCTACTGTAAAGAGTCTCTGGTTTAGAAGAAGAACCCTTACCAATGATCAAGAGAGATGCGACAGATTTCTATCATCAAAGCATTATGGTTGTCAAGATGAATCATCACTTTGATGTCTTCAACAAGTAGGATTCTTTTGATCTATAATCATCAAAAATGAGATAGCCCCACTTCATGGGATTTTTCAAGGCAAACGTCTGACAGATTAAGCGGGGTCCTCATCCCGGTTGGAGGACATATCTCTTCCTTCATCATGATGCCAGCCTAGCTTTCGGCCCAAAATCCAAGGTAAGCATGGCAAAAGTCTGGAGATGCCGGGGATTGAACCCGGGGCCTCATACATGCAAAGCATGCGCTCTACCACTGAGCTACATCCCCACTTCTGCAAGGTTTGACTGTATGATTGGAAACCCTGCATTGAACCGACGGCCACATCACCCCATTCGACTCTGCAGTATACAATGTCAGTCAGGAAAATCCTTCAGCCTTGTACCTGGATGATCTTCATGGTCTTATGTACAGATGCCTATATACAGCCTTCTTAGCGCAGTAGGCAGCGCGTCAGTCTCATAATCTGAAGGTCCTGAGTTCGATCCTCAGAGAGGGCATTTATTTCCTTCTTTTGGAATGCAAAATTCTCCGATTTTCTTGAAATGCGCAAACTATGCCTAGTTCAAAGATTTTTCCAAAGCAAATGTCTGACTATTTAAGTGGGGCTCTCACCCCAACTGCATGACAAACTTCTTCTTTCTGCATGATGGCAGGCTAGCCTTCTGGAAAAAAGCCAAGATAAGGAACAGAGGCTCCTGGAGATGCCGGGGATTGAACCCGGGACCTCATACATGCGAAGCATGCGCTCTACCACTGAGCTACATCCCCACTTTTGCCCTCGAGCTGTTTGATGGATGCAAGGAATCCCTGAAACCCAGGGACTGCAAAGTCTCGATCATAATCAATGGAAGGTATTGTTTGAATAAAAGTGAAATATATGGAAATCGAAGCAAAAAATCCTTCGAGCCGGATTTGAACCAGCGACCTAAGGATGTCTGACTTTATGCTACAGTCCTCCGCTCTACCAACTGAGCTATCGAAGTAGTGGCTGAAGTATCTTTCAGCGCTGTAATTATCTCTCGCTCAAGAAAGGTTGTGGGGGTGGGGATCAGGAGCAGATCGATGAAAATCATGAACATTACCTGCAGCTCCCTCTCAAAGTCACCAGTTCTTAGAGCACACTGTAAGGTACGTCTTATCACCCCAAAGGAGGATTTCAGACCAATGTTCATGTTCTGTCTTGGCTTGGGGATAAGCAGGGGTGCTCCAAATTTCAATTTTACAGAAAGGAAAGGAACTTTGATACAAAGACCTTGGGCAGCATTGGTGGCAAATGGATGGCTGCGCGGAACCATGAAAGAAATGACAGAAAGTTATGGGAGTCATTACTACGCACCCAGCATCAAGAACGTGCATTTTGGATGCATTTTCAAAAGGAAAGAGAACGGAAAAATCTGTAGATTGAAGGTGATTGAGATAAACAAAATATTCCGTTTTTCTAAAAGCTACTGTAAAGAGTCTCTGGTTTAGAAGAAGAACCCTTACCAATGATCAAGAGAGATGCGACAGATTTCTATCATCAAAGCATTATGGTTGTCAAGATGAATCATCACTTTGATGTCTTCAACAAGTAGGATTCTTTTGATCTATAATCATCAAAAATGAGATAGCCCCATTTCATGGGATTTTTCAAGGCAAACGTCTGACAGATTAAGCGGGGTCCTCATCCCGGTTGGAGGACATATCTCTTCCTTCATCATGATGCCAGCCTAGCTTTCGGCCCAAAATCCAAGGTAAGCATGGCAAAAGTCTGGAGATGCCGGGGATTGAACCCGGGGCCTCATACATGCAAAGCATGCGCTCTACCACTGAGCTACATCCCCACTTCTGCAAGGTTTGACTGTATGATTGGAAACCCTGCATTGAACCGACGGCCACATCACCCCATTCGACTCTGCAGTATACAATGTCAGTCAGGAAAATCCTTCAGCCTTGTACCTGGATGATCTTCATGGTCTTATGTACAGATGCCTATATACAGCCTTCTTAGCGCAGTAGGCAGCGCGTCAGTCTCATAATCTGAAGGTCCTGAGTTCGATCCTCAGAGAGGGCATTTATTTCCTTCTTTTGGAATGCAAAATTCTCCGATTTTCTTGAAATGCGCAAACTATGCCTAGTTCAAAGATTTTTCCAAAGCAAATGTCTGACTATTTAAGTGGGGCTCTCACCCCAACTGCATGACAAACTTCTTCTTTCTGCATGATGGCAGGCTAGCCTTCTGGAAAAAAGCCAAGATAAGGAACAGAGGCTCCTGGAGATGCCGGGGATTGAACCCGGGACCTCATACATGCAAAGCATGCGCTCTACCACTGAGCTACATCCCCACTTTTGCACTCGAGCTGTTTGATGGATGCAAGGAATCCCTGAAACCCAGGGACTGCAAAGTCTCGATCATAATCAATGGAAGGTATTGTTTGAATAAAAGTGAAAGATATGGAAATCGAAGCAAAAAATCCTTCGAGCCGGATTTGAACCAGCGACCTAAGGATGTCTGACTTTATGCTACAGTCCTCCGCTCTACCAACTGAGCTATCGAAGGAGTGGCTGAAGTATCTTTCAGCGCTGTAATTATCTCTCGCTCAAGAAAGGTTGTGGGGGTGGGGATCAGGAGCAGATCGATGAAAATCATGAACATTACCTGCAGCTCCCTCTCAAAGTCACCAGTTCTTAGAGCACACTGTAAGGTACGTCTTATCACCCCAAAGGAGGATTTCAGACCAAAGTTCATGTTCTGTCTTGGCTTGGGGATAAGCAGGGGTGCTCCAAATTTCAATTTTACAGAAAGGAAAGGAACTTTGATACAAAGACCTTGGGCAGCATTGGTGGCAAATGGATGGCTGCGCGGAACCATGAAAGAAATGACAGAAAGTTATGGGAGTCATTACTACGCACCCAGCATCAAGAACGTGCATTTTGGATGCATTTTCAAAAGGAAAGAGAACGGAAAAATCTGTAGATTGAAGGTGATTGAGATAAACAAAATATTCCGTTTTTCTAAAAGCTACTGTAAAGAGTCTCTGGTTTAGAAGAAGAACCCTTACCAATGATCAAGAGAGATGCGACAGATTTCTATCATCAAAGCATTATGGTTGTCAAGATGAATCATCACTTTGATGTCTTCAACAAGTAGGATTCTTTTGATCTATAATCATCAAAAATGAGATAGCCCCACTTCATGGGATTTTTCAAGGCAAACGTCTGACAGATTAAGCGGGGTCCTCATCCCGGTTGGAGGACATATCTCTTCCTTCATCATGATGCCAGCCTAGCTTTCGGCCCAAAATCCAAGGTAAGCATGGCAAAAGTCTGGAGATGCCGGGGATTGAACCCGGGGCCTCATACATGCAAAGCATGCGCTCTACCACTGAGCTACATCCCCACTTCTGCAAGGTTTGACTGTATGATTGGAAACCCTGCATTGAACCGACGGCCACATCACCCCATTCGACTCTGCAGTATACAATGTCAGTCAGGAAAATCCTTCAGCCTTGTACCTGGATGATCTTCATGGTCTTATGTACAGATGCCTATATACAGCCTTCTTAGCGCAGTAGGCAGCGCGTCAGTCTCATAATCTGAAGGTCCTGAGTTCGATCCTCAGAGAGGGCATTTATTTCCTTCTTTTGGAATGCAAAATTCTCCGATTTTCTTGAAATGCGCAAACTATGCCTAGTTCAAAGATTTTTCCAAAGCAAATGTCTGACTATTTAAGTGGGGCTCTCACCCCAACTGCATGACAAACTTCTTCTTTCTGCATGATGGCAGGCTAGCCTTCTGGAAAAAAGCCAAGATAAGGAACAGAGGCTCCTGGAGATGCCGGGGATTGAACCCGGGACCTCATACATGCAAAGCATGCGCTCTACCACTGAGCTACATCCCCACTTTTGCACTCGAGCTGTTTGATGGATGCAAGGAATCCCTGAAACCCAGGGACTGCAAAGTCTCGATCATAATCAATGGAAGGTATTGTTTGAATAAAAGTGAAAGATATGGAAATCGAAGCAAAAAATCCTTCGAGCCGGATTTGAACCAGCGACCTAAGGATGTCTGACTTTATGCTACAGTCCTCCGCTCTACCAACTGAGCTATCGAAGGAGTGGCTGAAGTATCTTTCAGCGCTGTAATTATCTCTCGCTCAAGAAAGGTTGTGGGGGTGGGGATCAGGAGCAGATCGATGAAAATCATGAACATTACCTGCAGCTCCCTCTCAAAGTCACCAGTTCTTAGAGCACACTGTAAGGTACGTCTTATCACCCCAAAGGAGGATTTCAGACCAAAGTTCATGTTCTGTCTTGGCTTGGGGATAAGCAGGGGTGCTCCAAATTTCAATTTTACAGAAAGGAAAGGAACTTTGATACAAAGACCTTGGGCAGCATTGGTGGCAAATGGATGGCTGCGCGGAACCATGAAAGAAATGACAGAAAGTTATGGGAGTCATTACTACGCACCCAGCATCAAGAACGTGCATTTTGGATGCATTTTCAAAAGGAAAGAGAACGGAAAAATCTGTAGATTGAAGGTGATTGAGATAAACAAAATATTCCGTTTTTCTAAAAGCTACTGTAAAGAGTCTCTGGTTTAGAAGAAGAACCCTTACCAATGATCAAGAGAGATGCGACAGATTTCTATCATCAAAGCATTATGGTTGTCAAGATGAATCATCACTTTGATGTCTTCAACAAGTAGGATTCTTTTGATCTATAATCATCAAAAATGAGATAGCCCCATTTCATGGGATTTTTCAAGGCAAACGTCTGACAGATTAAGCGGGGTCCTCATCCCGGTTGGAGGACATATCTCTTCCTTCATCATGATGCCAGCCTAGCTTTCGGCCCAAAATCCAAGGTAAGCATGGCAAAAGTCTGGAGATGCCGGGGATTGAACCCGGGGCCTCATACATGCAAAGCATGCGCTCTACCACTGAGCTACATCCCCACTTCTGCAAGGTTTGACTGTATGATTGGAAACCCTGCATTGAACCGACGGCCACATCACCCCATTCGACTCTGCAGTATACAATGTCAGTCAGGAAAATCCTTCAGCCTTGTACCTGGATGATCTTCATGGTCTTATGTACAGATGCCTATATACAGCCTTCTTAGCGCAGTAGGCAGCGCGTCAGTCTCATAATCTGAAGGTCCTGAGTTCGATCCTCAGAGAGGGCATTTATTTCCTTCTTTTGGAATGCAAAATTCTCCGATTTTCTTGAAATGCGCAAACTATGCCTAGTTCAAAGATTTTTCCAAAGCAAATGTCTGACTATTTAAGTGGGGCTCTCACCCCAACTGCATGACAAACTTCTTCTTTCTGCATGATGGCAGGCTAGCCTTCTGGAAAAAAGCCAAGATAAGGAACAGAGGCTCCTGGAGATGCCGGGGATTGAACCCGGGACCTCATACATGCGAAGCATGCGCTCTACCACTGAGCTACATCCCCACTTTTGCACTCGAGCTGTTTGATGGATGCAAGGAATCCCTGAAACCCAGGGACTGCAAAGTCTCGATCATAATCAATGGAAGGTATTGTTTGAATAAAAGTGAAAGATATGGAAATCGAAGCAAAAAATCCTTCGAGCCGGATTTGAACCAGCGACCTAAGGATGTCTGACTTTATGCTACAGTCCTCCGCTCTACCAACTGAGCTATCGAAGGAGTGGCTGAAGTATCTTTCAGCGCTGTAATTATCTCTCGCTCAAGAAAGGTTGTGGGGGTGGGGATCAGGAGCAGATCGATGAAAATCATGAACATTACCTGCAGCTCCCTCTCAAAGTCACCAGTTCTTAGAGCACACTGTAAGGTACGTCTTATCACCCCAAAGGAGGATTTCAGACCAAAGTTCATGTTCTGTCTTGGCTTGGGGATAAGCAGGGGTGCTCCAAATTTCAATTTTACAGAAAGGAAAGGAACTTTGATACAAAGACCTTGGGCAGCATTGGTGGCAAATGGATGGCTGCGCGGAACCATGAAAGAAATGACAGAAAGTTATGGGAGTCATTACTACGCACCCAGCATCAAGAACGTGCATTTTGGATGCATTTTCAAAAGGAAAGAGAACGGAAAAATCTGTAGATTGAAGGTGATTGAGATAAACAAAATATTCCGTTTTTCTAAAAGCTACTGTAAAGAGTCTCTGGTTTAGAAGAAGAACCCTTACCAATGATCAAGAGAGATGCGACAGATTTCTATCATCAAAGCATTATGGTTGTCAAGATGAATCATCACTTTGATGTCTTCAACAAGTAGGATTCTTTTGATCTATAATCATCAAAAATGAGATAGCCCCATTTCATGGGATTTTTCAAGGCAAACGTCTGACAGATTAAGCGGGGTCCTCATCCCGGTTGGAGGACATATCTCTTCCTTCATCATGATGCCAGCCTAGCTTTCGGCCCAAAATCCAAGGTAAGCATGGCAAAAGTCTGGAGATGCCGGGGATTGAACCCGGGGCCTCATACATGCAAAGCATGCGCTCTACCACTGAGCTACATCCCCACTTCTGCAAGGTTTGACTGTATGATTGGAAACCCTGCATTGAACCGACGGCCACATCACCCCATTCGACTCTGCAGTATACAATGTCAGTCAGGAAAATCCTTCAGCCTTGTACCTGGATGATCTTCATGGTCTTATGTACAGATGCCTATATACAGCCTTCTTAGCGCAGTAGGCAGCGCGTCAGTCTCATAATCTGAAGGTCCTGAGTTCGATCCTCAGAGAGGGCATTTATTTCCTTCTTTTGGAATGCAAAATTCTCCGATTTTCTTGAAATGCGCAAACTATGCCTAGTTCAAAGATTTTTCCAAAGCAAATGTCTGACTATTTAAGTGGGGCTCTCACCCCAACTGCATGACAAACTTCTTCTTTCTGCATGATGGCAGGCTAGCCTTCTGGAAAAAAGCCAAGATAAGGAACAGAGGCTCCTGGAGATGCCGGGGATTGAACCCGGGACCTCATACATGCGAAGCATGCGCTCTACCACTGAGCTACATCCCCACTTTTGCACTTGAGCTGTTTGATGGATGCAAGGAATCCCTGAAACCCAGGGACTGCAAAGTCTCGATCATAATCAATGGAAGGTATTGTTTGAATAAAAGTGAAAGATATGGAAATCGAAGCAAAAAATCCTTCGAGCCGGATTTGAACCAGCGACCTAAGGATGTCTGACTTTATGCTACAGTCCTCCGCTCTACCAACTGAGCTATCGAAGGAGTGGCTGAAGTATCTTTCAGCGCTGTAATTATCTCTCGCTCAAGAAAGGTTGTGGGGGTGGGGATCAGGAGCAGATCGATGAAAATCATGAACATTACCTGCAGCTCCCTCTCAAAGTCACCAGTTCTTAGAGCACACTGTAAGGTACGTCTTATCACCCCAAAGGAGGATTTCAGACCAAAGTTCATGTTCTGTCTTGGCTTGGGGATAAGCAGGGGTGCTCCAAATTTCAATTTTACAGAAAGGAAAGGAACTTTGATACAAAGACCTTGGGCAGCATTGGTGGCAAATGGATGGCTGCGCGGAACCATGAAAGAAATGACAGAAAGTTATGGGAGTCATTACTACGCACCCAGCATCAAGAACGTGCATTTTGGATGCATTTTCAAAAGGAAAGAGAACGGAAAAATCTGTAGATTGAAGGTGATTGAGATAAACAAAATATTCCGTTTTTCTAAAAGCTACTGTAAAGAGTCTCTGGTTTAGAAGAAGAACCCTTACCAATGATCAAGAGAGATGCGACAGATTTCTATCATCAAAGCATTATGGTTGTCAAGATGAATCATCACTTTGATGTCTTCAACAAGTAGGATTCTTTTGATCTATAATCATCAAAAATGAGATAGCCCCACTTCATGGGATTTTTCAAGGCAAACGTCTGACAGATTAAGCGGGGTCCTCATCCCGGTTGGAGGACATATCTCTTCCTTCATCATGATGCCAGCCTAGCTTTCGGCCCAAAATCCAAGGTAAGCATGGCAAAAGTCTGGAGATGCCGGGGATTGAACCCGGGGCCTCATACATGCAAAGCATGCGCTCTACCACTGAGCTACATCCCCACTTCTGCAAGGTTTGACTGTATGATTGGAAACCCTGCATTGAACCGACGGCCACATCACCCCATTCGACTCTGCAGTATACAATGTCAGTCAGGAAAATCCTTCAGCCTTGTACCTGGATGATCTTCATGGTCTTATGTACAGATGCCTATATACAGCCTTCTTAGCGCAGTAGGCAGCGCGTCAGTCTCATAATCTGAAGGTCCTGAGTTCGATCCTCAGAGAGGGCATTTATTTCCTTCTTTTGGAATGCAAAATTCTCCGATTTTCTTGAAATGCGCAAACTATGCCTAGTTCAAAGATTTTTCCAAAGCAAATGTCTGACTATTTAAGTGGGGCTCTCACCCCAACTGCATGACAAACTTCTTCTTTCTGCATGATGGCAGGCTAGCCTTCTGGAAAAAAGCCAAGATAAGGAACAGAGGCTCCTGGAGATGCCGGGGATTGAACCCGGGACCTCATACATGCGAAGCATGCGCTCTACCACTGAGCTACATCCCCACTTTTGCCCTCGAGCTGTTTGATGGATGCAAGGAATCCCTGAAACCCAGGGACTGCAAAGTCTCGATCATAATCAATGGAAGGTATTGTTTGAATAAAAGTGAAATATATGGAAATCGAAGCAAAAAATCCTTCGAGCCGGATTTGAACCAGCGACCTAAGGATGTCTGACTTTATGCTACAGTCCTCCGCTCTACCAACTGAGCTATCGAAGGAGTGGCTGAAGTATCTTTCAGCGCTGTAATTATCTCTCGCTCAAGAAAGGTTGTGGGGGTGGGGATCAGGAGCAGATCGATGAAAATCATGAACATTACCTGCAGCTCCCTCTCAAAGTCACCAGTTCTTAGAGCACACTGTAAGGTACGTCTTATCACCCCAAAGGAGGATTTCAGACCAATGTTCATGTTCTGTCTTGGCTTGGGGATAAGCAGGGGTGCTCCAAATTTCAATTTTACAGAAAGGAAAGGAACTTTGATACAAAGACCTTGGGCAGCATTGGTGGCAAATGGATGGCTGCGCGGAACCATGAAAGAAATGACAGAAAGTTATGGGAGTCATTACTACGCACCCAGCATCAAGAACGTGCATTTTGGATGCATTTTCAAAAGGAAAGAGAACGGAAAAATCTGTAGATTGAAGGTGATTGAGATAAACAAAATATTCCGTTTTTCTAAAAGCTACTGTAAAGAGTCTCTGGTTTAGAAGAAGAACCCTTACCAATGATCAAGAGAGATGCGACAGATTTCTATCATCAAAGCATTATGGTTGTCAAGATGAATCATCACTTTGATGTCTTCAACAAGTAGGATTCTTTTGATCTATAATCATCAAAAATGAGATAGCCCCATTTCATGGGATTTTTCAAGGCAAACGTCTGACAGATTAAGCGGGGTCCTCATCCCGGTTGGAGGACATATCTCTTCCTTCATCATGATGCCAGCCTAGCTTTCGGCCCAAAATCCAAGGTAAGCATGGCAAAAGTCTGGAGATGCCGGGGATTGAACCCGGGGCCTCATACATGCAAAGCATGCGCTCTACCACTGAGCTACATCCCCACTTCTGCAAGGTTTGACTGTATGATTGGAAACCCTGCATTGAACCGACGGCCACATCACCCCATTCGACTCTGCAGTATACAATGTCAGTCAGGAAAATCCTTCAGCCTTGTACCTGGATGATCTTCATGGTCTTATGTACAGATGCCTATATACAGCCTTCTTAGCGCAGTAGGCAGCGCGTCAGTCTCATAATCTGAAGGTCCTGAGTTCGATCCTCAGAGAGGGCATTTATTTCCTTCTTTTGGAATGCAAAATTCTCCGATTTTCTTGAAATGCGCAAACTATGCCTAGTTCAAAGATTTTTCCAAAGCAAATGTCTGACTATTTAAGTGGGGCTCTCACCCCAACTGCATGACAAACTTCTTCTTTCTGCATGATGGCAGGCTAGCCTTCTGGAAAAAAGCCAAGATAAGGAACAGAGGCTCCTGGAGATGCCGGGGATTGAACCCGGGACCTCATACATGCAAAGCATGCGCTCTACCACTGAGCTACATCCCCACTTTTGCACTCGAGCTGTTTGATGGATGCAAGGAATCCCTGAAACCCAGGGACTGCAAAGTCTCGATCATAATCAATGGAAGGTATTGTTTGAATAAAAGTGAAAGATATGGAAATCGAAGCAAAAAATCCTTCGAGCCGGATTTGAACCAGCGACCTAAGGATGTCTGACTTTATGCTACAGTCCTCCGCTCTACCAACTGAGCTATCGAAGGAGTGGCTGAAGTATCTTTCAGCGCTGTAATTATCTCTCGCTCAAGAAAGGTTGTGGGGGTGGGGATCAGGAGCAGATCGATGAAAATCATGAACATTACCTGCAGCTCCCTCTCAAAGTCACCAGTTCTTAGAGCACACTGTAAGGTACGTCTTATCACCCCAAAGGAGGATTTCAGACCAAAGTTCATGTTCTGTCTTGGCTTGGGGATAAGCAGGGGTGCTCCAAATTTCAATTTTACAGAAAGGAAAGGAACTTTGATACAAAGACCTTGGGCAGCATTGGTGGCAAATGGATGGCTGCGCGGAACCATGAAAGAAATGACAGAAAGTTATGGGAGTCATTACTACGCACCCAGCATCAAGAACGTGCATTTTGGATGCATTTTCAAAAGGAAAGAGAACGGAAAAATCTGTAGATTGAAGGTGATTGAGATAAACAAAATATTCCGTTTTTCTAAAAGCTACTGTAAAGAGTCTCTGGTTTAGAAGAAGAACCCTTACCAATGATCAAGAGAGATGCGACAGATTTCTATCATCAAAGCATTATGGTTGTCAAGATGAATCATCACTTTGATGTCTTCAACAAGTAGGATTCTTTTGATCTATAATCATCAAAAATGAGATAGCCCCACTTCATGGGATTTTTCAAGGCAAACGTCTGACAGATTAAGCGGGGTCCTCATCCCGGTTGGAGGACATATCTCTTCCTTCATCATGATGCCAGCCTAGCTTTCGGCCCAAAATCCAAGGTAAGCATGGCAAAAGTCTGGAGATGCCGGGGATTGAACCCGGGGCCTCATACATGCAAAGCATGCGCTCTACCACTGAGCTACATCCCCACTTCTGCAAGGTTTGACTGTATGATTGGAAACCCTGCATTGAACCGACGGCCACATCACCCCATTCGACTCTGCAGTATACAATGTCAGTCAGGAAAATCCTTCAGCCTTGTACCTGGATGATCTTCATGGTCTTATGTACAGATGCCTATATACAGCCTTCTTAGCGCAGTAGGCAGCGCGTCAGTCTCATAATCTGAAGGTCCTGAGTTCGATCCTCAGAGAGGGCATTTATTTCCTTCTTTTGGAATGCAAAATTCTCCGATTTTCTTGAAATGCGCAAACTATGCCTAGTTCAAAGATTTTTCCAAAGCAAATGTCTGACTATTTAAGTGGGGCTCTCACCCCAACTGCATGACAAACTTCTTCTTTCTGCATGATGGCAGGCTAGCCTTCTGGAAAAAAGCCAAGATAAGGAACAGAGGCTCCTGGAGATGCCGGGGATTGAACCCGGGACCTCATACATGCGAAGCATGCGCTCTACCACTGAGCTACATCCCCACTTTTGCCCTCGAGCTGTTTGATGGATGCAAGGAATCCCTGAAACCCAGGGACTGCAAAGTCTCGATCATAATCAATGGAAGGTATTGTTTGAATAAAAGTGAAATATATGGAAATCGAAGCAAAAAATCCTTCGAGCCGGATTTGAACCAGCGACCTAAGGATGTCTGACTTTATGCTACAGTCCTCCGCTCTACCAACTGAGCTATCGAAGGAGTGGCTGAAGTATCTTTCAGCGCTGTAATTATCTCTCGCTCAAGAAAGGTTGTGGGGGTGGGGATCAGGAGCAGATCGATGAAAATCATGAACATTACCTGCAGCTCCCTCTCAAAGTCACCAGTTCTTAGAGCACACTGTAAGGTACGTCTTATCACCCCAAAGGAGGATTTCAGACCAATGTTCATGTTCTGTCTTGGCTTGGGGATAAGCAGGGGTGCTCCAAATTTCAATTTTACAGAAAGGAAAGGAACTTTGATACAAAGACCTTGGGCAGCATTGGTGGCAAATGGATGGCTGCGCGGAACCATGAAAGAAATGACAGAAAGTTATGGGAGTCATTACTACGCACCCAGCATCAAGAACGTGCATTTTGGATGCATTTTCAAAAGGAAAGAGAACGGAAAAATCTGTAGATTGAAGGTGATTGAGATAAACAAAATATTCCGTTTTTCTAAAAGCTACTGTAAAGAGTCTCTGGTTTAGAAGAAGAACCCTTACCAATGATCAAGAGAGATGCGACAGATTTCTATCATCAAAGCATTATGGTTGTCAAGATGAATCATCACTTTGATGTCTTCAACAAGTAGGATTCTTTTGATCTATAATCATCAAAAATGAGATAGCCCCATTTCATGGGATTTTTCAAGGCAAACGTCTGACAGATTAAGCGGGGTCCTCATCCCGGTTGGAGGACATATCTCTTCCTTCATCATGATGCCAGCCTAGCTTTCGGCCCAAAATCCAAGGTAAGCATGGCAAAAGTCTGGAGATGCCGGGGATTGAACCCGGGGCCTCATACATGCAAAGCATGCGCTCTACCACTGAGCTACATCCCCACTTCTGCAAGGTTTGACTGTATGATTGGAAACCCTGCATTGAACCGACGGCCACATCACCCCATTCGACTCTGCAGTATACAATGTCAGTCAGGAAAATCCTTCAGCCTTGTACCTGGATGATCTTCATGGTCTTATGTACAGATGCCTATATACAGCCTTCTTAGCGCAGTAGGCAGCGCGTCAGTCTCATAATCTGAAGGTCCTGAGTTCGATCCTCAGAGAGGGCATTTATTTCCTTCTTTTGGAATGCAAAATTCTCCGATTTTCTTGAAATGCGCAAACTATGCCTAGTTCAAAGATTTTTCCAAAGCAAATGTCTGACTATTTAAGTGGGGCTCTCACCCCAACTGCATGACAAACTTCTTCTTTCTGCATGATGGCAGGCTAGCCTTCTGGAAAAAAGCCAAGATAAGGAACAGAGGCTCCTGGAGATGCCGGGGATTGAACCCGGGACCTCATACATGCAAAGCATGCGCTCTACCACTGAGCTACATCCCCACTTTTGCACTCGAGCTGTTTGATGGATGCAAGGAATCCCTGAAACCCAGGGACTGCAAAGTCTCGATCATAATCAATGGAAGGTATTGTTTGAATAAAAGTGAAAGATATGGAAATCGAAGCAAAAAATCCTTCGAGCCGGATTTGAACCAGCGACCTAAGGATGTCTGACTTTATGCTACAGTCCTCCGCTCTACCAACTGAGCTATCGAAGGAGTGGCTGAAGTATCTTTCAGCGCTGTAATTATCTCTCGCTCAAGAAAGGTTGTGGGGGTGGGGATCAGGAGCAGATCGATGAAAATCATGAACATTACCTGCAGCTCCCTCTCAAAGTCACCAGTTCTTAGAGCACACTGTAAGGTACGTCTTATCACCCCAAAGGAGGATTTCAGACCAAAGTTCATGTTCTGTCTTGGCTTGGGGATAAGCAGGGGTGCTCCAAATTTCAATTTTACAGAAAGGAAAGGAACTTTGATACAAAGACCTTGGGCAGCATTGGTGGCAAATGGATGGCTGCGCGGAACCATGAAAGAAATGACAGAAAGTTATGGGAGTCATTACTACGCACCCAGCATCAAGAACGTGCATTTTGGATGCATTTTCAAAAGGAAAGAGAACGGAAAAATCTGTAGATTGAAGGTGATTGAGATAAACAAAATATTCCGTTTTTCTAAAAGCTACTGTAAAGAGTCTCTGGTTTAGAAGAAGAACCCTTACCAATGATCAAGAGAGATGCGACAGATTTCTATCATCAAAGCATTATGGTTGTCAAGATGAATCATCACTTTGATGTCTTCAACAAGTAGGATTCTTTTGATCTATAATCATCAAAAATGAGATAGCCCCACTTCATGGGATTTTTCAAGGCAAACGTCTGACAGATTAAGCGGGGTCCTCATCCCGGTTGGAGGACATATCTCTTCCTTCATCATGATGCCAGCCTAGCTTTCGGCCCAAAATCCAAGGTAAGCATGGCAAAAGTCTGGAGATGCCGGGGATTGAACCCGGGGCCTCATACATGCAAAGCATGCGCTCTACCACTGAGCTACATCCCCACTTCTGCAAGGTTTGACTGTATGATTGGAAACCCTGCATTGAACCGACGGCCACATCACCCCATTCGACTCTGCAGTATACAATGTCAGTCAGGAAAATCCTTCAGCCTTGTACCTGGATGATCTTCATGGTCTTATGTACAGATGCCTATATACAGCCTTCTTAGCGCAGTAGGCAGCGCGTCAGTCTCATAATCTGAAGGTCCTGAGTTCGATCCTCAGAGAGGGCATTTATTTCCTTCTTTTGGAATGCAAAATTCTCCGATTTTCTTGAAATGCGCAAACTATGCCTAGTTCAAAGATTTTTCCAAAGCAAATGTCTGACTATTTAAGTGGGGCTCTCACCCCAACTGCATGACAAACTTCTTCTTTCTGCATGATGGCAGGCTAGCCTTCTGGAAAAAAGCCAAGATAAGGAACAGAGGCTCCTGGAGATGCCGGGGATTGAACCCGGGACCTCATACATGCGAAGCATGCGCTCTACCACTGAGCTACATCCCCACTTTTGCCCTCGAGCTGTTTGATGGATGCAAGGAATCCCTGAAACCCAGGGACTGCAAAGTCTCGATCATAATCAATGGAAGGTATTGTTTGAATAAAAGTGAAATATATGGAAATCGAAGCAAAAAATCCTTCGAGCCGGATTTGAACCAGCGACCTAAGGATGTCTGACTTTATGCTACAGTCCTCCGCTCTACCAACTGAGCTATCGAAGGAGTGGCTGAAGTATCTTTCAGCGCTGTAATTATCTCTCGCTCAAGAAAGGTTGTGGGGGTGGGGATCAGGAGCAGATCGATGAAAATCATGAACATTACCTGCAGCTCCCTCTCAAAGTCACCAGTTCTTAGAGCACACTGTAAGGTACGTCTTATCACCCCAAAGGAGGATTTCAGACCAAAGTTCATGTTCTGTCTTGGCTTGGGGATAAGCAGGGGTGCTCCAAATTTCAATTTTACAGAAAGGAAAGGAACTTTGATACAAAGACCTTGGGCAGCATTGGTGGCAAATGGATGGCTGCGCGGAACCATGAAAGAAATGACAGAAAGTTATGGGAGTCATTACTACGCACCCAGCATCAAGAACGTGCATTTTGGATGCATTTTCAAAAGGAAAGAGAACGGAAAAATCTGTAGATTGAAGGTGATTGAGATAAACAAAATATTCCGTTTTTCTAAAAGCTACTGTAAAGAGTCTCTGGTTTAGAAGAAGAACCCTTACCAATGATCAAGAGAGATGCGACAGATTTCTATCATCAAAGCATTATGGTTGTCAAGATGAATCATCACTTTGATGTCTTCAACAAGTAGGATTCTTTTGATCTATAATCATCAAAAATGAGATAGCCCCATTTCATGGGATTTTTCAAGGCAAACGTCTGACAGATTAAGCGGGGTCCTCATCCCGGTTGGAGGACATATCTCTTCCTTCATCATGATGCCAGCCTAGCTTTCGGCCCAAAATCCAAGGTAAGCATGGCAAAAGTCTGGAGATGCCGGGGATTGAACCCGGGGCCTCATACATGCAAAGCATGCGCTCTACCACTGAGCTACATCCCCACTTCTGCAAGGTTTGACTGTATGATTGGAAACCCTGCATTGAACCGACGGCCACATCACCCCATTCGACTCTGCAGTATACAATGTCAGTCAGGAAAATCCTTCAGCCTTGTACCTGGATGATCTTCATGGTCTTATGTACAGATGCCTATATACAGCCTTCTTAGCGCAGTAGGCAGCGCGTCAGTCTCATAATCTGAAGGTCCTGAGTTCGATCCTCAGAGAGGGCATTTATTTCCTTCTTTTGGAATGCAAAATTCTCCGATTTTCTTGAAATGCGCAAACTATGCCTAGTTCAAAGATTTTTCCAAAGCAAATGTCTGACTATTTAAGTGGGGCTCTCACCCCAACTGCATGACAAACTTCTTCTTTCTGCATGATGGCAGGCTAGCCTTCTGGAAAAAAGCCAAGATAAGGAACAGAGGCTCCTGGAGATGCCGGGGATTGAACCCGGGACCTCATACATGCGAAGCATGCGCTCTACCACTGAGCTACATCCCCACTTTTGCACTCGAGCTGTTTGATGGATGCAAGGAATCCCTGAAACCCAGGGACTGCAAAGTCTCGATCATAATCAATGGAAGGTATTGTTTGAATAAAAGTGAAAGATATGGAAATCGAAGCAAAAAATCCTTCGAGCCGGATTTGAACCAGCGACCTAAGGATGTCTGACTTTATGCTACAGTCCTCCGCTCTACCAACTGAGCTATCGAAGGAGTGGCTGAAGTATCTTTCAGCGCTGTAATTATCTCTCGCTCAAGAAAGGTTGTGGGGGTGGGGATCAGGAGCAGATCGATGAAAATCATGAACATTACCTGCAGCTCCCTCTCAAAGTCACCAGTTCTTAGAGCACACTGTAAGGTACGTCTTATCACCCCAAAGGAGGATTTCAGACCAAAGTTCATGTTCTGTCTTGGCTTGGGGATAAGCAGGGGTGCTCCAAATTTCAATTTTACAGAAAGGAAAGGAACTTTGATACAAAGACCTTGGGCAGCATTGGTGGCAAATGGATGGCTGCGCGGAACCATGAAAGAAATGACAGAAAGTTATGGGAGTCATTACTACGCACCCAGCATCAAGAACGTGCATTTTGGATGCATTTTCAAAAGGAAAGAGAACGGAAAAATCTGTAGATTGAAGGTGATTGAGATAAACAAAATATTCCGTTTTTCTAAAAGCTACTGTAAAGAGTCTCTGGTTTAGAAGAAGAACCCTTACCAATGATCAAGAGAGATGCGACAGATTTCTATCATCAAAGCATTATGGTTGTCAAGATGAATCATCACTTTGATGTCTTCAACAAGTAGGATTCTTTTGATCTATAATCATCAAAAATGAGATAGCCCCATTTCATGGGATTTTTCAAGGCAAACGTCTGACAGATTAAGCGGGGTCCTCATCCCGGTTGGAGGACATATCTCTTCCTTCATCATGATGCCAGCCTAGCTTTCGGCCCAAAATCCAAGGTAAGCATGGCAAAAGTCTGGAGATGCCGGGGATTGAACCCGGGGCCTCATACATGCAAAGCATGCGCTCTACCACTGAGCTACATCCCCACTTCTGCAAGGTTTGACTGTATGATTGGAAACCCTGCATTGAACCGACGGCCACATCACCCCATTCGACTCTGCAGTATACAATGTCAGTCAGGAAAATCCTTCAGCCTTGTACCTGGATGATCTTCATGGTCTTATGTACAGATGCCTATATACAGCCTTCTTAGCGCAGTAGGCAGCGCGTCAGTCTCATAATCTGAAGGTCCTGAGTTCGATCCTCAGAGAGGGCATTTATTTCCTTCTTTTGGAATGCAAAATTCTCCGATTTTCTTGAAATGCGCAAACTATGCCTAGTTCAAAGATTTTTCCAAAGCAAATGTCTGACTATTTAAGTGGGGCTCTCACCCCAACTGCATGACAAACTTCTTCTTTCTGCATGATGGCAGGCTAGCCTTCTGGAAAAAAGCCAAGATAAGGAACAGAGGCTCCTGGAGATGCCGGGGATTGAACCCGGGACCTCATACATGCGAAGCATGCGCTCTACCACTGAGCTACATCCCCACTTTTGCACTTGAGCTGTTTGATGGATGCAAGGAATCCCTGAAACCCAGGGACTGCAAAGTCTCGATCATAATCAATGGAAGGTATTGTTTGAATAAAAGTGAAAGATATGGAAATCGAAGCAAAAAATCCTTCGAGCCGGATTTGAACCAGCGACCTAAGGATGTCTGACTTTATGCTACAGTCCTCCGCTCTACCAACTGAGCTATCGAAGGAGTGGCTGAAGTATCTTTCAGCGCTGTAATTATCTCTCGCTCAAGAAAGGTTGTGGGGGTGGGGATCAGGAGCAGATCGATGAAAATCATGAACATTACCTGCAGCTCCCTCTCAAAGTCACCAGTTCTTAGAGCACACTGTAAGGTACGTCTTATCACCCCAAAGGAGGATTTCAGACCAAAGTTCATGTTCTGTCTTGGCTTGGGGATAAGCAGGGGTGCTCCAAATTTCAATTTTACAGAAAGGAAAGGAACTTTGATACAAAGACCTTGGGCAGCATTGGTGGCAAATGGATGGCTGCGCGGAACCATGAAAGAAATGACAGAAAGTTATGGGAGTCATTACTACGCACCCAGCATCAAGAACGTGCATTTTGGATGCATTTTCAAAAGGAAAGAGAACGGAAAAATCTGTAGATTGAAGGTGATTGAGATAAACAAAATATTCCGTTTTTCTAAAAGCTACTGTAAAGAGTCTCTGGTTTAGAAGAAGAACCCTTACCAATGATCAAGAGAGATGCGACAGATTTCTATCATCAAAGCATTATGGTTGTCAAGATGAATCATCACTTTGATGTCTTCAACAAGTAGGATTCTTTTGATCTATAATCATCAAAAATGAGATAGCCCCACTTCATGGGATTTTTCAAGGCAAACGTCTGACAGATTAAGCGGGGTCCTCATCCCGGTTGGAGGACATATCTCTTCCTTCATCATGATGCCAGCCTAGCTTTCGGCCCAAAATCCAAGGTAAGCATGGCAAAAGTCTGGAGATGCCGGGGATTGAACCCGGGGCCTCATACATGCAAAGCATGCGCTCTACCACTGAGCTACATCCCCACTTCTGCAAGGTTTGACTGTATGATTGGAAACCCTGCATTGAACCGACGGCCACATCACCCCATTCGACTCTGCAGTATACAATGTCAGTCAGGAAAATCCTTCAGCCTTGTACCTGGATGATCTTCATGGTCTTATGTACAGATGCCTATATACAGCCTTCTTAGCGCAGTAGGCAGCGCGTCAGTCTCATAATCTGAAGGTCCTGAGTTCGATCCTCAGAGAGGGCATTTATTTCCTTCTTTTGGAATGCAAAATTCTCCGATTTTCTTGAAATGCGCAAACTATGCCTAGTTCAAAGATTTTTCCAAAGCAAATGTCTGACTATTTAAGTGGGGCTCTCACCCCAACTGCATGACAAACTTCTTCTTTCTGCATGATGGCAGGCTAGCCTTCTGGAAAAAAGCCAAGATAAGGAACAGAGGCTCCTGGAGATGCCGGGGATTGAACCCGGGACCTCATACATGCGAAGCATGCGCTCTACCACTGAGCTACATCCCCACTTTTGCCCTCGAGCTGTTTGATGGATGCAAGGAATCCCTGAAACCCAGGGACTGCAAAGTCTCGATCATAATCAATGGAAGGTATTGTTTGAATAAAAGTGAAATATATGGAAATCGAAGCAAAAAATCCTTCGAGCCGGATTTGAACCAGCGACCTAAGGATGTCTGACTTTATGCTACAGTCCTCCGCTCTACCAACTGAGCTATCGAAGGAGTGGCTGAAGTATCTTTCAGCGCTGTAATTATCTCTCGCTCAAGAAAGGTTGTGGGGGTGGGGATCAGGAGCAGATCGATGAAAATCATGAACATTACCTGCAGCTCCCTCTCAAAGTCACCAGTTCTTAGAGCACACTGTAAGGTACGTCTTATCACCCCAAAGGAGGATTTCAGACCAATGTTCATGTTCTGTCTTGGCTTGGGGATAAGCAGGGGTGCTCCAAATTTCAATTTTACAGAAAGGAAAGGAACTTTGATACAAAGACCTTGGGCAGCATTGGTGGCAAATGGATGGCTGCGCGGAACCATGAAAGAAATGACAGAAAGTTATGGGAGTCATTACTACGCACCCAGCATCAAGAACGTGCATTTTGGATGCATTTTCAAAAGGAAAGAGAACGGAAAAATCTGTAGATTGAAGGTGATTGAGATAAACAAAATATTCCGTTTTTCTAAAAGCTACTGTAAAGAGTCTCTGGTTTAGAAGAAGAACCCTTACCAATGATCAAGAGAGATGCGACAGATTTCTATCATCAAAGCATTATGGTTGTCAAGATGAATCATCACTTTGATGTCTTCAACAAGTAGGATTCTTTTGATCTATAATCATCAAAAATGAGATAGCCCCATTTCATGGGATTTTTCAAGGCAAACGTCTGACAGATTAAGCGGGGTCCTCATCCCGGTTGGAGGACATATCTCTTCCTTCATCATGATGCCAGCCTAGCTTTCGGCCCAAAATCCAAGGTAAGCATGGCAAAAGTCTGGAGATGCCGGGGATTGAACCCGGGGCCTCATACATGCAAAGCATGCGCTCTACCACTGAGCTACATCCCCACTTCTGCAAGGTTTGACTGTATGATTGGAAACCCTGCATTGAACCGACGGCCACATCACCCCATTCGACTCTGCAGTATACAATGTCAGTCAGGAAAATCCTTCAGCCTTGTACCTGGATGATCTTCATGGTCTTATGTACAGATGCCTATATACAGCCTTCTTAGCGCAGTAGGCAGCGCGTCAGTCTCATAATCTGAAGGTCCTGAGTTCGATCCTCAGAGAGGGCATTTATTTCCTTCTTTTGGAATGCAAAATTCTCCGATTTTCTTGAAATGCGCAAACTATGCCTAGTTCAAAGATTTTTCCAAAGCAAATGTCTGACTATTTAAGTGGGGCTCTCACCCCAACTGCATGACAAACTTCTTCTTTCTGCATGATGGCAGGCTAGCCTTCTGGAAAAAAGCCAAGATAAGGAACAGAGGCTCCTGGAGATGCCGGGGATTGAACCCGGGACCTCATACATGCAAAGCATGCGCTCTACCACTGAGCTACATCCCCACTTTTGCACTTGAGCTGTTTGATGGATGCAAGGAATCCCTGAAACCCAGGGACTGCAAAGTCTCGATCATAATCAATGGAAGGTATTGTTTGAATAAAAGTGAAAGATATGGAAATCGAAGCAAAAAATCCTTCGAGCCGGATTTGAACCAGCGACCTAAGGATGTCTGACTTTATGCTACAGTCCTCCGCTCTACCAACTGAGCTATCGAAGGAGTGGCTGAAGTATCTTTCAGCGCTGTAATTATCTCTCGCTCAAGAAAGGTTGTGGGGGTGGGGATCAGGAGCAGATCGATGAAAATCATGAACATTACCTGCAGCTCCCTCTCAAAGTCACCAGTTCTTAGAGCACACTGTAAGGTACGTCTTATCACCCCAAAGGAGGATTTCAGACCAAAGTTCATGTTCTGTCTTGGCTTGGGGATAAGCAGGGGTGCTCCAAATTTCAATTTTACAGAAAGGAAAGGAACTTTGATACAAAGACCTTGGGCAGCATTGGTGGCAAATGGATGGCTGCGCGGAACCATGAAAGAAATGACAGAAAGTTATGGGAGTCATTACTACGCACCCAGCATCAAGAACGTGCATTTTGGATGCATTTTCAAAAGGAAAGAGAACGGAAAAATCTGTAGATTGAAGGTGATTGAGATAAACAAAATATTCCGTTTTTCTAAAAGCTACTGTAAAGAGTCTCTGGTTTAGAAGAAGAACCCTTACCAATGATCAAGAGAGATGCGACAGATTTCTATCATCAAAGCATTATGGTTGTCAAGATGAATCATCACTTTGATGTCTTCAACAAGTAGGATTCTTTTGATCTATAATCATCAAAAATGAGATAGCCCCACTTCATGGGATTTTTCAAGGCAAACGTCTGACAGATTAAGCGGGGTCCTCATCCCGGTTGGAGGACATATCTCTTCCTTCATCATGATGCCAGCCTAGCTTTCGGCCCAAAATCCAAGGTAAGCATGGCAAAAGTCTGGAGATGCCGGGGATTGAACCCGGGGCCTCATACATGCAAAGCATGCGCTCTACCACTGAGCTACATCCCCACTTCTGCAAGGTTTGACTGTATGATTGGAAACCCTGCATTGAACCGACGGCCACATCACCCCATTCGACTCTGCAGTATACAATGTCAGTCAGGAAAATCCTTCAGCCTTGTACCTGGATGATCTTCATGGTCTTATGTACAGATGCCTATATACAGCCTTCTTAGCGCAGTAGGCAGCGCGTCAGTCTCATAATCTGAAGGTCCTGAGTTCGATCCTCAGAGAGGGCATTTATTTCCTTCTTTTGGAATGCAAAATTCTCCGATTTTCTTGAAATGCGCAAACTATGCCTAGTTCAAAGATTTTTCCAAAGCAAATGTCTGACTATTTAAGTGGGGCTCTCACCCCAACTGCATGACAAACTTCTTCTTTCTGCATGATGGCAGGCTAGCCTTCTGGAAAAAAGCCAAGATAAGGAACAGAGGCTCCTGGAGATGCCGGGGATTGAACCCGGGACCTCATACATGCGAAGCATGCGCTCTACCACTGAGCTACATCCCCACTTTTGCCCTCGAGCTGTTTGATGGATGCAAGGAATCCCTGAAACCCAGGGACTGCAAAGTCTCGATCATAATCAATGGAAGGTATTGTTTGAATAAAAGTGAAATATATGGAAATCGAAGCAAAAAATCCTTCGAGCCGGATTTGAACCAGCGACCTAAGGATGTCTGACTTTATGCTACAGTCCTCCGCTCTACCAACTGAGCTATCGAAGGAGTGGCTGAAGTATCTTTCAGCGCTGTAATTATCTCTCGCTCAAGAAAGGTTGTGGGGGTGGGGATCAGGAGCAGATCGATGAAAATCATGAACATTACCTGCAGCTCCCTCTCAAAGTCACCAGTTCTTAGAGCACACTGTAAGGTACGTCTTATCACCCCAAAGGAGGATTTCAGACCAATGTTCATGTTCTGTCTTGGCTTGGGGATAAGCAGGGGTGCTCCAAATTTCAATTTTACAGAAAGGAAAGGAACTTTGATACAAAGACCTTGGGCAGCATTGGTGGCAAATGGATGGCTGCGCGGAACCATGAAAGAAATGACAGAAAGTTATGGGAGTCATTACTACGCACCCAGCATCAAGAACGTGCATTTTGGATGCATTTTCAAAAGGAAAGAGAACGGAAAAATCTGTAGATTGAAGGTGATTGAGATAAACAAAATATTCCGTTTTTCTAAAAGCTACTGTAAAGAGTCTCTGGTTTAGAAGAAGAACCCTTACCAATGATCAAGAGAGATGCGACAGATTTCTATCATCAAAGCATTATGGTTGTCAAGATGAATCATCACTTTGATGTCTTCAACAAGTAGGATTCTTTTGATCTATAATCATCAAAAATGAGATAGCCCCATTTCATGGGATTTTTCAAGGCAAACGTCTGACAGATTAAGCGGGGTCCTCATCCCGGTTGGAGGACATATCTCTTCCTTCATCATGATGCCAGCCTAGCTTTCGGCCCAAAATCCAAGGTAAGCATGGCAAAAGTCTGGAGATGCCGGGGATTGAACCCGGGGCCTCATACATGCAAAGCATGCGCTCTACCACTGAGCTACATCCCCACTTCTGCAAGGTTTGACTGTATGATTGGAAACCCTGCATTGAACCGACGGCCACATCACCCCATTCGACTCTGCAGTATACAATGTCAGTCAGGAAAATCCTTCAGCCTTGTACCTGGATGATCTTCATGGTCTTATGTACAGATGCCTATATACAGCCTTCTTAGCGCAGTAGGCAGCGCGTCAGTCTCATAATCTGAAGGTCCTGAGTTCGATCCTCAGAGAGGGCATTTATTTCCTTCTTTTGGAATGCAAAATTCTCCGATTTTCTTGAAATGCGCAAACTATGCCTAGTTCAAAGATTTTTCCAAAGCAAATGTCTGACTATTTAAGTGGGGCTCTCACCCCAACTGCATGACAAACTTCTTCTTTCTGCATGATGGCAGGCTAGCCTTCTGGAAAAAAGCCAAGATAAGGAACAGAGGCTCCTGGAGATGCCGGGGATTGAACCCGGGACCTCATACATGCAAAGCATGCGCTCTACCACTGAGCTACATCCCCACTTTTGCACTCGAGCTGTTTGATGGATGCAAGGAATCCCTGAAACCCAGGGACTGCAAAGTCTCGATCATAATCAATGGAAGGTATTGTTTGAATAAAAGTGAAAGATATGGAAATCGAAGCAAAAAATCCTTCGAGCCGGATTTGAACCAGCGACCTAAGGATGTCTGACTTTATGCTACAGTCCTCCGCTCTACCAACTGAGCTATCGAAGGAGTGGCTGAAGTATCTTTCAGCGCTGTAATTATCTCTCGCTCAAGAAAGGTTGTGGGGGTGGGGATCAGGAGCAGATCGATGAAAATCATGAACATTACCTGCAGCTCCCTCTCAAAGTCACCAGTTCTTAGAGCACACTGTAAGGTACGTCTTATCACCCCAAAGGAGGATTTCAGACCAAAGTTCATGTTCTGTCTTGGCTTGGGGATAAGCAGGGGTGCTCCAAATTTCAATTTTACAGAAAGGAAAGGAACTTTGATACAAAGACCTTGGGCAGCATTGGTGGCAAATGGATGGCTGCGCGGAACCATGAAAGAAATGACAGAAAGTTATGGGAGTCATTACTACGCACCCAGCATCAAGAACGTGCATTTTGGATGCATTTTCAAAAGGAAAGAGAACGGAAAAATCTGTAGATTGAAGGTGATTGAGATAAACAAAATATTCCGTTTTTCTAAAAGCTACTGTAAAGAGTCTCTGGTTTAGAAGAAGAACCCTTACCAATGATCAAGAGAGATGCGACAGATTTCTATCATCAAAGCATTATGGTTGTCAAGATGAATCATCACTTTGATGTCTTCAACAAGTAGGATTCTTTTGATCTATAATCATCAAAAATGAGATAGCCCCACTTCATGGGATTTTTCAAGGCAAACGTCTGACAGATTAAGCGGGGTCCTCATCCCGGTTGGAGGACATATCTCTTCCTTCATCATGATGCCAGCCTAGCTTTCGGCCCAAAATCCAAGGTAAGCATGGCAAAAGTCTGGAGATGCCGGGGATTGAACCCGGGGCCTCATACATGCAAAGCATGCGCTCTACCACTGAGCTACATCCCCACTTCTGCAAGGTTTGACTGTATGATTGGAAACCCTGCATTGAACCGACGGCCACATCACCCCATTCGACTCTGCAGTATACAATGTCAGTCAGGAAAATCCTTCAGCCTTGTACCTGGATGATCTTCATGGTCTTATGTACAGATGCCTATATACAGCCTTCTTAGCGCAGTAGGCAGCGCGTCAGTCTCATAATCTGAAGGTCCTGAGTTCGATCCTCAGAGAGGGCATTTATTTCCTTCTTTTGGAATGCAAAATTCTCCGATTTTCTTGAAATGCGCAAACTATGCCTAGTTCAAAGATTTTTCCAAAGCAAATGTCTGACTATTTAAGTGGGGCTCTCACCCCAACTGCATGACAAACTTCTTCTTTCTGCATGATGGCAGGCTAGCCTTCTGGAAAAAAGCCAAGATAAGGAACAGAGGCTCCTGGAGATGCCGGGGATTGAACCCGGGACCTCATACATGCGAAGCATGCGCTCTACCACTGAGCTACATCCCCACTTTTGCCCTCGAGCTGTTTGATGGATGCAAGGAATCCCTGAAACCCAGGGACTGCAAAGTCTCGATCATAATCAATGGAAGGTATTGTTTGAATAAAAGTGAAATATATGGAAATCGAAGCAAAAAATCCTTCGAGCCGGATTTGAACCAGCGACCTAAGGATGTCTGACTTTATGCTACAGTCCTCCGCTCTACCAACTGAGCTATCGAAGGAGTGGCTGAAGTATCTTTCAGCGCTGTAATTATCTCTCGCTCAAGAAAGGTTGTGGGGGTGGGGATCAGGAGCAGATCGATGAAAATCATGAACATTACCTGCAGCTCCCTCTCAAAGTCACCAGTTCTTAGAGCACACTGTAAGGTACGTCTTATCACCCCAAAGGAGGATTTCAGACCAATGTTCATGTTCTGTCTTGGCTTGGGGATAAGCAGGGGTGCTCCAAATTTCAATTTTACAGAAAGGAAAGGAACTTTGATACAAAGACCTTGGGCAGCATTGGTGGCAAATGGATGGCTGCGCGGAACCATGAAAGAAATGACAGAAAGTTATGGGAGTCATTACTACGCACCCAGCATCAAGAACGTGCATTTTGGATGCATTTTCAAAAGGAAAGAGAACGGAAAAATCTGTAGATTGAAGGTGATTGAGATAAACAAAATATTCCGTTTTTCTAAAAGCTACTGTAAAGAGTCTCTGGTTTAGAAGAAGAACCCTTACCAATGATCAAGAGAGATGCGACAGATTTCTATCATCAAAGCATTATGGTTGTCAAGATGAATCATCACTTTGATGTCTTCAACAAGTAGGATTCTTTTGATCTATAATCATCAAAAATGAGATAGCCCCATTTCATGGGATTTTTCAAGGCAAACGTCTGACAGATTAAGCGGGGTCCTCATCCCGGTTGGAGGACATATCTCTTCCTTCATCATGATGCCAGCCTAGCTTTCGGCCCAAAATCCAAGGTAAGCATGGCAAAAGTCTGGAGATGCCGGGGATTGAACCCGGGGCCTCATACATGCAAAGCATGCGCTCTACCACTGAGCTACATCCCCACTTCTGCAAGGTTTGACTGTATGATTGGAAACCCTGCATTGAACCGACGGCCACATCACCCCATTCGACTCTGCAGTATACAATGTCAGTCAGGAAAATCCTTCAGCCTTGTACCTGGATGATCTTCATGGTCTTATGTACAGATGCCTATATACAGCCTTCTTAGCGCAGTAGGCAGCGCGTCAGTCTCATAATCTGAAGGTCCTGAGTTCGATCCTCAGAGAGGGCATTTATTTCCTTCTTTTGGAATGCAAAATTCTCCGATTTTCTTGAAATGCGCAAACTATGCCTAGTTCAAAGATTTTTCCAAAGCAAATGTCTGACTATTTAAGTGGGGCTCTCACCCCAACTGCATGACAAACTTCTTCTTTCTGCATGATGGCAGGCTAGCCTTCTGGAAAAAAGCCAAGATAAGGAACAGAGGCTCCTGGAGATGCCGGGGATTGAACCCGGGACCTCATACATGCAAAGCATGCGCTCTACCACTGAGCTACATCCCCACTTTTGCACTTGAGCTGTTTGATGGATGCAAGGAATCCCTGAAACCCAGGGACTGCAAAGTCTCGATCATAATCAATGGAAGGTATTGTTTGAATAAAAGTGAAAGATATGGAAATCGAAGCAAAAAATCCTTCGAGCCGGATTTGAACCAGCGACCTAAGGATGTCTGACTTTATGCTACAGTCCTCCGCTCTACCAACTGAGCTATCGAAGGAGTGGCTGAAGTATCTTTCAGCGCTGTAATTATCTCTCGCTCAAGAAAGGTTGTGGGGGTGGGGATCAGGAGCAGATCGATGAAAATCATGAACATTACCTGCAGCTCCCTCTCAAAGTCACCAGTTCTTAGAGCACACTGTAAGGTACGTCTTATCACCCCAAAGGAGGATTTCAGACCAAAGTTCATGTTCTGTCTTGGCTTGGGGATAAGCAGGGGTGCTCCAAATTTCAATTTTACAGAAAGGAAAGGAACTTTGATACAAAGACCTTGGGCAGCATTGGTGGCAAATGGATGGCTGCGCGGAACCATGAAAGAAATGACAGAAAGTTATGGGAGTCATTACTACGCACCCAGCATCAAGAACGTGCATTTTGGATGCATTTTCAAAAGGAAAGAGAACGGAAAAATCTGTAGATTGAAGGTGATTGAGATAAACAAAATATTCCGTTTTTCTAAAAGCTACTGTAAAGAGTCTCTGGTTTAGAAGAAGAACCCTTACCAATGATCAAGAGAGATGCGACAGATTTCTATCATCAAAGCATTATGGTTGTCAAGATGAATCATCACTTTGATGTCTTCAACAAGTAGGATTCTTTTGATCTATAATCATCAAAAATGAGATAGCCCCATTTCATGGGATTTTTCAAGGCAAACGTCTGACAGATTAAGCGGGGTCCTCATCCCGGTTGGAGGACATATCTCTTCCTTCATCATGATGCCAGCCTAGCTTTCGGCCCAAAATCCAAGGTAAGCATGGCAAAAGTCTGGAGATGCCGGGGATTGAACCCGGGGCCTCATACATGCAAAGCATGCGCTCTACCACTGAGCTACATCCCCACTTCTGCAAGGTTTGACTGTATGATTGGAAACCCTGCATTGAACCGACGGCCACATCACCCCATTCGACTCTGCAGTATACAATGTCAGTCAGGAAAATCCTTCAGCCTTGTACCTGGATGATCTTCATGGTCTTATGTACAGATGCCTATATACAGCCTTCTTAGCGCAGTAGGCAGCGCGTCAGTCTCATAATCTGAAGGTCCTGAGTTCGATCCTCAGAGAGGGCATTTATTTCCTTCTTTTGGAATGCAAAATTCTCCGATTTTCTTGAAATGCGCAAACTATGCCTAGTTCAAAGATTTTTCCAAAGCAAATGTCTGACTATTTAAGTGGGGCTCTCACCCCAACTGCATGACAAACTTCTTCTTTCTGCATGATGGCAGGCTAGCCTTCTGGAAAAAAGCCAAGATAAGGAACAGAGGCTCCTGGAGATGCCGGGGATTGAACCCGGGACCTCATACATGCGAAGCATGCGCTCTACCACTGAGCTACATCCCCACTTTTGCACTCGAGCTGTTTGATGGATGCAAGGAATCCCTGAAACCCAGGGACTGCAAAGTCTCGATCATAATCAATGGAAGGTATTGTTTGAATAAAAGTGAAAGATATGGAAATCGAAGCAAAAAATCCTTCGAGCCGGATTTGAACCAGCGACCTAAGGATGTCTGACTTTATGCTACAGTCCTCCGCTCTACCAACTGAGCTATCGAAGGAGTGGCTGAAGTATCTTTCAGCGCTGTAATTATCTCTCGCTCAAGAAAGGTTGTGGGGGTGGGGATCAGGAGCAGATCGATGAAAATCATGAACATTACCTGCAGCTCCCTCTCAAAGTCACCAGTTCTTAGAGCACACTGTAAGGTACGTCTTATCACCCCAAAGGAGGATTTCAGACCAAAGTTCATGTTCTGTCTTGGCTTGGGGATAAGCAGGGGTGCTCCAAATTTCAATTTTACAGAAAGGAAAGGAACTTTGATACAAAGACCTTGGGCAGCATTGGTGGCAAATGGATGGCTGCGCGGAACCATGAAAGAAATGACAGAAAGTTATGGGAGTCATTACTACGCACCCAGCATCAAGAACGTGCATTTTGGATGCATTTTCAAAAGGAAAGAGAACGGAAAAATCTGTAGATTGAAGGTGATTGAGATAAACAAAATATTCCGTTTTTCTAAAAGCTACTGTAAAGAGTCTCTGGTTTAGAAGAAGAACCCTTACCAATGATCAAGAGAGATGCGACAGATTTCTATCATCAAAGCATTATGGTTGTCAAGATGAATCATCACTTTGATGTCTTCAACAAGTAGGATTCTTTTGATCTATAATCATCAAAAATGAGATAGCCCCATTTCATGGGATTTTTCAAGGCAAACGTCTGACAGATTAAGCGGGGTCCTCATCCCGGTTGGAGGACATATCTCTTCCTTCATCATGATGCCAGCCTAGCTTTCGGCCCAAAATCCAAGGTAAGCATGGCAAAAGTCTGGAGATGCCGGGGATTGAACCCGGGGCCTCATACATGCAAAGCATGCGCTCTACCACTGAGCTACATCCCCACTTCTGCAAGGTTTGACTGTATGATTGGAAACCCTGCATTGAACCGACGGCCACATCACCCCATTCGACTCTGCAGTATACAATGTCAGTCAGGAAAATCCTTCAGCCTTGTACCTGGATGATCTTCATGGTCTTATGTACAGATGCCTATATACAGCCTTCTTAGCGCAGTAGGCAGCGCGTCAGTCTCATAATCTGAAGGTCCTGAGTTCGATCCTCAGAGAGGGCATTTATTTCCTTCTTTTGGAATGCAAAATTCTCCGATTTTCTTGAAATGCGCAAACTATGCCTAGTTCAAAGATTTTTCCAAAGCAAATGTCTGACTATTTAAGTGGGGCTCTCACCCCAACTGCATGACAAACTTCTTCTTTCTGCATGATGGCAGGCTAGCCTTCTGGAAAAAAGCCAAGATAAGGAACAGAGGCTCCTGGAGATGCCGGGGATTGAACCCGGGACCTCATACATGCGAAGCATGCGCTCTACCACTGAGCTACATCCCCACTTTTGCACTCGAGCTGTTTGATGGATGCAAGGAATCCCTGAAACCCAGGGACTGCAAAGTCTCGATCATAATCAATGGAAGGTATTGTTTGAATAAAAGTGAAAGATATGGAAATCGAAGCAAAAAATCCTTCGAGCCGGATTTGAACCAGCGACCTAAGGATGTCTGACTTTATGCTACAGTCCTCCGCTCTACCAACTGAGCTATCGAAGGAGTGGCTGAAGTATCTTTCAGCGCTGTAATTATCTCTCGCTCAAGAAAGGTTGTGGGGGTGGGGATCAGGAGCAGATCGATGAAAATCATGAACATTACCTGCAGCTCCCTCTCAAAGTCACCAGTTCTTAGAGCACACTGTAAGGTACGTCTTATCACCCCAAAGGAGGATTTCAGACCAAAGTTCATGTTCTGTCTTGGCTTGGGGATAAGCAGGGGTGCTCCAAATTTCAATTTTACAGAAAGGAAAGGAACTTTGATACAAAGACCTTGGGCAGCATTGGTGGCAAATGGATGGCTGCGCGGAACCATGAAAGAAATGACAGAAAGTTATGGGAGTCATTACTACGCACCCAGCATCAAGAACGTGCATTTTGGATGCATTTTCAAAAGGAAAGAGAACGGAAAAATCTGTAGATTGAAGGTGATTGAGATAAACAAAATATTCCGTTTTTCTAAAAGCTACTGTAAAGAGTCTCTGGTTTAGAAGAAGAACCCTTACCAATGATCAAGAGAGATGCGACAGATTTCTATCATCAAAGCATTATGGTTGTCAAGATGAATCATCACTTTGATGTCTTCAACAAGTAGGATTCTTTTGATCTATAATCATCAAAAATGAGATAGCCCCATTTCATGGGATTTTTCAAGGCAAACGTCTGACAGATTAAGCGGGGTCCTCATCCCGGTTGGAGGACATATCTCTTCCTTCATCATGATGCCAGCCTAGCTTTCGGCCCAAAATCCAAGGTAAGCATGGCAAAAGTCTGGAGATGCCGGGGATTGAACCCGGGGCCTCATACATGCAAAGCATGCGCTCTACCACTGAGCTACATCCCCACTTCTGCAAGGTTTGACTGTATGATTGGAAACCCTGCATTGAACCGACGGCCACATCACCCCATTCGACTCTGCAGTATACAATGTCAGTCAGGAAAATCCTTCAGCCTTGTACCTGGATGATCTTCATGGTCTTATGTACAGATGCCTATATACAGCCTTCTTAGCGCAGTAGGCAGCGCGTCAGTCTCATAATCTGAAGGTCCTGAGTTCGATCCTCAGAGAGGGCATTTATTTCCTTCTTTTGGAATGCAAAATTCTCCGATTTTCTTGAAATGCGCAAACTATGCCTAGTTCAAAGATTTTTCCAAAGCAAATGTCTGACTATTTAAGTGGGGCTCTCACCCCAACTGCATGACAAACTTCTTCTTTCTGCATGATGGCAGGCTAGCCTTCTGGAAAAAAGCCAAGATAAGGAACAGAGGCTCCTGGAGATGCCGGGGATTGAACCCGGGACCTCATACATGCGAAGCATGCGCTCTACCACTGAGCTACATCCCCACTTTTGCACTTGAGCTGTTTGATGGATGCAAGGAATCCCTGAAACCCAGGGACTGCAAAGTCTCGATCATAATCAATGGAAGGTATTGTTTGAATAAAAGTGAAAGATATGGAAATCGAAGCAAAAAATCCTTCGAGCCGGATTTGAACCAGCGACCTAAGGATGTCTGACTTTATGCTACAGTCCTCCGCTCTACCAACTGAGCTATCGAAGGAGTGGCTGAAGTATCTTTCAGCGCTGTAATTATCTCTCGCTCAAGAAAGGTTGTGGGGGTGGGGATCAGGAGCAGATCGATGAAAATCATGAACATTACCTGCAGCTCCCTCTCAAAGTCACCAGTTCTTAGAGCACACTGTAAGGTACGTCTTATCACCCCAAAGGAGGATTTCAGACCAAAGTTCATGTTCTGTCTTGGCTTGGGGATAAGCAGGGGTGCTCCAAATTTCAATTTTACAGAAAGGAAAGGAACTTTGATACAAAGACCTTGGGCAGCATTGGTGGCAAATGGATGGCTGCGCGGAACCATGAAAGAAATGACAGAAAGTTATGGGAGTCATTACTACGCACCCAGCATCAAGAACGTGCATTTTGGATGCATTTTCAAAAGGAAAGAGAACGGAAAAATCTGTAGATTGAAGGTGATTGAGATAAACAAAATATTCCGTTTTTCTAAAAGCTACTGTAAAGAGTCTCTGGTTTAGAAGAAGAACCCTTACCAATGATCAAGAGAGATGCGACAGATTTCTATCATCAAAGCATTATGGTTGTCAAGATGAATCATCACTTTGATGTCTTCAACAAGTAGGATTCTTTTGATCTATAATCATCAAAAATGAGATAGCCCCACTTCATGGGATTTTTCAAGGCAAACGTCTGACAGATTAAGCGGGGTCCTCATCCCGGTTGGAGGACATATCTCTTCCTTCATCATGATGCCAGCCTAGCTTTCGGCCCAAAATCCAAGGTAAGCATGGCAAAAGTCTGGAGATGCCGGGGATTGAACCCGGGGCCTCATACATGCAAAGCATGCGCTCTACCACTGAGCTACATCCCCACTTCTGCAAGGTTTGACTGTATGATTGGAAACCCTGCATTGAACCGACGGCCACATCACCCCATTCGACTCTGCAGTATACAATGTCAGTCAGGAAAATCCTTCAGCCTTGTACCTGGATGATCTTCATGGTCTTATGTACAGATGCCTATATACAGCCTTCTTAGCGCAGTAGGCAGCGCGTCAGTCTCATAATCTGAAGGTCCTGAGTTCGATCCTCAGAGAGGGCATTTATTTCCTTCTTTTGGAATGCAAAATTCTCCGATTTTCTTGAAATGCGCAAACTATGCCTAGTTCAAAGATTTTTCCAAAGCAAATGTCTGACTATTTAAGTGGGGCTCTCACCCCAACTGCATGACAAACTTCTTCTTTCTGCATGATGGCAGGCTAGCCTTCTGGAAAAAAGCCAAGATAAGGAACAGAGGCTCCTGGAGATGCCGGGGATTGAACCCGGGACCTCATACATGCGAAGCATGCGCTCTACCACTGAGCTACATCCCCACTTTTGCCCTCGAGCTGTTTGATGGATGCAAGGAATCCCTGAAACCCAGGGACTGCAAAGTCTCGATCATAATCAATGGAAGGTATTGTTTGAATAAAAGTGAAATATATGGAAATCGAAGCAAAAAATCCTTCGAGCCGGATTTGAACCAGCGACCTAAGGATGTCTGACTTTATGCTACAGTCCTCCGCTCTACCAACTGAGCTATCGAAGGAGTGGCTGAAGTATCTTTCAGCGCTGTAATTATCTCTCGCTCAAGAAAGGTTGTGGGGGTGGGGATCAGGAGCAGATCGATGAAAATCATGAACATTACCTGCAGCTCCCTCTCAAAGTCACCAGTTCTTAGAGCACACTGTAAGGTACGTCTTATCACCCCAAAGGAGGATTTCAGACCAATGTTCATGTTCTGTCTTGGCTTGGGGATAAGCAGGGGTGCTCCAAATTTCAATTTTACAGAAAGGAAAGGAACTTTGATACAAAGACCTTGGGCAGCATTGGTGGCAAATGGATGGCTGCGCGGAACCATGAAAGAAATGACAGAAAGTTATGGGAGTCATTACTACGCACCCAGCATCAAGAACGTGCATTTTGGATGCATTTTCAAAAGGAAAGAGAACGGAAAAATCTGTAGATTGAAGGTGATTGAGATAAACAAAATATTCCGTTTTTCTAAAAGCTACTGTAAAGAGTCTCTGGTTTAGAAGAAGAACCCTTACCAATGATCAAGAGAGATGCGACAGATTTCTATCATCAAAGCATTATGGTTGTCAAGATGAATCATCACTTTGATGTCTTCAACAAGTAGGATTCTTTTGATCTATAATCATCAAAAATGAGATAGCCCCATTTCATGGGATTTTTCAAGGCAAACGTCTGACAGATTAAGCGGGGTCCTCATCCCGGTTGGAGGACATATCTCTTCCTTCATCATGATGCCAGCCTAGCTTTCGGCCCAAAATCCAAGGTAAGCATGGCAAAAGTCTGGAGATGCCGGGGATTGAACCCGGGGCCTCATACATGCAAAGCATGCGCTCTACCACTGAGCTACATCCCCACTTCTGCAAGGTTTGACTGTATGATTGGAAACCCTGCATTGAACCGACGGCCACATCACCCCATTCGACTCTGCAGTATACAATGTCAGTCAGGAAAATCCTTCAGCCTTGTACCTGGATGATCTTCATGGTCTTATGTACAGATGCCTATATACAGCCTTCTTAGCGCAGTAGGCAGCGCGTCAGTCTCATAATCTGAAGGTCCTGAGTTCGATCCTCAGAGAGGGCATTTATTTCCTTCTTTTGGAATGCAAAATTCTCCGATTTTCTTGAAATGCGCAAACTATGCCTAGTTCAAAGATTTTTCCAAAGCAAATGTCTGACTATTTAAGTGGGGCTCTCACCCCAACTGCATGACAAACTTCTTCTTTCTGCATGATGGCAGGCTAGCCTTCTGGAAAAAAGCCAAGATAAGGAACAGAGGCTCCTGGAGATGCCGGGGATTGAACCCGGGACCTCATACATGCAAAGCATGCGCTCTACCACTGAGCTACATCCCCACTTTTGCACTCGAGCTGTTTGATGGATGCAAGGAATCCCTGAAACCCAGGGACTGCAAAGTCTCGATCATAATCAATGGAAGGTATTGTTTGAATAAAAGTGAAAGATATGGAAATCGAAGCAAAAAATCCTTCGAGCCGGATTTGAACCAGCGACCTAAGGATGTCTGACTTTATGCTACAGTCCTCCGCTCTACCAACTGAGCTATCGAAGGAGTGGCTGAAGTATCTTTCAGCGCTGTAATTATCTCTCGCTCAAGAAAGGTTGTGGGGGTGGGGATCAGGAGCAGATCGATGAAAATCATGAACATTACCTGCAGCTCCCTCTCAAAGTCACCAGTTCTTAGAGCACACTGTAAGGTACGTCTTATCACCCCAAAGGAGGATTTCAGACCAAAGTTCATGTTCTGTCTTGGCTTGGGGATAAGCAGGGGTGCTCCAAATTTCAATTTTACAGAAAGGAAAGGAACTTTGATACAAAGACCTTGGGCAGCATTGGTGGCAAATGGATGGCTGCGCGGAACCATGAAAGAAATGACAGAAAGTTATGGGAGTCATTACTACGCACCCAGCATCAAGAACGTGCATTTTGGATGCATTTTCAAAAGGAAAGAGAACGGAAAAATCTGTAGATTGAAGGTGATTGAGATAAACAAAATATTCCGTTTTTCTAAAAGCTACTGTAAAGAGTCTCTGGTTTAGAAGAAGAACCCTTACCAATGATCAAGAGAGATGCGACAGATTTCTATCATCAAAGCATTATGGTTGTCAAGATGAATCATCACTTTGATGTCTTCAACAAGTAGGATTCTTTTGATCTATAATCATCAAAAATGAGATAGCCCCACTTCATGGGATTTTTCAAGGCAAACGTCTGACAGATTAAGCGGGGTCCTCATCCCGGTTGGAGGACATATCTCTTCCTTCATCATGATGCCAGCCTAGCTTTCGGCCCAAAATCCAAGGTAAGCATGGCAAAAGTCTGGAGATGCCGGGGATTGAACCCGGGGCCTCATACATGCAAAGCATGCGCTCTACCACTGAGCTACATCCCCACTTCTGCAAGGTTTGACTGTATGATTGGAAACCCTGCATTGAACCGACGGCCACATCACCCCATTCGACTCTGCAGTATACAATGTCAGTCAGGAAAATCCTTCAGCCTTGTACCTGGATGATCTTCATGGTCTTATGTACAGATGCCTATATACAGCCTTCTTAGCGCAGTAGGCAGCGCGTCAGTCTCATAATCTGAAGGTCCTGAGTTCGATCCTCAGAGAGGGCATTTATTTCCTTCTTTTGGAATGCAAAATTCTCCGATTTTCTTGAAATGCGCAAACTATGCCTAGTTCAAAGATTTTTCCAAAGCAAATGTCTGACTATTTAAGTGGGGCTCTCACCCCAACTGCATGACAAACTTCTTCTTTCTGCATGATGGCAGGCTAGCCTTCTGGAAAAAAGCCAAGATAAGGAACAGAGGCTCCTGGAGATGCCGGGGATTGAACCCGGGACCTCATACATGCGAAGCATGCGCTCTACCACTGAGCTACATCCCCACTTTTGCCCTCGAGCTGTTTGATGGATGCAAGGAATCCCTGAAACCCAGGGACTGCAAAGTCTCGATCATAATCAATGGAAGGTATTGTTTGAATAAAAGTGAAATATATGGAAATCGAAGCAAAAAATCCTTCGAGCCGGATTTGAACCAGCGACCTAAGGATGTCTGACTTTATGCTACAGTCCTCCGCTCTACCAACTGAGCTATCGAAGGAGTGGCTGAAGTATCTTTCAGCGCTGTAATTATCTCTCGCTCAAGAAAGGTTGTGGGGGTGGGGATCAGGAGCAGATCGATGAAAATCATGAACATTACCTGCAGCTCCCTCTCAAAGTCACCAGTTCTTAGAGCACACTGTAAGGTACGTCTTATCACCCCAAAGGAGGATTTCAGACCAATGTTCATGTTCTGTCTTGGCTTGGGGATAAGCAGGGGTGCTCCAAATTTCAATTTTACAGAAAGGAAAGGAACTTTGATACAAAGACCTTGGGCAGCATTGGTGGCAAATGGATGGCTGCGCGGAACCATGAAAGAAATGACAGAAAGTTATGGGAGTCATTACTACGCACCCAGCATCAAGAACGTGCATTTTGGATGCATTTTCAAAAGGAAAGAGAACGGAAAAATCTGTAGATTGAAGGTGATTGAGATAAACAAAATATTCCGTTTTTCTAAAAGCTACTGTAAAGAGTCTCTGGTTTAGAAGAAGAACCCTTACCAATGATCAAGAGAGATGCGACAGATTTCTATCATCAAAGCATTATGGTTGTCAAGATGAATCATCACTTTGATGTCTTCAACAAGTAGGATTCTTTTGATCTATAATCATCAAAAATGAGATAGCCCCATTTCATGGGATTTTTCAAGGCAAACGTCTGACAGATTAAGCGGGGTCCTCATCCCGGTTGGAGGACATATCTCTTCCTTCATCATGATGCCAGCCTAGCTTTCGGCCCAAAATCCAAGGTAAGCATGGCAAAAGTCTGGAGATGCCGGGGATTGAACCCGGGGCCTCATACATGCAAAGCATGCGCTCTACCACTGAGCTACATCCCCACTTCTGCAAGGTTTGACTGTATGATTGGAAACCCTGCATTGAACCGACGGCCACATCACCCCATTCGACTCTGCAGTATACAATGTCAGTCAGGAAAATCCTTCAGCCTTGTACCTGGATGATCTTCATGGTCTTATGTACAGATGCCTATATACAGCCTTCTTAGCGCAGTAGGCAGCGCGTCAGTCTCATAATCTGAAGGTCCTGAGTTCGATCCTCAGAGAGGGCATTTATTTCCTTCTTTTGGAATGCAAAATTCTCCGATTTTCTTGAAATGCGCAAACTATGCCTAGTTCAAAGATTTTTCCAAAGCAAATGTCTGACTATTTAAGTGGGGCTCTCACCCCAACTGCATGACAAACTTCTTCTTTCTGCATGATGGCAGGCTAGCCTTCTGGAAAAAAGCCAAGATAAGGAACAGAGGCTCCTGGAGATGCCGGGGATTGAACCCGGGACCTCATACATGCAAAGCATGCGCTCTACCACTGAGCTACATCCCCACTTTTGCACTTGAGCTGTTTGATGGATGCAAGGAATCCCTGAAACCCAGGGACTGCAAAGTCTCGATCATAATCAATGGAAGGTATTGTTTGAATAAAAGTGAAAGATATGGAAATCGAAGCAAAAAATCCTTCGAGCCGGATTTGAACCAGCGACCTAAGGATGTCTGACTTTATGCTACAGTCCTCCGCTCTACCAACTGAGCTATCGAAGGAGTGGCTGAAGTATCTTTCAGCGCTGTAATTATCTCTCGCTCAAGAAAGGTTGTGGGGGTGGGGATCAGGAGCAGATCGATGAAAATCATGAACATTACCTGCAGCTCCCTCTCAAAGTCACCAGTTCTTAGAGCACACTGTAAGGTACGTCTTATCACCCCAAAGGAGGATTTCAGACCAAAGTTCATGTTCTGTCTTGGCTTGGGGATAAGCAGGGGTGCTCCAAATTTCAATTTTACAGAAAGGAAAGGAACTTTGATACAAAGACCTTGGGCAGCATTGGTGGCAAATGGATGGCTGCGCGGAACCATGAAAGAAATGACAGAAAGTTATGGGAGTCATTACTACGCACCCAGCATCAAGAACGTGCATTTTGGATGCATTTTCAAAAGGAAAGAGAACGGAAAAATCTGTAGATTGAAGGTGATTGAGATAAACAAAATATTCCGTTTTTCTAAAAGCTACTGTAAAGAGTCTCTGGTTTAGAAGAAGAACCCTTACCAATGATCAAGAGAGATGCGACAGATTTCTATCATCAAAGCATTATGGTTGTCAAGATGAATCATCACTTTGATGTCTTCAACAAGTAGGATTCTTTTGATCTATAATCATCAAAAATGAGATAGCCCCATTTCATGGGATTTTTCAAGGCAAACGTCTGACAGATTAAGCGGGGTCCTCATCCCGGTTGGAGGACATATCTCTTCCTTCATCATGATGCCAGCCTAGCTTTCGGCCCAAAATCCAAGGTAAGCATGGCAAAAGTCTGGAGATGCCGGGGATTGAACCCGGGGCCTCATACATGCAAAGCATGCGCTCTACCACTGAGCTACATCCCCACTTCTGCAAGGTTTGACTGTATGATTGGAAACCCTGCATTGAACCGACGGCCACATCACCCCATTCGACTCTGCAGTATACAATGTCAGTCAGGAAAATCCTTCAGCCTTGTACCTGGATGATCTTCATGGTCTTATGTACAGATGCCTATATACAGCCTTCTTAGCGCAGTAGGCAGCGCGTCAGTCTCATAATCTGAAGGTCCTGAGTTTGATCCTCAGAGAGGGCATTTATTTCCTTCTTTTGGAATGCAAAATTCTCCGATTTTCTTGAAATGCGCAAACTATGCCTAGTTCAAAGATTTTTCCAAAGCAAATGTCTGACTATTTAAGTGGGGCTCTCACCCCAACTGCATGACAAACTTCTTCTTTCTGCATGATGGCAGGCTAGCCTTCTGGAAAAAAGCCAAGATAAGGAACAGAGGCTCCTGGAGATGCCGGGGATTGAACCCGGGACCTCATACATGCGAAGCATGCGCTCTACCACTGAGCTACATCCCCACTTTTGCACTCGAGCTGTTTGATGGATGCAAGGAATCCCTGAAACCCAGGGACTGCAAAGTCTCGATCATAATCAATGGAAGGTATTGTTTGAATAAAAGTGAAAGATATGGAAATCGAAGCAAAAAATCCTTCGAGCCGGATTTGAACCAGCGACCTAAGGATGTCTGACTTTATGCTACAGTCCTCCGCTCTACCAACTGAGCTATCGAAGGAGTGGCTGAAGTATCTTTCAGCGCTGTAATTATCTCTCGCTCAAGAAAGGTTGTGGGGGTGGGGATCAGGAGCAGATCGATGAAAATCATGAACATTACCTGCAGCTCCCTCTCAAAGTCACCAGTTCTTAGAGCACACTGTAAGGTACGTCTTATCACCCCAAAGGAGGATTTCAGACCAAAGTTCATGTTCTGTCTTGGCTTGGGGATAAGCAGGGGTGCTCCAAATTTCAATTTTACAGAAAGGAAAGGAACTTTGATACAAAGACCTTGGGCAGCATTGGTGGCAAATGGATGGCTGCGCGGAACCATGAAAGAAATGACAGAAAGTTATGGGAGTCATTACTACGCACCCAGCATCAAGAACGTGCATTTTGGATGCATTTTCAAAAGGAAAGAGAACGGAAAAATCTGTAGATTGAAGGTGATTGAGATAAACAAAATATTCCGTTTTTCTAAAAGCTACTGTAAAGAGTCTCTGGTTTAGAAGAAGAACCCTTACCAATGATCAAGAGAGATGCGACAGATTTCTATCATCAAAGCATTATGGTTGTCAAGATGAATCATCACTTTGATGTCTTCAACAAGTAGGATTCTTTTGATCTATAATCATCAAAAATGAGATAGCCCCATTTCATGGGATTTTTCAAGGCAAACGTCTGACAGATTAAGCGGGGTCCTCATCCCGGTTGGAGGACATATCTCTTCCTTCATCATGATGCCAGCCTAGCTTTCGGCCCAAAATCCAAGGTAAGCATGGCAAAAGTCTGGAGATGCCGGGGATTGAACCCGGGGCCTCATACATGCAAAGCATGCGCTCTACCACTGAGCTACATCCCCACTTCTGCAAGGTTTGACTGTATGATTGGAAACCCTGCATTGAACCGACGGCCACATCACCCCATTCGACTCTGCAGTATACAATGTCAGTCAGGAAAATCCTTCAGCCTTGTACCTGGATGATCTTCATGGTCTTATGTACAGATGCCTATATACAGCCTTCTTAGCGCAGTAGGCAGCGCGTCAGTCTCATAATCTGAAGGTCCTGAGTTCGATCCTCAGAGAGGGCATTTATTTCCTTCTTTTGGAATGCAAAATTCTCCGATTTTCTTGAAATGCGCAAACTATGCCTAGTTCAAAGATTTTTCCAAAGCAAATGTCTGACTATTTAAGTGGGGCTCTCACCCCAACTGCATGACAAACTTCTTCTTTCTGCATGATGGCAGGCTAGCCTTCTGGAAAAAAGCCAAGATAAGGAACAGAGGCTCCTGGAGATGCCGGGGATTGAACCCGGGACCTCATACATGCGAAGCATGCGCTCTACCACTGAGCTACATCCCCACTTTTGCACTCGAGCTGTTTGATGGATGCAAGGAATCCCTGAAACCCAGGGACTGCAAAGTCTCGATCATAATCAATGGAAGGTATTGTTTGAATAAAAGTGAAAGATATGGAAATCGAAGCAAAAAATCCTTCGAGCCGGATTTGAACCAGCGACCTAAGGATGTCTGACTTTATGCTACAGTCCTCCGCTCTACCAACTGAGCTATCGAAGGAGTGGCTGAAGTATCTTTCAGCGCTGTAATTATCTCTCGCTCAAGAAAGGTTGTGGGGGTGGGGATCAGGAGCAGATCGATGAAAATCATGAACATTACCTGCAGCTCCCTCTCAAAGTCACCAGTTCTTAGAGCACACTGTAAGGTACGTCTTATCACCCCAAAGGAGGATTTCAGACCAAAGTTCATGTTCTGTCTTGGCTTGGGGATAAGCAGGGGTGCTCCAAATTTCAATTTTACAGAAAGGAAAGGAACTTTGATACAAAGACCTTGGGCAGCATTGGTGGCAAATGGATGGCTGCGCGGAACCATGAAAGAAATGACAGAAAGTTATGGGAGTCATTACTACGCACCCAGCATCAAGAACGTGCATTTTGGATGCATTTTCAAAAGGAAAGAGAACGGAAAAATCTGTAGATTGAAGGTGATTGAGATAAACAAAATATTCCGTTTTTCTAAAAGCTACTGTAAAGAGTCTCTGGTTTAGAAGAAGAACCCTTACCAATGATCAAGAGAGATGCGACAGATTTCTATCATCAAAGCATTATGGTTGTCAAGATGAATCATCACTTTGATGTCTTCAACAAGTAGGATTCTTTTGATCTATAATCATCAAAAATGAGATAGCCCCATTTCATGGGATTTTTCAAGGCAAACGTCTGACAGATTAAGCGGGGTCCTCATCCCGGTTGGAGGACATATCTCTTCCTTCATCATGATGCCAGCCTAGCTTTCGGCCCAAAATCCAAGGTAAGCATGGCAAAAGTCTGGAGATGCCGGGGATTGAACCCGGGGCCTCATACATGCAAAGCATGCGCTCTACCACTGAGCTACATCCCCACTTCTGCAAGGTTTGACTGTATGATTGGAAACCCTGCATTGAACCGACGGCCACATCACCCCATTCGACTCTGCAGTATACAATGTCAGTCAGGAAAATCCTTCAGCCTTGTACCTGGATGATCTTCATGGTCTTATGTACAGATGCCTATATACAGCCTTCTTAGCGCAGTAGGCAGCGCGTCAGTCTCATAATCTGAAGGTCCTGAGTTCGATCCTCAGAGAGGGCATTTATTTCCTTCTTTTGGAATGCAAAATTCTCCGATTTTCTTGAAATGCGCAAACTATGCCTAGTTCAAAGATTTTTCCAAAGCAAATGTCTGACTATTTAAGTGGGGCTCTCACCCCAACTGCATGACAAACTTCTTCTTTCTGCATGATGGCAGGCTAGCCTTCTGGAAAAAAGCCAAGATAAGGAACAGAGGCTCCTGGAGATGCCGGGGATTGAACCCGGGACCTCATACATGCGAAGCATGCGCTCTACCACTGAGCTACATCCCCACTTTTGCACTCGAGCTGTTTGATGGATGCAAGGAATCCCTGAAACCCAGGGACTGCAAAGTCTCGATCATAATCAATGGAAGGTATTGTTTGAATAAAAGTGAAAGATATGGAAATCGAAGCAAAAAATCCTTCGAGCCGGATTTGAACCAGCGACCTAAGGATGTCTGACTTTATGCTACAGTCCTCCGCTCTACCAACTGAGCTATCGAAGGAGTGGCTGAAGTATCTTTCAGCGCTGTAATTATCTCTTGCTCAAGAAAGGTTGTGGGGGTGGGGATCAGGAGCAGATCGATGAAAATCATGAACATTACCTGCAGCTCCCTCTCAAAGTCACCAGTTCTTAGAGCACACTGTAAGGTACGTCTTATCACCCCAAAGGAGGATTTCAGACCAAAGTTCATGTTCTGTCTTGGCTTGGGGATAAGCAGGGGTGCTCCAAATTTCAATTTTACAGAAAGGAAAGGAACTTTGATACAAAGACCTTGGGCAGCATTGGTGGCAAATGGATGGCTGCGCGGAACCATGAAAGAAATGACAGAAAGTTATGGGAGTCATTACTACGCACCCAGCATCAAGAACGTGCATTTTGGATGCATTTTCAAAAGGAAAGAGAACGGAAAAATCTGTAGATTGAAGGTGATTGAGATAAACAAAATATTCCGTTTTTCTAAAAGCTACTGTAAAGAGTCTCTGGTTTAGAAGAAGAACCCTTACCAATGATCAAGAGAGATGCGACAGATTTCTATCATCAAAGCATTATGGTTGTCAAGATGAATCATCACTTTGATGTCTTCAACAAGTAGGATTCTTTTGATCTATAATCATCAAAAATGAGATAGCCCCATTTCATGGGATTTTTCAAGGTAAACGTCTGACAGATTAAGCGGGGTCCTCATCCCGGTTGGAGGACATATCTCTTCCTTCATCATGATGCCAGCCTAGCTTTCGGCCCAAAATCCAAGGTAAGCATGGCAAAAGTCTGGAGATGCCGGGGATTGAACCCGGGGCCTCATACATGCAAAGCATGCGCTCTACCACTGAGCTACATCCCCACTTCTGCAAGGTTTGACTGTATGATTGGAAACCCTGCATTGAACCGACGGCCACATCACCCCATTCGACTCTGCAGTATACAATGTCAGTCAGGAAAATCCTTCAGCCTTGTACCTGGATGATCTTCATGGTCTTATGTACAGATGCCTATATACAGCCTTCTTAGCGCAGTAGGCAGCGCGTCAGTCTCATAATCTGAAGGTCCTGAGTTCGATCCTCAGAGAGGGCATTTATTTCCTTCTTTTGGAATGCAAAATTCTCCGATTTTCTTGAAATGCGCAAACTATGCCTAGTTCAAAGATTTTTCCAAAGCAAATGTCTGACTATTTAAGTGGGGCTCTCACCCCAACTGCATGACAAACTTCTTCTTTCTGCATGATGGCAGGCTAGCCTTCTGGAAAAAAGCCAAGATAAGGAACAGAGGCTCCTGGAGATGCCGGGGATTGAACCCGGGACCTCATACATGCGAAGCATGCGCTCTACCACTGAGCTACATCCCCACTTTTGCACTCGAGCTGTTTGATGGATGCAAGGAATCCCTGAAACCCAGGGACTGCAAAGTCTCGATCATAATCAATGGAAGGTATTGTTTGAATAAAAGTGAAAGATATGGAAATCGAAGCAAAAAATCCTTCGAGCCGGATTTGAACCAGCGACCTAAGGATGTCTGACTTTATGCTACAGTCCTCCGCTCTACCAACTGAGCTATCGAAGGAGTGGCTGAAGTATCTTTCAGCGCTGTAATTATCTCTCGCTCAAGAAAGGTTGTGGGGGTGGGGATCAGGAGCAGATCGATGAAAATCATGAACATTACCTGCAGCTCCCTCTCAAAGTCACCAGTTCTTAGAGCACACTGTAAGGTACGTCTTATCACCCCAAAGGAGGATTTCAGACCAAAGTTCATGTTCTGTCTTGGCTTGGGGATAAGCAGGGGTGCTCCAAATTTCAATTTTACAGAAAGGAAAGGAACTTTGATACAAAGACCTTGGGCAGCATTGGTGGCAAATGGATGGCTGCGCGGAACCATGAAAGAAATGACAGAAAGTTATGGGAGTCATTACTACGCACCCAGCATCAAGAACGTGCATTTTGGATGCATTTTCAAAAGGAAAGAGAACGGAAAAATCTGTAGATTGAAGGTGATTGAGATAAACAAAATATTCCGTTTTTCTAAAAGCTACTGTAAAGAGTCTCTGGTTTAGAAGAAGAACCCTTACCAATGATCAAGAGAGATGCGACAGATTTCTATCATCAAAGCATTATGGTTGTCAAGATGAATCATCACTTTGATGTCTTCAACAAGTAGGATTCTTTTGATCTATAATCATCAAAAATGAGATAGCCCCATTTCATGGGATTTTTCAAGGCAAACGTCTGACAGATTAAGCGGGGTCCTCATCCCGGTTGGAGGACATATCTCTTCCTTCATCATGATGCCAGCCTAGCTTTCGGCCCAAAATCCAAGGTAAGCATGGCAAAAGTCTGGAGATGCCGGGGATTGAACCCGGGGCCTCATACATGCAAAGCATGCGCTCTACCACTGAGCTACATCCCCACTTCTGCAAGGTTTGACTGTATGATTGGAAACCCTGCATTGAACCGACGGCCACATCACCCCATTCGACTCTGCAGTATACAATGTCAGTCAGGAAAATCCTTCAGCCTTGTACCTGGATGATCTTCATGGTCTTATGTACAGATGCCTATATACAGCCTTCTTAGCGCAGTAGGCAGCGCGTCAGTCTCATAATCTGAAGGTCCTGAGTTCGATCCTCAGAGAGGGCATTTATTTCCTTCTTTTGGAATGCAAAATTCTCCGATTTTCTTGAAATGCGCAAACTATGCCTAGTTCAAAGATTTTTCCAAAGCAAATGTCTGACTATTTAAGTGGGGCTCTCACCCCAACTGCATGACAAACTTCTTCTTTCTGCATGATGGCAGGCTAGCCTTCTGGAAAAAAGCCAAGATAAGGAACAGAGGCTCCTGGAGATGCCGGGGATTGAACCCGGGACCTCATACATGCGAAGCATGCGCTCTACCACTGAGCTACATCCCCACTTTTGCACTCGAGCTGTTTGATGGATGCAAGGAATCCCTGAAACCCAGGGACTGCAAAGTCTCGATCATAATCAATGGAAGGTATTGTTTGAATAAAAGTGAAAGATATGGAAATCGAAGCAAAAAATCCTTCGAGCCGGATTTGAACCAGCGACCTAAGGATGTCTGACTTTATGCTACAGTCCTCCGCTCTACCAACTGAGCTATCGAAGGAGTGGCTGAAGTATCTTTCAGCGCTGTAATTATCTCTCGCTCAAGAAAGGTTGTGGGGGTGGGGATCAGGAGCAGATCGATGAAAATCATGAACATTACCTGCAGCTCCCTCTCAAAGTCACCAGTTCTTAGAGCACACTGTAAGGTACGTCTTATCACCCCAAAGGAGGATTTCAGACCAAAGTTCATGTTCTGTCTTGGCTTGGGGATAAGCAGGGGTGCTCCAAATTTCAATTTTACAGAAAGGAAAGGAACTTTGATACAAAGACCTTGGGCAGCATTGGTGGCAAATGGATGGCTGCGCGGAACCATGAAAGAAATGACAGAAAGTTATGGGAGTCATTACTACGCACCCAGCATCAAGAACGTGCATTTTGGATGCATTTTCAAAAGGAAAGAGAACGGAAAAATCTGTAGATTGAAGGTGATTGAGATAAACAAAATATTCCGTTTTTCTAAAAGCTACTGTAAAGAGTCTCTGGTTTAGAAGAAGAACCCTTACCAATGATCAAGAGAGATGCGACAGATTTCTATCATCAAAGCATTATGGTTGTCAAGATGAATCATCACTTTGATGTCTTCAACAAGTAGGATTCTTTTGATCTATAATCATCAAAAATGAGATAGCCCCATTTCATGGGATTTTTCAAGGCAAACGTCTGACAGATTAAGCGGGGTCCTCATCCCGGTTGGAGGACATATCTCTTCCTTCATCATGATGCCAGCCTAGCTTTCGGCCCAAAATCCAAGGTAAGCATGGCAAAAGTCTGGAGATGCCGGGGATTGAACCCGGGGCCTCATACATGCAAAGCATGCGCTCTACCACTGAGCTACATCCCCACTTCTGCAAGGTTTGACTGTATGATTGGAAACCCTGCATTGAACCGACGGCCACATCACCCCATTCGACTCTGCAGTATACAATGTCAGTCAGGAAAATCCTTCAGCCTTGTACCTGGATGATCTTCATGGTCTTATGTACAGATGCCTATATACAGCCTTCTTAGCGCAGTAGGCAGCGCGTCAGTCTCATAATCTGAAGGTCCTGAGTTCGATCCTCAGAGAGGGCATTTATTTCCTTCTTTTGGAATGCAAAATTCTCCGATTTTCTTGAAATGCGCAAACTATGCCTAGTTCAAAGATTTTTCCAAAGCAAATGTCTGACTATTTAAGTGGGGCTCTCACCCCAACTGCATGACAAACTTCTTCTTTCTGCATGATGGCAGGCTAGCCTTCTGGAAAAAAGCCAAGATAAGGAACAGAGGCTCCTGGAGATGCCGGGGATTGAACCCGGGACCTCATACATGCGAAGCATGCGCTCTACCACTGAGCTACATCCCCACTTTTGCACTCGAGCTGTTTGATGGATGCAAGGAATCCCTGAAACCCAGGGACTGCAAAGTCTCGATCATAATCAATGGAAGGTATTGTTTGAATAAAAGTGAAAGATATGGAAATCGAAGCAAAAAATCCTTCGAGCCGGATTTGAACCAGCGACCTAAGGATGTCTGACTTTATGCTACAGTCCTCCGCTCTACCAACTGAGCTATCGAAGGAGTGGCTGAAGTATCTTTCAGCGCTGTAATTATCTCTCGCTCAAGAAAGGTTGTGGGGGTGGGGATCAGGAGCAGATCGATGAAAATCATGAACATTACCTGCAGCTCCCTCTCAAAGTCACCAGTTCTTAGAGCACACTGTAAGGTACGTCTTATCACCCCAAAGGAGGATTTCAGACCAAAGTTCATGTTCTGTCTTGGCTTGGGGATAAGCAGGGGTGCTCCAAATTTCAATTTTACAGAAAGGAAAGGAACTTTGATACAAAGACCTTGGGCAGCATTGGTGGCAAATGGATGGCTGCGCGGAACCATGAAAGAAATGACAGAAAGTTATGGGAGTCATTACTACGCACCCAGCATCAAGAACGTGCATTTTGGATGCATTTTCAAAAGGAAAGAGAACGGAAAAATCTGTAGATTGAAGGTGATTGAGATAAACAAAATATTCCGTTTTTCTAAAAGCTACTGTAAAGAGTCTCTGGTTTAGAAGAAGAACCCTTACCAATGATCAAGAGAGATGCGACAGATTTCTATCATCAAAGCATTATGGTTGTCAAGATGAATCATCACTTTGATGTCTTCAACAAGTAGGATTCTTTTGATCTATAATCATCAAAAATGAGATAGCCCCATTTCATGGGATTTTTCAAGGCAAACGTCTGACAGATTAAGCGGGGTCCTCATCCCGGTTGGAGGACATATCTCTTCCTTCATCATGATGCCAGCCTAGCTTTCGGCCCAAAATCCAAGGTAAGCATGGCAAAAGTCTGGAGATGCCGGGGATTGAACCCGGGGCCTCATACATGCAAAGCATGCGCTCTACCACTGAGCTACATCCCCACTTCTGCAAGGTTTGACTGTATGATTGGAAACCCTGCATTGAACCGACGGCCACATCACCCCATTCGACTCTGCAGTATACAATGTCAGTCAGGAAAATCCTTCAGCCTTGTACCTGGATGATCTTCATGGTCTTATGTACAGATGCCTATATACAGCCTTCTTAGCGCAGTAGGCAGCGCGTCAGTCTCATAATCTGAAGGTCCTGAGTTCGATCCTCAGAGAGGGCATTTATTTCCTTCTTTTGGAATGCAAAATTCTCCGATTTTCTTGAAATGCGCAAACTATGCCTAGTTCAAAGATTTTTCCAAAGCAAATGTCTGACTATTTAAGTGGGGCTCTCACCCCAACTGCATGACAAACTTCTTCTTTCTGCATGATGGCAGGCTAGCCTTCTGGAAAAAAGCCAAGATAAGGAACAGAGGCTCCTGGAGATGCCGGGGATTGAACCCGGGACCTCATACATGCGAAGCATGCGCTCTACCACTGAGCTACATCCCCACTTTTGCACTCGAGCTGTTTGATGGATGCAAGGAATCCCTGAAACCCAGGGACTGCAAAGTCTCGATCATAATCAATGGAAGGTATTGTTTGAATAAAAGTGAAAGATATGGAAATCGAAGCAAAAAATCCTTCAAGCCGGATTTGAACCAGCGACCTAAGGATGTCTGACTTTATGCTACAGTCCTCCGCTCTACCAACTGAGCTATCGAAGGAGTGGCTGAAGTATCTTTCAGCGCTGTAATTATCTCTCGCTCAAGAAAGGTTATGGGGGTGGGGATCAGGAGCAGATCGATGAAAATCATGAACATTACCTGCAGCTCCCTCTCAAAGTCACCAGTTCTTAGAGCACACTGTAAGGTACGTCTTATCACCCCAAAGGAGGATTTCAGACCAAAGTTCATGTTCTGTCTTGGCTTGGGGATAAGCAGGGGTGCTCCAAATTTCAATTTTACAGAAAGGAAAGGAACTTTGATACAAAGACCTTGGGCAGCATTGGTGGCAAATGGATGGCTGCGCGGAACCATGAAAGAAATGACAGAAAGTTATGGGAGTCATTACTACGCACCCAGCATCAAGAACGTGCATTTTGGATGCATTTTCAAAAGGAAAGAGAACGGAAAAATCTGTAGATTGAAGGTGATTGAGATAAACAAAATATTCTGTTTTTCTAAAAGCTACTGTAAAGAGTCTCTGGTTTAGAAGAAGAACCCTTACCAATGATCAAGAGAGATGCGACAGATTTCTATCATCAAAGCATTATGGTTGTCAAGATGAATCATCACTTTGATGTCTTCAACAAGTAGGATTCTTTTGATCTATAATCATCAAAAATGAGATAGCCCCATTTCATGGGATTTTTCAAGGCAAACGTCTGACAGATTAAGCGGGGTCCTCATCCCGGTTGGAGGACATATCTCTTCCTTCATCATGATGCCAGCCTAGCTTTCGGCCCAAAATCCAAGGTAAGCATGGCAAAAGTCTGGAGATGCCGGGGATTGAACCCGGGGCCTCAACCCGGGGCCTCATACATGCAAAGCATGCGCTCTACCACTGAGCTACATCCCCACTTCTGCAAGGTTTGACTGTATGATTGGAAACCCTGCATTGAACCGACGGCCACATCACCCCATTCGACTCTGCAGTATACAATGTCAGTCAGGAAAATCCTTCAGCCTTGTACCTGGATGATCTTCATGGTCTTATGTACAGATGCCTATATACAGCCTTCTTAGCGCAGTAGGCAGCGCGTCAGTCTCATAATCTGAAGGTCCTGAGTTCGATCCTCAGAGAGGGCATTTATTTCCTTCTTTTGGAATGCAAAATTCTCCGATTTTCTTGAAATGCGCCAACTATGCCTAGTTCAAAGATTTTTCCAAAGCAAATGTCTGACTATTTAAGTGGGGCTCTCACCCCAACTGCATGACAAACTTCTTCTTTCTGCATGATGGCAGGCTAGCCTTCTGGAAAAAAGCCAAGATAAGGAACAGAGGCTCCTGGAGATGCCGGGGATTGAACCCGGGACCTCATACATGCAAAGCATGCGCTCTACCACTGAGCTACATCCCCACTTTTGCACTCGAGCTGTTTGATGGATGCAAGGAATCCCTGAAACCCAGGGACTGCAAAGTCTCGATCATAATCAATGGAAGGTATTGTTTGAATAAAAGTGAAAGATATGGAAATCGAAGCAAAAAATCCTTCGAGCCGGATTTGAACCAGCGACCTAAGGATGTCTGACTTTATGCTACAGTCCTCCGCTCTACCAACTGAGCTATCGAAGGAGTGGCTGAAGTATCTTTCAGCGCTGTAATTATCTCTCGCTCAAGAAAGGTTGTGGGGGTGGGGATCAGGAGCAGATCGATGAAAATCATGAACATTACCTGCAGCTCCCTCTCAAAGTCACCAGTTCTTAGAGCACACTGTAAGGTACGTCTTATCACCCCAAAGGAGGATTTCAGACCAAAGTTCATGTTCTGTCTTGGCTTGGGGATAAGCAGGGGTGCTCCAAATTTCAATTTTACAGAAAGGAAAGGAACTTTGATACAAAGACCTTGGGCAGCATTGGTGGCAAATGGATGGCTGCGCGGAACCATGAAAGAAATGACAGAAAGTTATGGGAGTCATTACTACGCACCCAGCATCAAGAACGTGCATTTTGGATGCATTTTCAAAAGGAAAGAGAACGGAAAAATCTGTAGATTGAAGGTGATTGAGATAAACAAAATATTCTGTTTTTCTAAAAGCTACTGTAAAGAGTCTCTGGTTTAGAAGAAGAACCCTTACCAATGATCAAGAGAGATGCGACAGATTTCTATCATCAAAGCATTATGGTTGTCAAGATGAATCATCACTTTGATGTCTTCAACAAGTAGGATTCTTTTGATCTATAATCATCAAAAATGAGATAGCCCCATTTCATGGGATTTTTCAAGGCAAACGTCTGACAGATTAAGCGGGGTCCTCATCCCGGTTGGAGGACATATCTCTTCCTTCATCATGATGCCAGCCTAGCTTTCGGCCCAAAATCCAAGGTAAGCATGGCAAAAGTCTGGAGATGCCGGGGATTGAACCCGGGGCCTCATACATGCAAAGCATGCGCTCTACCACTGAGCTACATCCCCACTTCTGCAAGGTTTGACTGTATGATTGGAAACCCTGCATTGAACCGACGGCCACATCACCCCATTCGACTCTGCAGTATACAATGTCAGTCAGGAAAATCCTTCAGCCTTGTACCTGGATGATCTTCATGGTCTTATGTACAGATGCCTATATACAGCCTTCTTAGCGCAGTAGGCAGCGCGTCAGTCTCATAATCTGAAGGTCCTGAGTTCGATCCTCAGAGAGGGCATTTATTTCCTTCTTTTGGAATGCAAAATTCTCCGATTTTCTTGAAATGCGCCAACTATGCCTAGTTCAAAGATTTTTCCAAAGCAAATGTCTGACTATTTAAGTGGGGCTCTCACCCCAACTGCATGACAAACTTCTTCTTTCTGCATGATGGCAGGCTAGCCTTCTGGAAAAAAGCCAAGATAAGGAACAGAGGCTCCTGGAGATGCCGGGGATTGAACCCGGGACCTCATACATGCAAAGCATGCGCTCTACCACTGAGCTACATCCCCACTTTTGCACTCGAGCTGTTTGATGGATGCAAGGAATCCCTGAAACCCAGGGACTGCAAAGTCTCGATCATAATCAATGGAAGGTATTGTTTGAATAAAAGTGAAAGATATGGAAATCGAAGCAAAAAATCCTTCGAGCCGGATTTGAACCAGCGACCTAAGGATGTCTGACTTTATGCTACAGTCCTCCGCTCTACCAACTGAGCTATCGAAGGAGTGGCTGAAGTATCTTTCAGCGCTGTAATTATCTCTCGCTCAAGAAAGGTTGTGGGGGTGGGGATCAGGAGCAGATCGATGAAAATCATGAACATTACCTGCAGCTCCCTCTCAAAGTCACCAGTTCTTAGAGCACACTGTAAGGTACGTCTTATCACCCCAAAGGAGGATTTCAGACCAAAGTTCATGTTCTGTCTTGGCTTGGGGATAAGCAGGGGTGCTCCAAATTTCAATTTTACAGAAAGGAAAGGAACTTTGATACAAAGACCTTGGGCAGCATTGGTGGCAAATGGATGGCTGCGCGGAACCATGAAAGAAATGACAGAAAGTTATGGGAGTCATTACTACGCACCCAGCATCAAGAACGTGCATTTTGGATGCATTTTCAAAAGGAAAGAGAACGGAAAAATCTGTAGATTGAAGGTGATTGAGATAAACAAAATATTCCGTTTTTCTAAAAGCTACTGTAAAGAGTCTCTGGTTTAGAAGAAGAACCCTTACCAATGATCAAGAGAGATGCGACAGATTTCTATCATCAAAGCATTATGGTTGTCAAGATGAATCATCACTTTGATGTCTTCAACAAGTAGGATTCTTTTGATCTATAATCATCAAAAATGAGATAGCCCCATTTCATGGGATTTTTCAAGGCAAACGTCTGACAGATTAAGCGGGGTCCTCATCCCGGTTGGAGGACATATCTCTTCCTTCATCATGATGCCAGCCTAGCTTTCGGCCCAAAATCCAAGGTAAGCATGGCAAAAGTCTGGAGATGCCGGGGATTGAACCCGGGGCCTCATACATGCAAAGCATGCGCTCTACCACTGAGCTACATCCCCACTTCTGCAAGGTTTGACTGTATGATTGGAAACCCTGCATTGAACCGACGGCCACATCACCCCATTCGACTCTGCAGTATACAATGTCAGTCAGGAAAATCCTTCAGCCTTGTACCTGGATGATCTTCATGGTCTTATGTACAGATGCCTATATACAGTCTTCTTAGCGCAGTAGGCAGCGCGTCAGTCTCATAATCTGAAGGTCCTGAGTTCGATCCTCAGAGAGGGCATTTATTTCCTTCTTTTGGAATGCAAAATTCTCCGATTTTCTTGAAATGCGCAAACTATGCCTAGTTCAAAGATTTTTCCAAAGCAAATGTCTGACTATTTAAGTGGGGCTCTCACCCCAACTGCATGACAAACTTCTTCTTTCTGCATGATGGCAGGCTAGCCTTCTGGAAAAAAGCCAAGATAAGGAACAGAGGCTCCTGGAGATGCCGGGGATTGAACCCGGGACCTCATACATGCGAAGCATGCGCTCTACCACTGAGCTACATCCCCACTTTTGCCCTCGAGCTGTTTGATGGATGCAAGGAATCCCTGAAACCCAGGGACTGCAAAGTCTCGATCATAATCAATGGAAGGTATTGTTTGAATAAAAGTGAAATATATGGAAATCGAAGCAAAAAATCCTTCGAGCCGGATTTGAACCAGCGACCTAAGGATGTCTGACTTTATGCTACAGTCCTCCGCTCTACCAACTGAGCTATCGAAGGAGTGGCTGAAGTATCTTTCAGCGCTGTAATTATCTCTCGCTCAAGAAAGGTTGTGGGGGTGGGGATCAGGAGCAGATCGATGAAAATCATGAACATTACCTGCAGCTCCCTCTCAAAGTCACCAGTTCTTAGAGCACACTGTAAGGTACGTCTTATCACCCCAAAGGAGGATTTCAGACCAAAGTTCATGTTCTGTCTTGGCTTGGGGATAAGCAGGGGTGCTCCAAATTTCAATTTTACAGAAAGGAAAGGAACTTTGATACAAAGACCTTGGGCAGCATTGGTGGCAAATGGATGGCTGCGCGGAACCATGAAAGAAATGACAGAAAGTTATGGGAGTCATTACTACGCACCCAGCATCAAGAACGTGCATTTTGGATGCATTTTCAAAAGGAAAGAGAACGGAAAAATCTGTAGATTGAAGGTGATTGAGATAAACAAAATATTCCGTTTCTCTAAAAGCTACTGTAAAGAGTCTCTGGTTTAGAAGAAGAACCCTTACCAATGATCAAGAGAGATGCGACAGATTTCTATCATCAAAGCATTATGGTTGTCAAGATGAATCATCACTTTGATGTCTTCAACAAGTAGGATTCTTTTGATCTATAATCATCAAAAATGAGATAGCCCCATTTCATGGGATTTTTCAAGGCAAACGTCTGACAGATTAAGCGGGGTCCTCATCCCGGTTGGAGGACATATCTCTTCCTTCATCATGATGCCAGCCTAGCTTTCGGCCCAAAATCCAAGGTAAGCATGGCAAAAGTCTGGAGATGCCGGGGATTGAACCCGGGGCCTCATACATGCAAAGCATGCGCTCTACCACTGAGCTACATCCCCACTTCTGCAAGGTTTGACTGTATGATTGGAAACCCTGCATTGAACCGACGGCCACATCACCCCATTCGACTCTGCAGTATACAATGTCAGTCAGGAAAATCCTTCAGCCTTGTACCTGGATGATCTTCATGGTCTTATGTACAGATGCCTATATACAGCCTTCTTAGCGCAGTAGGCAGCGCGTCAGTCTCATAATCTGAAGGTCCTGAGTTCGATCCTCAGAGAGGGCATTTATTTCCTTCTTTTGGAATGCAAAATTCTCCGATTTTCTTGAAATGCGCAAACTATGCCTAGTTCAAAGATTTTTCCAAAGCAAATGTCTGACTATTTAAGTGGGGCTCTCACCCCAACTGCATGACAAACTTCTTCTTTCTGCATGATGGCAGGCTAGCCTTCTGGAAAAAAGCCAAGATAAGGAACAGAGGCTCCTGGAGATGCCGGGGATTGAACCCGGGACCTCATACATGCGAAGCATGCGCTCTACCACTGAGCTACATCCCCACTTTTGCACTCGAGCTGTTTGATGGATGCAAGGAATCCCTGAAACCCAGGGACTGCAAAGTCTCGATCATAATCAATGGAAGGTATTGTTTGAATAAAAGTGAAAGATATGGAAATCGAAGCAAAAAATCCTTCAAGCCGGATTTGAACCAGCGACCTAAGGATGTCTGACTTTATGCTACAGTCCTCCGCTCTACCAACTGAGCTATCGAAGGAGTGGCTGAAGTATCTTTCAGCGCTGTAATTATCTCTCGCTCAAGAAAGGTTATGGGGGTGGGGATCAGGAGCAGATCGATGAAAATCATGAACATTACCTGCAGCTCCCTCTCAAAGTCACCAGTTCTTAGAGCACACTGTAAGGTACGTCTTATCACCCCAAAGGAGGATTTCAGACCAAAGTTCATGTTCTGTCTTGGCTTGGGGATAAGCAGGGGTGCTCCAAATTTCAATTTTACAGAAAGGAAAGGAACTTTGATACAAAGACCTTGGGCAGCATTGGTGGCAAATGGATGGCTGCGCGGAACCATGAAAGAAATGACAGAAAGTTATGGGAGTCATTACTACGCACCCAGCATCAAGAACGTGCATTTTGGATGCATTTTCAAAAGGAAAGAGAACGGAAAAATCTGTAGATTGAAGGTGATTGAGATAAACAAAATATTCTGTTTTTCTAAAAGCTACTGTAAAGAGTCTCTGGTTTAGAAGAAGAACCCTTACCAATGATCAAGAGAGATGCGACAGATTTCTATCATCAAAGCATTATGGTTGTCAAGATGAATCATCACTTTGATGTCTTCAACAAGTAGGATTCTTTTGATCTATAATCATCAAAAATGAGATAGCCCCATTTCATGGGATTTTTCAAGGCAAACGTCTGACAGATTAAGCGGGGTCCTCATCCCGGTTGGAGGACATATCTCTTCCTTCATCATGATGCCAGCCTAGCTTTCGGCCCAAAATCCAAGGTAAGCATGGCAAAAGTCTGGAGATGCCGGGGATTGAACCCGGGGCCTCATACATGCAAAGCATGCGCTCTACCACTGAGCTACATCCCCACTTCTGCAAGGTTTGACTGTATGATTGGAAACCCTGCATTGAACCGACGGCCACATCACCCCATTCGACTCTGCAGTATACAATGTCAGTCAGGAAAATCCTTCAGCCTTGTACCTGGATGATCTTCATGGTCTTATGTACAGATGCCTATATACAGCCTTCTTAGCGCAGTAGGCAGCGCGTCAGTCTCATAATCTGAAGGTCCTGAGTTCGATCCTCAGAGAGGGCATTTATTTCCTTCTTTTGGAATGCAAAATTCTCCGATTTTCTTGAAATGCGCAAACTATGCCTAGTTCAAAGATTTTTCCAAAGCAAATGTCTGACTATTTAAGTGGGGCTCTCACCCCAACTGCATGACAAACTTCTTCTTTCTGCATGATGGCAGGCTAGCCTTCTGGAAAAAAGCCAAGATAAGGAACAGAGGCTCCTGGAGATGCCGGGGATTGAACCCGGGACCTCATACATGCGAAGCATGCGCTCTACCACTGAGCTACATCCCCACTTTTGCACTCGAGCTGTTTGATGGATGCAAGGAATCCCTGAAACCCAGGGACTGCAAAGTCTCGATCATAATCAATGGAAGGTATTGTTTGAATAAAAGTGAAAGATATGGAAATCGAAGCAAAAAATCCTTCAAGCCGGATTTGAACCAGCGACCTAAGGATGTCTGACTTTATGCTACAGTCCTCCGCTCTACCAACTGAGCTATCGAAGGAGTGGCTGAAGTATCTTTCAGCGCTGTAATTATCTCTCGCTCAAGAAAGGTTATGGGGGTGGGGATCAGGAGCAGATCGATGAAAATCATGAACATTACCTGCAGCTCCCTCTCAAAGTCACCAGTTCTTAGAGCACACTGTAAGGTACGTCTTATCACCCCAAAGGAGGATTTCAGACCAAAGTTCATGTTCTGTCTTGGCTTGGGGATAAGCAGGGGTGCTCCAAATTTCAATTTTACAGAAAGGAAAGGAACTTTGATACAAAGACCTTGGGCAGCATTGGTGGCAAATGGATGGCTGCGCGGAACCATGAAAGAAATGACAGAAAGTTATGGGAGTCATTACTACGCACCCAGCATCAAGAACGTGCATTTTGGATGCATTTTCAAAAGGAAAGAGAACGGAAAAATCTGTAGATTGAAGGTGATTGAGATAAACAAAATATTCTGTTTTTCTAAAAGCTACTGTAAAGAGTCTCTGGTTTAGAAGAAGAACCCTTACCAATGATCAAGAGAGATGCGACAGATTTCTATCATCAAAGCATTATGGTTGTCAAGATGAATCATCACTTTGATGTCTTCAACAAGTAGGATTCTTTTGATCTATAATCATCAAAAATGAGATAGCCCCATTTCATGGGATTTTTCAAGGCAAACGTCTGACAGATTAAGCGGGGTCCTCATCCCGGTTGGAGGACATATCTCTTCCTTCATCATGATGCCAGCCTAGCTTTCGGCCCAAAATCCAAGGTAAGCATGGCAAAAGTCTGGAGATGCCGGGGATTGAACCCGGGGCCTCATACATGCAAAGCATGCGCTCTACCACTGAGCTACATCCCCACTTCTGCAAGGTTTGACTGTATGATTGGAAACCCTGCATTGAACCGACGGCCACATCACCCCATTCGACTCTGCAGTATACAATGTCAGTCAGGAAAATCCTTCAGCCTTGTACCTGGATGATCTTCATGGTCTTATGTACAGATGCCTATATACAGCCTTCTTAGCGCAGTAGGCAGCGCGTCAGTCTCATAATCTGAAGGTCCTGAGTTCGATCCTCAGAGAGGGCATTTATTTCCTTCTTTTGGAATGCAAAATTCTCCGATTTTCTTGAAATGCGCCAACTATGCCTAGTTCAAAGATTTTTCCAAAGCAAATGTCTGACTATTTAAGTGGGGGTCTCACCCCAACTGCATGACAAACTTCTTCTTTCTGCATGATGGCAGGCTAGCCTTCTGGAAAAAAGCCAAGATAAGGAACAGAGGCTCCTGGAGATGCCGGGGATTGAACCCGGGACCTCATACATGCAAAGCATGCGCTCTACCACTGAGCTACATCCCCACTTTTGCACTCGAGCTGTTTGATGGATGCAAGGAATCCCTGAAACCCAGGGACTGCAAAGTCTCGATCATAATCAATGGAAGGTATTGTTTGAATAAAAGTGAAAGATATGGAAATCGAAGCAAAAAATCCTTCGAGCCGGATTTGAACCAGCGACCTAAGGATGTCTGACTTTATGCTACAGTCCTCCGCTCTACCAACTGAGCTATCGAAGGAGTGGCTGAAGTATCTTTCAGCGCTGTAATTATCTCTCGCTCAAGAAAGGTTGTGGGGGTGGGGATCAGGAGCAGATCGATGAAAATCATGAACATTACCTGCAGCTCCCTCTCAAAGTCACCAGTTCTTAGAGCACACTGTAAGGTACGTCTTATCACCCCAAAGGAGGATTTCAGACCAAAGTTCATGTTCTGTCTTGGCTTGGGGATAAGCAGGGGTGCTCCAAATTTCAATTTTACAGAAAGGAAAGGAACTTTGATACAAAGACCTTGGGCAGCATTGGTGGCAAATGGATGGCTGCGCGGAACCATGAAAGAAATGACAGAAAGTTATGGGAGTCATTACTACGCACCCAGCATCAAGAACGTGCATTTTGGATGCATTTTCAAAAGGAAAGAGAACGGAAAAATCTGTAGATTGAAGGTGATTGAGATAAACAAAATATTCCGTTTTTCTAAAAGCTACTGTAAAGAGTCTCTGGTTTAGAAGAAGAACCCTTACCAATGATCAAGAGAGATGCGACAGATTTCTATCATCAAAGCATTATGGTTGTCAAGATGAATCATCACTTTGATGTCTTCAACAAGTAGGATTCTTTTGATCTATAATCATCAAAAATGAGATAGCCCCACTTCATGGGATTTTTCAAGGCAAACGTCTGACAGATTAAGCGGGGTCCTCATCCCGGTTGGAGGACATATCTCTTCCTTCATCATGATGCCAGCCTAGCTTTCGGCCCAAAATCCAAGGTAAGCATGGCAAAAGTCTGGAGATGCCGGGGATTGAACCCGGGGCCTCATACATGCAAAGCATGCGCTCTACCACTGAGCTACATCCCCACTTCTGCAAGGTTTGACTGTATGATTGGAAACCCTGCATTGAACCGACGGCCACATCACCCCATTCGACTCTGCAGTATACAATGTCAGTCAGGAAAATCCTTCAGCCTTGTACCTGGATGATCTTCATGGTCTTATGTACAGATGCCTATATACAGCCTTCTTAGCGCAGTAGGCAGCGCGTCAGTCTCATAATCTGAAGGTCCTGAGTTCGATCCTCAGAGAGGGCATTTATTTCCTTCTTTTGGAATGCAAAATTCTCCGATTTTCTTGAAATGCGCCAACTATGCCTAGTTCAAAGATTTTTCCAAAGCAAATGTCTGACTATTTAAGTGGGGCTCTCACCCCAACTGCATGACAAACTTCTTCTTTCTGCATGATGGCAGGCTAGCCTTCTGGAAAAAAGCCAAGATAAGGAACAGAGGCTCCTGGAGATGCCGGGGATTGAACCCGGGACCTCATACATGCGAAGCATGCGCTCTACCACTGAGCTACATCCCCACTTTTGCCCTCGAGCTGTTTGATGGATGCAAGGAATCCCTGAAACCCAGGGACTGCAAAGTCTCGATCATAATCAATGGAAGGTATTGTTTGAATAAAAGTGAAAGATATGGAAATCGAAGCAAAAAATCCTTCGAGCCGGATTTGAACCAGCGACCTAAGGATGTCTGACTTTATGCTACAGTCCTCCGCTCTACCAACTGAGCTATCGAAGGAGTGGCTGAAGTATCTTTCAGCGCTGTAATTATCTCTCGCTCAAGAAAGGTTGTGGGGGTGGGGATCAGGAGCAGATCGATGAAAATCATGAACATTACCTGCAGCTCCCTCTCAAAGTCACCAGTTCTTAGAGCACACTGTAAGGTACGTCTTATCACCCCAAAGGAGGATTTCAGACCAAAGTTCATGTTCTGTCTTGGCTTGGGGATAAGCAGGGGTGCTCCAAATTTCAATTTTACAGAAAGGAAAGGAACTTTGATACAAAGACCTTGGGCAGCATTGGTGGCAAATGGATGGCTGCGCGGAACCATGAAAGAAATGACAGAAAGTTATGGGAGTCATTACTACGCACCCAGCATCAAGAACGTGCATTTTGGATGCATTTTCAAAAGGAAAGAGAACGGAAAAATCTGTAGATTGAAGGTGATTGAGATAAACAAAATATTCCGTTTTTCTAAAAGCTACTGTAAAGAGTCTCTGGTTTAGAAGAAGAACCCTTACCAATGATCAAGAGAGATGCGACAGATTTCTATCATCAAAGCATTATGGTTGTCAAGATGAATCATCACTTTGATGTCTTCAACAAGTAGGATTCTTTTGATCTATAATCATCAAAAATGAGATAGCCCCATTTCATGGGATTTTTCAAGGCAAACGTCTGACAGATTAAGCGGGGTCCTCATCCCGGTTGGAGGACATATCTCTTCCTTCATCATGATGCCAGCCTAGCTTTCGGCCCAAAATCCAAGGTAAGCATGGCAAAAGTCTGGAGATGCCGGGGATTGAACCCGGGGCCTCATACATGCAAAGCATGCGCTCTACCACTGAGCTACATCCCCACTTCTGCAAGGTTTGACTGTATGATTGGAAACCCTGCATTGAACCGACGGCCACATCACCCCATTCGACTCTGCAGTATACAATGTCAGTCAGGAAAATCCTTCAGCCTTGTACCTGGATGATCTTCATGGTCTTATGTACAGATGCCTATATACAGCCTTCTTAGCGCAGTAGGCAGCGCGTCAGTCTCATAATCTGAAGGTCCTGAGTTCGATCCTCAGAGAGGGCATTTATTTCCTTCTTTTGGAATGCAAAATTCTCCGATTTTCTTGAAATGCGCAAACTATGCCTAGTTCAAAGATTTTTCCAAAGCAAATGTCTGACTATTTAAGTGGGGCTCTCACCCCAACTGCATGACAAACTTCTTCTTTCTGCATGATGGCAGGCTAGCCTTCTGGAAAAAAGCCAAGATAAGGAACAGAGGCTCCTGGAGATGCCGGGGATTGAACCCGGGACCTCATACATGCGAAGCATGCGCTCTACCACTGAGCTACATCCCCACTTTTGCACTCGAGCTGTTTGATGGATGCAAGGAATCCCTGAAACCCAGGGACTGCAAAGTCTCGATCATAATCAATGGAAGGTATTGTTTGAATAAAAGTGAAAGATATGGAAATCGAAGCAAAAAATCCTTCAAGCCGGATTTGAACCAGCGACCTAAGGATGTCTGACTTTATGCTACAGTCCTCCGCTCTACCAACTGAGCTATCGAAGGAGTGGCTGAAGTATCTTTCAGCGCTGTAATTATCTCTCGCTCAAGAAAGGTTATGGGGGTGGGGATCAGGAGCAGATCGATGAAAATCATGAACATTACCTGCAGCTCCCTCTCAAAGTCACCAGTTCTTAGAGCACACTGTAAGGTACGTCTTATCACCCCAAAGGAGGATTTCAGACCAAAGTTCATGTTCTGTCTTGGCTTGGGGATAAGCAGGGGTGCTCCAAATTTCAATTTTACAGAAAGGAAAGGAACTTTGATACAAAGACCTTGGGCAGCATTGGTGGCAAATGGATGGCTGCGCGGAACCATGAAAGAAATGACAGAAAGTTATGGGAGTCATTACTACGCACCCAGCATCAAGAACGTGCATTTTGGATGCATTTTCAAAAGGAAAGAGAACGGAAAAATCTGTAGATTGAAGGTGATTGAGATAAACAAAATATTCTGTTTTTCTAAAAGCTACTGTAAAGAGTCTCTGGTTTAGAAGAAGAACCCTTACCAATGATCAAGAGAGATGCGACAGATTTCTATCATCAAAGCATTATGGTTGTCAAGATGAATCATCACTTTGATGTCTTCAACAAGTAGGATTCTTTTGATCTATAATCATCAAAAATGAGATAGCCCCATTTCATGGGATTTTTCAAGGCAAACGTCTGACAGATTAAGCGGGGTCCTCATCCCGGTTGGAGGACATATCTCTTCCTTCATCATGATGCCAGCCTAGCTTTCGGCCCAAAATCCAAGGTAAGCATGGCAAAAGTCTGGAGATGCCGGGGATTGAACCCGGGGCCTCATACATGCAAAGCATGCGCTCTACCACTGAGCTACATCCCCACTTCTGCAAGGTTTGACTGTATGATTGGAAACCCTGCATTGAACCGACGGCCACATCACCCCATTCGACTCTGCAGTATACAATGTCAGTCAGGAAAATCCTTCAGCCTTGTACCTGGATGATCTTCATGGTCTTATGTACAGATGCCTATATACAGCCTTCTTAGCGCAGTAGGCAGCGCGTCAGTCTCATAATCTGAAGGTCCTGAGTTCGATCCTCAGAGAGGGCATTTATTTCCTTCTTTTGGAATGCAAAATTCTCCGATTTTCTTGAAATGCGCCAACTATGCCTAGTTCAAAGATTTTTCCAAAGCAAATGTCTGACTATTTAAGTGGGGCTCTCACCCCAACTGCATGACAAACTTCTTCTTTCTGCATGATGGCAGGCTAGCCTTCTGGAAAAAAGCCAAGATAAGGAACAGAGGCTCCTGGAGATGCCGGGGATTGAACCCGGGACCTCATACATGCAAAGCATGCGCTCTACCACTGAGCTACATCCCCACTTTTGCACTCGAGCTGTTTGATGGATGCAAGGAATCCCTGAAACCCAGGGACTGCAAAGTCTCGATCATAATCAATGGAAGGTATTGTTTGAATAAAAGTGAAAGATATGGAAATCGAAGCAAAAAATCCTTCGAGCCGGATTTGAACCAGCGACCTAAGGATGTCTGACTTTATGCTACAGTCCTCCGCTCTACCAACTGAGCTATCGAAGGAGTGGCTGAAGTATCTTTCAGCGCTGTAATTATCTCTCGCTCAAGAAAGGTTGTGGGGGTGGGGATCAGGAGCAGATCGATGAAAATCATGAACATTACCTGCAGCTCCCTCTCAAAGTCACCAGTTCTTAGAGCACACTGTAAGGTACGTCTTATCACCCCAAAGGAGGATTTCAGACCAAAGTTCATGTTCTGTCTTGGCTTGGGGATAAGCAGGGGTGCTCCAAATTTCAATTTTACAGAAAGGAAAGGAACTTTGATACAAAGACCTTGGGCAGCATTGGTGGCAAATGGATGGCTGCGCGGAACCATGAAAGAAATGACAGAAAGTTATGGGAGTCATTACTACGCACCCAGCATCAAGAACGTGCATTTTGGATGCATTTTCAAAAGGAAAGAGAACGGAAAAATCTGTAGATTGAAGGTGATTGAGATAAACAAAATATTCCGTTTTTCTAAAAGCTACTGTAAAGAGTCTCTGGTTTAGAAGAAGAACCCTTACCAATGATCAAGAGAGATGCGACAGATTTCTATCATCAAAGCATTATGGTTGTCAAGATGAATCATCACTTTGATGTCTTCAACAAGTAGGATTCTTTTGATCTATAATCATCAAAAATGAGATAGCCCCATTTCAAGGGATTTTTCAAGGCAAACGTCTGACAGATTAAGCGGGGTCCTCATCCCGGTTGGAGGACATATCTCTTCCTTCATCATGATGCCAGCCTAGCTTTCGGCCCAAAATCCAAGGTAAGCATGGCAAAAGTCTGGAGATGCCGGGGATTGAACCCGGGGCCTCATACATGCAAAGCATGCGCTCTACCACTGAGCTACATCCCCACTTCTGCAAGGTTTGACTGTATGATTGGAAACCCTGCATTGAACCGACGGCCACATCACCCCATTCGACTCTGCAGTATACAATGTCAGTCAGGAAAATCCTTCAGCCTTGTACCTGGATGATCTTCATGGTCTTATGTACAGATGCCTATATACAGCCTTCTTAGCGCAGTAGGCAGCCCGTCAGTCTCATAATCTGAAGGTCCTGAGTTCGATCCTCAGAGAGGGCATTTATTTCCTTCTTTTGGAATGCAAAATTCTCCGATTTTCTTGAAATGCGCAAACTATGCCTAGTTCAAAGATTTTTCCAAAGCAAATGTCTGACTATTTAAGTGGGGCTCTCACCCCAACTGCATGACAAACTTCTTCTTTCTGCATGATGGCAGGCTAGCCTTCTGGAAAAAAGCCAAGATAAGGAACAGAGGCTCCTGGAGATGCCGGGGATTGAACCCGGGACCTCATACATGCGAAGCATGCGCTCTACCACTGAGCTACATCCCCACTTTTGCCCTCGAGCTGTTTGATGGATGCAAGGAATCCCTGAAACCCAGGGACTGCAAAGTCTCGATCATAATCAATGGAAGGTATTGTTTGAATAAAAGTGAAATATATGGAAATCGAAGCAAAAAATCCTTCGAGCCGGATTTGAACCAGCGACCTAAGGATGTCTGACTTTATGCTACAGTCCTCCGCTCTACCAACTGAGCTATCGAAGGAGTGGCTGAAGTATCTTTCAGCGCTGTAATTATCTCTCGCTCAAGAAAGGTTGTGGGGGTGGGGATCAGGAGCAGATCGATGAAAATCATGAACATTACCTGCAGCTCCCTCTCAAAGTCACCAGTTCTTAGAGCACACTGTAAGGTACATCTTATCACCCCAAAGGAGGATTTCAGACCAAAGTTCATGTTCTGTCTTGGCTTGGGGATAAGCAGGGGTGCTCCAAATTTCAATTTTACAGAAAGGAAAGGAACTTTGATACAAAGACCTTGGGCAGCATTGGTGGCAAATGGATGGCTGCGCGGAACCATGAAAGAAATGACAGAAAGTTATGGGAGTCATTACTACGCACCCAGCATCAAGAAAGTGCATTTTGGATGCATTTTCAAAAGGAAAGAGAACGGAAAAATCTGTAGATTGAAGGTGATTGAGATAAACAAAATATTCCGTTTTTCTAAAAGCTACTGTAAAGAGTCTCTGGTTTAGAAGAAGAACCCTTACCAATGATCAAGAGAGATGCGACAGATTTCTATCATCAAAGCATTATGGTTGTCAAGATGAATCATCACTTTGATGTCTTCAACAAGTAGGATTCTTTTGATCTATAATCATCAAAAATGAGATAGCCCCATTTCATGGGATTTTTCAAGGCAAACGTCTGACAGATTAAGCGGGGTCCTCATCCCGGTTGGAGGACATATCTCTTCCTTCATCATGATGCCAGCCTAGCTTTCGGCCCAAAATCCAAGGTAAGCATGGCAAAAGTCTGGAGATGCCGGGGATTGAACCCGGGGCCTCATACATGCAAAGCATGCGCTCTACCACTGAGCTACATCCCCACTTCTGCAAGGTTTGACTGTATGATTGGAAACCCTGCATTGAACCGACGGCCACATCACCCCATTCGACTCTGCAGTATACAATGTCAGTCAGGAAAATCCTTCAGCCTTGTACCTGGATGATCTTCATGGTCTTATGTACAGATGCCTATATACAGCCTTCTTAGCGCAGTAGGCAGCGCGTCAGTCTCATAATCTGAAGGTCCTGAGTTCGATCCTCAGAGAGGGCATTTATTTCCTTCTTTTGGAATGCAAAATTCTCCGATTTTCTTGAAATGCGCCAACTATGCCTAGTTCAAAGATTTTTCCAAAGCAAATGTCTGACTATTTAAGTGGGGCTCTCACCCCAACTGCATGACAAACTTCTTCTTTCTGCATGATGGCAGGCTAGCCTTCTGGAAAAAAGCCAAGATAAGGAACAGAGGCTCCTGGAGATGCCGGGGATTGAACCCGGGACCTCATACATGCGAAGCATGCGCTCTACCACTGAGCTACATCCCCACTTTTGCACTCGAGCTGTTTGATGGATGCAAGGAATCCCTGAAACCCAGGGACTGCAAAGTCTCGATCATAATCAATGGAAGGTATTGTTTGAATAAAAGTGAAAGATATGGAAATCGAAGCAAAAAATCCTTCGAGCCGGATTTGAACCAGCGACCTAAGGATGTCTGACTTTATGCTACAGTCCTCCGCTCTACCAACTGAGCTATCGAAGGAGTGGCTGAAGTATCTTTCAGCGCTGTAATTATCTCTCGCTCAAGAAAGGTTGTGGGGGTGGGGATCAGGAGCAGATCGATGAAAATCATGAACATTACCTGCAGCTCCCTCTCAAAGTCACCAGTTCTTAGAGCACACTGTAAGGTACGTCTTATCACCCCAAAGGAGGATTTCAGACCAAAGTTCATGTTCTGTCTTGGCTTGGGGATAAGCAGGGGTGCTCCAAATTTCAATTTTACAGAAAGGAAAGGAACTTTGATACAAAGACCTTGGGCAGCATTGGTGGCAAATGGATGGCTGCGCGGAACCATGAAAGAAATGACAGAAAGTTATGGGAGTCATTACTACGCACCCAGCATCAAGAACGTGCATTTTGGATGCATTTTCAAAAGGAAAGAGAACGGAAAAATCTGTAGATTGAAGGTGATTGAGATAAACAAAATATTCCGTTTTTCTAAAAGCTACTGTAAAGAGTCTCTGGTTTAGAAGAAGAACCCTTACCAATGATCAAGAGAGATGCGACAGATTTCTATCATCAAAGCATTATGGTTGTCAAGATGAATCATCACTTTGATGTCTTCAACAAGTAGGATTCTTTTGATCTATAATCATCAAAAATGAGATAGCCCCATTTCAAGGGATTTTTCAAGGCAAACGTCTGACAGATTAAGCGGGGTCCTCATCCCGGTTGGAGGACATATCTCTTCCTTCATCATGATGCCCGCCCAGCTTTCGGCCCAAAATCCAAGGTAAGCATGGCAAAAGTCTGGAGATGCCGGGGATTGAACCCGGGGCCTCATACATGCAAAGCATGCGCTCTACCACTGAGCTACATCCCCACTTCTGCAAGGTTTGACTGTATGATTGGAAACCCTGCATTGAACCGACGGCCACATCACCCCATTCGACTCTGCAGTATACAATGTCAGTCAGGAAAATCCTTCAGCCTTGTACCTGGATGATCTTCATGGTCTTATGTACAGATGCCTATATACAGCCTTCTTAGCGCAGTAGGCAGCCCGTCAGTCTCATAATCTGAAGGTCCTGAGTTCGATCCTCAGAGAGGGCATTTATTTCCTTCTTTTGGAATGCAAAATTCTCCGATTTTCTTGAAATGCGCAAACTATGCCTAGTTCAAAGATTTTTCCAAAGCAAATGTCTGACTATTTAAGTGGGGCTCTCACCCCAACTGCATGACAAACTTCTTCTTTCTGCATGATGGCAGGCTAGCCTTCTGGAAAAAAGCCAAGATAAGGAACAGAGGCTCCTGGAGATGCCGGGGATTGAACCCGGGACCTCATACATGCGAAGCATGCGCTCTACCACTGAGCTACATCCCCACTTTTGCCCTCGAGCTGTTTGATGGATGCAAGGAATCCCTGAAACCCAGGGACTGCAAAGTCTCGATCATAATCAATGGAAGGTATTGTTTGAATAAAAGTGAAATATATGGAAATCGAAGCAAAAAATCCTTCGAGCCGGATTTGAACCAGCGACCTAAGGATGTCTGACTTTATGCTACAGTCCTCCGCTCTACCAACTGAGCTATCGAAGGAGTGGCTGAAGTATCTTTCAGCGCTGTAATTATCTCTCGCTCAAGAAAGGTTGTGGGGGTGGGGATCAGGAGCAGATCGATGAAAATCATGAACATTACCTGCAGCTCCCTCTCAAAGTCACCAGTTCTTAGAGCACACTGTAAGGTACATCTTATCACCCCAAAGGAGGATTTCAGACCAAAGTTCATGTTCTGTCTTGGCTTGGGGATAAGCAGGGGTGCTCCAAATTTCAATTTTACAGAAAGGAAAGGAACTTTGATACAAAGACCTTGGGCAGCATTGGTGGCAAATGGATGGCTGCGCGGAACCATGAAAGAAATGACAGAAAGTTATGGGAGTCATTACTACGCACCCAGCATCAAGAAAGTGCATTTTGGATGCATTTTCAAAAGGAAAGAGAACGGAAAAATCTGTAGATTGAAGGTGATTGAGATAAACAAAATATTCCGTTTTTCTAAAAGCTACTGTAAAGAGTCTCTGGTTTAGAAGAAGAACCCTTACCAATGATCAAGAGAGATGCGACAGATTTCTATCATCAAAGCATTATGGTTGTCAAGATGAATCATCACTTTGATGTCTTCAACAAGTAGGATTCTTTTGATCTATAATCATCAAAAATGAGATAGCCCCATTTCATGGGATTTTTCAAGGCAAACGTCTGACAGATTAAGCGGGGTCCTCATCCCGGTTGGAGGACATATCTCTTCCTTCATCATGATGCCAGCCTAGCTTTCGGCCCAAAATCCAAGGTAAGCATGGCAAAAGTCTGGAGATGCCGGGGATTGAACCCGGGGCCTCATACATGCAAAGCATGCGCTCTACCACTGAGCTACATCCCCACTTCTGCAAGGTTTGACTGTATGATTGGAAACCCTGCATTGAACCGACGGCCACATCACCCCATTCGACTCTGCAGTATACAATGTCAGTCAGGAAAATCCTTCAGCCTTGTACCTGGATGATCTTCATGGTCTTATGTACAGATGCCTATATACAGCCTTCTTAGCGCAGTAGGCAGCGCGTCAGTCTCATAATCTGAAGGTCCTGAGTTCGATCCTCAGAGAGGGCATTTATTTCCTTCTTTTGGAATGCAAAATTCTCCGATTTTCTTGAAATGCGCCAACTATGCCTAGTTCAAAGATTTTTCCAAAGCAAATGTCTGACTATTTAAGTGGGGCTCTCACCCCAACTGCATGACAAACTTCTTCTTTCTGCATGATGGCAGGCTAGCCTTCTGGAAAAAAGCCAAGATAAGGAACAGAGGCTCCTGGAGATGCCGGGGATTGAACCCGGGACCTCATACATGCGAAGCATGCGCTCTACCACTGAGCTACATCCCCACTTTTGCACTCGAGCTGTTTGATGGATGCAAGGAATCCCTGAAACCCAGGGACTGCAAAGTCTCGATCATAATCAATGGAAGGTATTGTTTGAATAAAAGTGAAAGATATGGAAATCGAAGCAAAAAATCCTTCGAGCCGGATTTGAACCAGCGACCTAAGGATGTCTGACTTTATGCTACAGTCCTCCGCTCTACCAACTGAGCTATCGAAGGAGTGGCTGAAGTATCTTTCAGCGCTGTAATTATCTCTCGCTCAAGAAAGGTTGTGGGGGTGGGGATCAGGAGCAGATCGATGAAAATCATGAACATTACCTGCAGCTCCCTCTCAAAGTCACCAGTTCTTAGAGCACACTGTAAGGTACGTCTTATCACCCCAAAGGAGGATTTCAGACCAAAGTTCATGTTCTGTCTTGGCTTGGGGATAAGCAGGGGTGCTCCAAATTTCAATTTTACAGAAAGGAAAGGAACTTTGATACAAAGACCTTGGGCAGCATTGGTGGCAAATGGATGGCTGCGCGGAACCATGAAAGAAATGACAGAAAGTTATGGGAGTCATTACTACGCACCCAGCATCAAGAACGTGCATTTTGGATGCATTTTCAAAAGGAAAGAGAACGGAAAAATCTGTAGATTGAAGGTGATTGAGATAAACAAAATATTCCGTTTTTCTAAAAGCTACTGTAAAGAGTCTCTGGTTTAGAAGAAGAACCCTTACCAATGATCAAGAGAGATGCGACAGATTTCTATCATCAAAGCATTATGGTTGTCAAGATGAATCATCACTTTGATGTCTTCAACAAGTAGGATTCTTTTGATCTATAATCATCAAAAATGAGATAGCCCCATTTCATGGGATTTTTCAAGGCAAACGTCTGACAGATTAAGCGGGGTCCTCATCCCGGTTGGAGGACATATCTCTTCCTTCATCATGATGCCAGCCTAGCTTTCGGCCCAAAATCCAAGGTAAGCATGGCAAAAGTCTGGAGATGCCGGGGATTGAACCCGGGGCCTCATACATGCAAAGCATGCGCTCTACCACTGAGCTACATCCCCACTTCTGCAAGGTTTGACTGTATGATTGGAAACCCTGCATTGAACCGACGGCCACATCACCCCATTCGACTCTGCAGTATACAATGTCAGTCAGGAAAATCCTTCAGCCTTGTACCTGGATGATCTTCATGGTCTTATGTACAGATGCCTATATACAGCCTTCTTAGCGCAGTAGGCAGCGCGTCAGTCTCATAATCTGAAGGTCCTGAGTTCGATCCTCAGAGAGGGCATTTATTTCCTTCTTTTGGAATGCAAAATTCTCCGATTTTCTTGAAATGCGCCAACTATGCCTAGTTCAAAGATTTTTCCAAAGCAAATGTCTGACTATTTAAGTGGGGCTCTCACCCCAACTGCATGACAAACTTCTTCTTTCTGCATGATGGCAGGCTAGCCTTCTGGAAAAAAGCCAAGATAAGGAACAGAGGCTCCTGGAGATGCCGGGGATTGAACCCGGGACCTCATACATGCGAAGCATGCGCTCTACCACTGAGCTACATCCCCACTTTTGCACTCGAGCTGTTTGATGGATGCAAGGAATCCCTGAAACCCAGGGACTGCAAAGTCTCGATCATAATCAATGGAAGGTATTGTTTGAATAAAAGTGAAAGATATGGAAATCGAAGCAAAAAATCCTTCGAGCCGGATTTGAACCAGCGACCTAAGGATGTCTGACTTTATGCTACAGTCCTCCGCTCTACCAACTGAGCTATCGAAGGAGTGGCTGAAGTATCTTTCAGCGCTGTAATTATCTCTCGCTCAAGAAAGGTTGTGGGGGTGGGGATCAGGAGCAGATCGATGAAAATCATGAACATTACCTGCAGCTCCCTCTCAAAGTCACCAGTTCTTAGAGCACACTGTAAGGTACGTCTTATCACCCCAAAGGAGGATTTCAGACCAAAGTTCATGTTCTGTCTTGGCTTGGGGATAAGCAGGGGTGCTCCAAATTTCAATTTTACAGAAAGGAAAGGAACTTTGATACAAAGACCTTGGGCAGCATTGGTGGCAAATGGATGGCTGCGCGGAACCATGAAAGAAATGACAGAAAGTTATGGGAGTCATTACTACGCACCCAGCATCAAGAACGTGCATTTTGGATGCATTTTCAAAAGGAAAGAGAACGGAAAAATCTGTAGATTGAAGGTGATTGAGATAAACAAAATATTCCGTTTTTCTAAAAGCTACTGTAAAGAGTCTCTGGTTTAGAAGAAGAACCCTTACCAATGATCAAGAGAGATGCGACAGATTTCTATCATCAAAGCATTATGGTTGTCAAGATGAATCATCACTTTGATGTCTTCAACAAGTAGGATTCTTTTGATCTATAATCATCAAAAATGAGATAGCCCCATTTCAAGGGATTTTTCAAGGCAAACGTCTGACAGATTAAGCGGGGTCCTCATACCGGTTGGAGGACATATCTCTTCCTTCATCATGATGCCAGCCCAGCTTTCGGCCCAAAATCCAAGGTAAGCATGGCAAAAGTCTGGAGATGCCGGGGATTGAACCCGGGGCCTCATACATGCAAAGCATGCGCTCTACCACTGAGCTACATCCCCACTTCTGCAAGGTTTGACTGTATGATTGGAAACCCTGCATTGAACCGACGGCCACATCACCCCATTCGACTCTGCAGTATACAATGTCAGTCAGGAAAATCCTTCAGCCTTGTACCTGGATGATCTTCATGGTCTTATGTACAGATGCCTATATACAGCCTTCTTAGCGCAGTAGGCAGCCCGTCAGTCTCATAATCTGAAGGTCCTGAGTTCGATCCTCAGAGAGGGCATTTATTTCCTTCTTTTGGAATGCAAAATTCTCCGATTTTCTTGAAATGCGCAAACTATGCCTAGTTCAAAGATTTTTCCAAAGCAAATGTCTGACTATTTAAGTGGGGCTCTCACCCCAACTGCATGACAAACTTCTTCTTTCTGCATGATGGCAGGCTAGCCTTCTGGAAAAAAGCCAAGATAAGGAACAGAGGCTCCTGGAGATGCCGGGGATTGAACCCGGGACCTCATACATGCGAAGCATGCGCTCTACCACTGAGCTACATCCCCACTTTTGCACTCGAGCTGTTTGATGGATGCAAGGAATCCCTGAAACCCAGGGACTGCAAAGTCTCGATCATAATCAATGGAAGGTATTGTTTGAATAAAAGTGAAAGATATGGAAATCGAAGCAAAAAATCCTTCGAGCCGGATTTGAACCAGCGACCTAAGGATGTCTGACTTTATGCTACAGTCCTCCGCTCTACCAACTGAGCTATCGAAGGAGTGGCTGAAGTATCTTTCAGCGCTGTAATTATCTCTCGCTCAAGAAAGGTTGTGGGGGTGGGGATCAGGAGCAGATCGATGAAAATCATGAACATTACCTGCAGCTCCCTCTCAAAGTCACCAGTTCTTAGAGCACACTGTAAGGTACGTCTTATCACCCCAAAGGAGGATTTCAGACCAAAGTTCATGTTCTGTCTTGGCTTGGGGATAAGCAGGGGTGCTCCAAATTTCAATTTTACAGAAAGGAAAGGAACTTTGATACAAAGACCTTGGGCAGCATTGGTGGCAAATGGATGGCTGCGCGGAACCATGAAAGAAATGACAGAAAGTTATGGGAGTCATTACTACGCACCCAGCATCAAGAACGTGCATTTTGGATGCATTTTCAAAAGGAAAGAGAACGGAAAAATCTGTAGATTGAAGGTGATTGAGATAAACAAAATATTCCGTTTTTCTAAAAGCTACTGTAAAGAGTCTCTGGTTTAGAAGAAGAACCCTTACCAATGATCAAGAGAGATGCGACAGATTTCTATCATCAAAGCATTATGGTTGTCAAGATGAATCATCACTTTGATGTCTTCAACAAGTAGGATTCTTTTGATCTATAATCATCAAAAATGAGATAGCCCCATTTCAAGGGATTTTTCAAGGCAAACGTCTGACAGATTAAGCGGGGTCCTCATACCGGTTGGAGGACATATCTCTTCCTTCATCATGATGCCAGCCCAGCTTTCGGCCCAAAATCCAAGGTAAGCATGGCAAAAGTCTGGAGATGCCGGGGATTGAACCCGGGGCCTCATACATGCAAAGCATGCGCTCTACCACTGAGCTACATCCCCACTTCTGCAAGGTTTGACTGTATGATTGGAAACCCTGCATTGAACCGACGGCCACATCACCCCATTCGACTCTGCAGTATACAATGTCAGTCAGGAAAATCCTTCAGCCTTGTACCTGGATGATCTTCATGGTCTTATGTACAGATGCCTATATACAGCCTTCTTAGCGCAGTAGGCAGCCCGTCAGTCTCATAATCTGAAGGTCCTGAGTTCGATCCTCAGAGAGGGCATTTATTTCCTTCTTTTGGAATGCAAAATTCTCCGATTTTCTTGAAATGCGCAAACTATGCCTAGTTCAAAGATTTTTCCAAAGCAAATGTCTGACTATTTAAGTGGGGCTCTCACCCCAACTGCATGACAAACTTCTTCTTTCTGCATGATGGCAGGCTAGCCTTCTGGAAAAAAGCCAAGATAAGGAACAGAGGCTCCTGGAGATGCCGGGGATTGAACCCGGGACCTCATACATGCGAAGCATGCGCTCTACCACTGAGCTACATCCCCACTTTTGCACTCGAGCTGTTTGATGGATGCAAGGAATCCCTGAAACCCAGGGACTGCAAAGTCTCGATCATAATCAATGGAAGGTATTGTTTGAATAAAAGTGAAAGATATGGAAATCGAAGCAAAAAATCCTTCGAGCCGGATTTGAACCAGCGACCTAAGGATGTCTGACTTTATGCTACAGTCCTCCGCTCTACCAACTGAGCTATCGAAGGAGTGGCTGAAGTATCTTTCAGCGCTGTAATTATCTCTCGCTCAAGAAAGGTTGTGGGGGTGGGGATCAGGAGCAGATCGATGAAAATCATGAACATTACCTGCAGCTCCCTCTCAAAGTCACCAGTTCTTAGAGCACACTGTAAGGTACGTCTTATCACCCCAAAGGAGGATTTCAGACCAAAGTTGATGTTCTGTCTTGGCTTGGGGATAAGCAGGGGTGCTCCAAATTTCAATTTTACAGAAAGGAAAGGAACTTTGATACAAAGACCTTGGGCAGCATTGGTGGCAAATGGATGGCTGCGCGGAACCATGAAAGAAATGACAGAAAGTTATGGGAGTCATTACTACGCACCCAGCATCAAGAACGTGCATTTTGGATGCATTTTCAAAAGGAAAGAGAACGGAAAAATCTGTAGATTGAAGGTGATTGAGATAAACAAAATATTCCGTTTTTCTAAAAGCTACTGTAAAGAGTCTCTGGTTTAGAAGAAGAACCCTTACCAATGATCAAGAGAGATGCGACAGATTTCTATCATCAAAGCATTATGGTTGTCAAGATGAATCATCACTTTGATGTCTTCAACAAGTAGGATTCTTTTGATCTATAATCATCAAAAATGAGATAGCCCCATTTCATGGGATTTTTCAAGGCAAACGTCTGACAGATTAAGCGGGGTCCTCATCCCGGTTGGAGGACATATCTCTTCCTTCATCATGATGCCAGCCTAGCTTTCGGCCCAAAATCCAAGGTAAGCATGGCAAAAGTCTGGAGATGCCGGGGATTGAACCCGGGGCCTCATACATGCAAAGCATGCGCTCTACCACTGAGCTACATCCCCACTTCTGCAAGGTTTGACTGTATGATTGGAAACCCTGCATTGAACCGACGGCCACATCACCCCATTCGACTCTGCAGTATACAATGTCAGTCAGGAAAATCCTTCAGCCTTGTACCTGGATGATCTTCATGGTCTTATGTACAGATGCCTATATACAGCCTTCTTAGCGCAGTAGGCAGCGCGTCAGTCTCATAATCTGAAGGTCCTGAGTTCGATCCTCAGAGAGGGCATTTATTTCCTTCTTTTGGAATGCAAAATTCTCCGATTTTCTTGAAATGCGCCAACTATGCCTAGTTCAAAGATTTTTCCAAAGCAAATGTCTGACTATTTAAGTGGGGCTCTCACCCCAACTGCATGACAAACTTCTTCTTTCTGCATGATGGCAGGCTAGCCTTCTGGAAAAAAGCCAAGATAAGGAACAGAGGCTCCTGGAGATGCCGGGGATTGAACCCGGGACCTCATACATGCGAAGCATGCGCTCTACCACTGAGCTACATCCCCACTTTTGCACTCGAGCTGTTTGATGGATGCAAGGAATCCCTGAAACCCAGGGACTGCAAAGTCTCGATCATAATCAATGGAAGGTATTGTTTGAATAAAAGTGAAAGATATGGAAATCGAAGCAAAAAATCCTTCGAGCCGGATTTGAACCAGCGACCTAAGGATGTCTGACTTTATGCTACAGTCCTCCGCTCTACCAACTGAGCTATCGAAGGAGTGGCTGAAGTATCTTTCAGCGCTGTAATTATCTCTCGCTCAAGAAAGGTTGTGGGGGTGGGGATCAGGAGCAGATCGATGAAAATCATGAACATTACCTGCAGCTCCCTCTCAAAGTCACCAGTTCTTAGAGCACACTGTAAGGTACGTCTTATCACCCCAAAGGAGGATTTCAGACCAAAGTTCATGTTCTGTCTTGGCTTGGGGATAAGCAGGGGTGCTCCAAATTTCAATTTTACAGAAAGGAAAGGAACTTTGATACAAAGACCTTGGGCAGCATTGGTGGCAAATGGATGGCTGCGCGGAACCATGAAAGAAATGACAGAAAGTTATGGGAGTCATTACTACGCACCCAGCATCAAGAACGTGCATTTTGGATGCATTTTCAAAAGGAAAGAGAACGGAAAAATCTGTAGATTGAAGGTGATTGAGATAAACAAAATATTCCGTTTTTCTAAAAGCTACTGTAAAGAGTCTCTGGTTTAGAAGAAGAACCCTTACCAATGATCAAGAGAGATGCGACAGATTTCTATCATCAAAGCATTATGGTTGTCAAGATGAATCATCACTTTGATGTCTTCAACAAGTAGGATTCTTTTGATCTATAATCATCAAAAATGAGATAGCCCCATTTCAAGGGATTTTTCAAGGCAAACGTCTGACAGATTAAGCGGGGTCCTCATACCGGTTGGAGGACATATCTCTTCCTTCATCATGATGCCAGCCCAGCTTTCGGCCCAAAATCCAAGGTAAGCATGGCAAAAGTCTGGAGATGCCGGGGATTGAACCCGGGGCCTCATACATGCAAAGCATGCGCTCTACCACTGAGCTACATCCCCACTTCTGCAAGGTTTGACTGTATGATTGGAAACCCTGCATTGAACCGACGGCCACATCACCCCATTCGACTCTGCAGTATACAATGTCAGTCAGGAAAATCCTTCAGCCTTGTACCTGGATGATCTTCATGGTCTTATGTACAGATGCCTATATACAGCCTTCTTAGCGCAGTAGGCAGCCCGTCAGTCTCATAATCTGAAGGTCCTGAGTTCGATCCTCAGAGAGGGCATTTATTTCCTTCTTTTGGAATGCAAAATTCTCCGATTTTCTTGAAATGCGCAAACTATGCCTAGTTCAAAGATTTTTCCAAAGCAAATGTCTGACTATTTAAGTGGGGCTCTCACCCCAACTGCATGACAAACTTCTTCTTTCTGCATGATGGCAGGCTAGCCTTCTGGAAAAAAGCCAAGATAAGGAACAGAGGCTCCTGGAGATGCCGGGGATTGAACCCGGGACCTCATACATGCGAAGCATGCGCTCTACCACTGAGCTACATCCCCACTTTTGCACTCGAGCTGTTTGATGGATGCAAGGAATCCCTGAAACCCAGGGACTGCAAAGTCTCGATCATAATCAATGGAAGGTATTGTTTGAATAAAAGTGAAAGATATGGAAATCGAAGCAAAAAATCCTTCGAGCCGGATTTGAACCAGCGACCTAAGGATGTCTGACTTTATGCTACAGTCCTCCGCTCTACCAACTGAGCTATCGAAGGAGTGGCTGAAGTATCTTTCAGCGCTGTAATTATCTCTCGCTCAAGAAAGGTTGTGGGGGTGGGGATCAGGAGCAGATCGATGAAAATCATGAACATTACCTGCAGCTCCCTCTCAAAGTCACCAGTTCTTAGAGCACACTGTAAGGTACGTCTTATCACCCCAAAGGAGGATTTCAGACCAAAGTTCATGTTCTGTCTTGGCTTGGGGATAAGCAGGGGTGCTCCAAATTTCAATTTTACAGAAAGGAAAGGAACTTTGATACAAAGACCTTGGGCAGCATTGGTGGCAAATGGATGGCTGCGCGGAACCATGAAAGAAATGACAGAAAGTTATGGGAGTCATTACTACGCACCCAGCATCAAGAACGTGCATTTTGGATGCATTTTCAAAAGGAAAGAGAACGGAAAAATCTGTAGATTGAAGGTGATTGAGATAAACAAAATATTCCGTTTTTCTAAAAGCTACTGTAAAGAGTCTCTGGTTTAGAAGAAGAACCCTTACCAATGATCAAGAGAGATGCGACAGATTTCTATCATCAAAGCATTATGGTTGTCAAGATGAATCATCACTTTGATGTCTTCAACAAGTAGGATTCTTTTGATCTATAATCATCAAAAATGAGATAGCCCCATTTCAAGGGATTTTTCAAGGCAAACGTCTGACAGATTAAGCGGGGTCCTCATACCGGTTGGAGGACATATCTCTTCCTTCATCATGATGCCAGCCCAGCTTTCGGCCCAAAATCCAAGGTAAGCATGGCAAAAGTCTGGAGATGCCGGGGATTGAACCCGGGGCCTCATACATGCAAAGCATGCGCTCTACCACTGAGCTACATCCCCACTTCTGCAAGGTTTGACTGTATGATTGGAAACCCTGCATTGAACCGACGGCCACATCACCCCATTCGACTCTGCAGTATACAATGTCAGTCAGGAAAATCCTTCAGCCTTGTACCTGGATGATCTTCATGGTCTTATGTACAGATGCCTATATACAGCCTTCTTAGCGCAGTAGGCAGCCCGTCAGTCTCATAATCTGAAGGTCCTGAGTTCGATCCTCAGAGAGGGCATTTATTTCCTTCTTTTGGAATGCAAAATTCTCCGATTTTCTTGAAATGCGCAAACTATGCCTAGTTCAAAGATTTTTCCAAAGCAAATGTCTGACTATTTAAGTGGGGCTCTCACCCCAACTGCATGACAAACTTCTTCTTTCTGCATGATGGCAGGCTAGCCTTCTGGAAAAAAGCCAAGATAAGGAACAGAGGCTCCTGGAGATGCCGGGGATTGAACCCGGGACCTCATACATGCGAAGCATGCGCTCTACCACTGAGCTACATCCCCACTTTTGCACTCGAGCTGTTTGATGGATGCAAGGAATCCCTGAAACCCAGGGACTGCAAAGTCTCGATCATAATCAATGGAAGGTATTGTTTGAATAAAAGTGAAAGATATGGAAATCGAAGCAAAAAATCCTTCAAGCCGGATTTGAACCAGCGACCTAAGGATGTCTGACTTTATGCTACAGTCCTCCGCTCTACCAACTGAGCTATCGAAGGAGTGGCTGAAGTATCTTTCAGCGCTGTAATTATCTCTCGCTCAAGAAAGGTTGTGGGGGTGGGGATCAGGAGCAGATCGATGAAAATCATGAACATTACCTGCAGCTCCCTCTCAAAGTCACCAGTTCTTAGAGCACACTGTAAGGTACGTCTTATCACCCCAAAGGAGGATTTCAGACCAAAGTTCATGTTCTGTCTTGGCTTGGGGATAAGCAGGGGTGCTCCAAATTTCAATTTTACAGAAAGGAAAGGAACTTTGATACAAAGACCTTGGGCAGCATTGGTGGCAAATGGATGGCTGCGCGGAACCATGAAAGAAATGACAGAAAGTTATGGGAGTCATTACTACGCACCCAGCATCAAGAACGTGCATTTTGGATGCATTTTCAAAAGGAAAGAGAACGGAAAAATCTGTAGATTGAAGGTGATTGAGATAAACAAAATATTCCGTTTTTCTAAAAGCTACTGTAAAGAGTCTCTGGTTTAGAAGAAGAACCCTTACCAATGATCAAGAGAGATGCGACAGATTTCTATCATCAAAGCATTATGGTTGTCAAGATGAATCATCACTTTGATGTCTTCAACAAGTAGGATTCTTTTGATCTATAATCATCAAAAATGAGATAGCCCCATTTCATGGGATTTTTCAAGGCAAACGTCTGACAGATTAAGCGGGGTCCTCATCCCGGTTGGAGGACATATCTCTTCCTTCATCATGATGCCAGCCTAGCTTTCGGCCCAAAATCCAAGGTAAGCATGGCAAAAGTCTGGAGATGCCAGGGATTGAACCCGGGGCCTCATACATGCAAAGCATGCGCTCTACCACTGAGCTACATCCCCACTTCTGCAAGGTTTGACTGTATGATTGGAAACCCTGCATTGAACCGACGGCCACATCACCCCATTCGACTCTGCAGTATACAATGTCAGTCAGGAAAATCCTTCAGCCTTGTACCTGGATGATCTTCATGGTCTTATGTACAGATGCCTATATACAGCCTTCTTAGCGCAGTAGGCAGCGCGTCAGTCTCATAATCTGAAGGTCCTGAGTTCGATCCTCAGAGAGGGCATTTATTTCCTTCTTTTGGAATGCAAAATTCTCCGATTTTCTTGAAATGCGCAAACTATGCCTAGTTCAAAGATTTTTCCAAAGCAAATGTCTGACTATTTAAGTGGGGCTCTCACCCCAACTGCATGACAAACTTCTTCTTTCTGCATGATGGCAGGCTAGCCTTCTGGAAAAAAGCCAAGATAAGGAACAGAGGCTCCTGGAGATGCCGGGGATTGAACCCGGGACCTCATACATGCGAAGCATGCGCTCTACCACTGAGCTACATCCCCACTTTTGCACTCGAGCTGTTTGATGGATGCAAGGAATCCCTGAAACCCAGGGACTGCAAAGTCTCGATCATAATCAATGGAAGGTATTGTTTGAATAAAAGTGAAAGATATGGAAATCGAAGCAAAAAATCCTTCAAGCCGGATTTGAACCAGCGACCTAAGGATGTCTGACTTTATGCTACAGTCCTCCGCTCTACCAACTGAGCTATCGAAGGAGTGGCTGAAGTATCTTTCAGCGCTGTAATTATCTCTCGCTCAAGAAAGGTTATGGGGGTGGGGATCAGGAGCAGATCGATGAAAATCATGAACATTACCTGCAGCTCCCTCTCAAAGTCACCAGTTCTTAGAGCACACTGTAAGGTACGTCTTATCACCCCAAAGGAGGATTTCAGACCAAAGTTCATGTTCTGTCTTGGCTTGGGGATAAGCAGGGGTGCTCCAAATTTCAATTTTACAGAAAGGAAAGGAACTTTGATACAAAGACCTTGGGCAGCATTGGTGGCAAATGGATGGCTGCACGGAACCATGAAAGAAATGACAGAAAGTTATGGGAGTCATTACTACGCACCCAGCATCAAGAACGTGCATTTTGGATGCATTTTCAAAAGGAAAGAGAACGGAAAAATCTGTAGATTGAAGGTGATTGAGATAAACAAAATATTCTGTTTTTCTAAAAGCTACTGTAAAGAGTCTCTGGTTTAGAAGAAGAACCCTTACCAATGATCAAGAGAGATGCGACAGATTTCTATCATCAAAGCATTATGGTTGTCAAGATGAATCATCACTTTGATGTCTTCAACAAGTAGGATTCTTTTGATCTATAATCATCAAAAATGAGATAGCCCCATTTCATGGGATTTTTCAAGGCAAACGTCTGACAGATTAAGCGGGGTCCTCATCCCGGTTGGAGGACATATCTCTTCCTTCATCATGATGCCAGCCTAGCTTTCGGCCCAAAATCCAAGGTAAGCATGGCAAAAGTCTGGAGATGCCGGGGATTGAACCCGGGGCCTCATACATGCAAAGCATGCGCTCTACCACTGAGCTACATCCCCACTTCTGCAAGGTTTGACTGTATGATTGGAAACCCTGCATTGAACCGACGGCCACATCACCCCATTCGACTCTGCAGTATACAATGTCAGTCAGGAAAATCCTTCAGCCTTGTACCTGGATGATCTTCATGGTCTTATGTACAGATGCCTATATACAGCCTTCTTAGCGCAGTAGGCAGCGCGTCAGTCTCATAATCTGAAGGTCCTGAGTTCGATCCTCAGAGAGGGCATTTATTTCCTTCTTTTGGAATGCAAAATTCTCCGATTTTCTTGAAATGCGCCAACTATGCCTAGTTCAAAGATTTTTCCAAAGCAAATGTCTGACTATTTAAGTGGGGCTCTCACCCCAACTGCATGACAAACTTCTTCTTTCTGCATGATGGCAGGCTAGCCTTCTGGAAAAAAGCCAAGATAAGGAACAGAGGCTCCTGGAGATGCCGGGGATTGAACCCGGGACCTCATACATGCGAAGCATGCGCTCTACCACTGAGCTACATCCCCACTTTTGCACTCGAGCTGTTTGATGGATGCAAGGAATCCCTGAAACCCAGGGACTGCAAAGTCTCGATCATAATCAATGGAAGGTATTGTTTGAATAAAAGTGAAAGATATGGAAATCGAAGCAAAAAATCCTTCGAGCCGGATTTGAACCAGCGACCTAAGGATGTCTGACTTTATGCTACAGTCCTCCGCTCTACCAACTGAGCTATCGAAGGAGTGGCTGAAGTATCTTTCAGCGCTGTAATTATCTCTCGCTCAAGAAAGGTTGTGGGGGTGGGGATCAGGAGCAGATCGATGAAAATCATGAACATTACCTGCAGCTCCCTCTCAAAGTCACCAGTTCTTAGAGCACACTGTAAGGTACGTCTTATCACCCCAAAGGAGGATTTCAGACCAAAGTTCATGTTCTGTCTTGGCTTGGGGATAAGCAGGGGTGCTCCAAATTTCAATTTTACAGAAAGGAAAGGAACTTTGATACAAAGACCTTGGGCAGCATTGGTGGCAAATGGATGGCTGCGCGGAACCATGAAAGAAATGACAGAAAGTTATGGGAGTCATTACTACGCACCCAGCATCAAGAACGTGCATTTTGGATGCATTTTCAAAAGGAAAGAGAACGGAAAAATCTGTAGATTGAAGGTGATTGAGATAAACAAAATATTCCGTTTTTCTAAAAGCTACTGTAAAGAGTCTCTGGTTTAGAAGAAGAACCCTTACCAATGATCAAGAGAGATGCGACAGATTTCTATCATCAAAGCATTATGGTTGTCAAGATGAATCATCACTTTGATGTCTTCAACAAGTAGGATTCTTTTGATCTATAATCATCAAAAATGAGATAGCCCCATTTCATGGGATTTTTCAAGGCAAACGTCTGACAGATTAAGCGGGGTCCTCATCCCGGTTGGAGGACATATCTCTTCCTTCATCATGATGCCAGCCTAGCTTTCGGCCCAAAATCCAAGGTAAGCATGGCAAAAGTCTGGAGATGCCGGGGATTGAACCCGGGGCCTCATACATGCAAAGCATGCGCTCTACCACTGAGCTACATCCCCACTTCTGCAAGGTTTGACTGTATGATTGGAAACCCTGCATTGAACCGACGGCCACATCACCCCATTCGACTCTGCAGTATACAATGTCAGTCAGGAAAATCCTTCAGCCTTGTACCTGGATGATCTTCATGGTCTTATGTACAGATGCCTATATACAGCCTTCTTAGCGCAGTAGGCAGCGCGTCAGTCTCATAATCTGAAGGTCCTGAGTTCGATCCTCAGAGAGGGCATTTATTTCCTTCTTTTGGAATGCAAAATTCTCCGATTTTCTTGAAATGCGCAAACTATGCCTAGTTCAAAGATTTTTCCAAAGCAAATGTCTGACTATTTAAGTGGGGCTCTCACCCCAACTGCATGACAAACTTCTTCTTTCTGCATGATGGCAGGCTAGCCTTCTGGAAAAAAGCCAAGATAAGGAACAGAGGCTCCTGGAGATGCCGGGGATTGAACCCGGGACCTCATACATGCGAAGCATGCGCTCTACCACTGAGCTACATCCCCACTTTTGCACTCGAGCTGTTTGATGGATGCAAGGAATCCCTGAAACCCAGGGACTGCAAAGTCTCGATCATAATCAATGGAAGGTATTGTTTGAATAAAAGTGAAAGATATGGAAATCGAAGCAAAAAATCCTTCGAGCCGGATTTGAACCAGCGACCTAAGGATGTCTGACTTTATGCTACAGTCCTCCGCTCTACCAACTGAGCTATCGAAGGAGTGGCTGAAGTATCTTTCAGCGCTGTAATTATCTCTCGCTCAAGAAAGGTTGTGGGGGTGGGGATCAGGAGCAGATCGATGAAAATCATGAACATTACCTGCAGCTCCCTCTCAAAGTCACCAGTTCTTAGAGCACACTGTAAGGTACGTCTTATCACCCCAAAGGAGGATTTCAGACCAAAGTTCATGTTCTGTCTTGGCTTGGGGATAAGCAGGGGTGCTCCAAATTTCAATTTTACAGAAAGGAAAGGAACTTTGATACAAAGACCTTGGGCAGCATTGGTGGCAAATGGATGGCTGCGCGGAACCATGAAAGAAATGACAGAAAGTTATGGGAGTCATTACTACGCACCCAGCATCAAGAACGTGCATTTTGGATGCATTTTCAAAAGGAAAGAGAACGGAAAAATCTGTAGATTGAAGGTGATTGAGATAAACAAAATATTCCGTTTTTCTAAAAGCTACTGTAAAGAGTCTCTGGTTTAGAAGAAGAACCCTTACCAATGATCAAGAGAGATGCGACAGATTTCTATCATCAAAGCATTATGGTTGTCAAGATGAATCATCACTTTGATGTCTTCAACAAGTAGGATTCTTTTGATCTATAATCATCAAAAATGAGATAGCCCCATTTCATGGGATTTTTCAAGGCAAACGTCTGACAGATTAAGCGGGGTCCTCATCCCGGTTGGAGGACATATCTCTTCCTTCATCATGATGCCAGCCTAGCTTTCGGCCCAAAATCCAAGGTAAGCATGGCAAAAGTCTGGAGATGCCGGGGATTGAACCCGGGGCCTCATACATGCAAAGCATGCGCTCTACCACTGAGCTACATCCCCACTTCTGCAAGGTTTGACTGTATGATTGGAAACCCTGCATTGAACCGACGGCCACATCACCCCATTCGACTCTGCAGTATACAATGTCAGTCAGGAAAATCCTTCAGCCTTGTACCTGGATGATCTTCATGGTCTTATGTACAGATGCCTATATACAGCCTTCTTAGCGCAGTAGGCAGCGCGTCAGTCTCATAATCTGAAGGTCCTGAGTTCGATCCTCAGAGAGGGCATTTATTTCCTTCTTTTGGAATGCAAAATTCTCCGATTTTCTTGAAATGCGCAAACTATGCCTAGTTCAAAGATTTTTCCAAAGCAAATGTCTGACTATTTAAGTGGGGCTCTCACCCCAACTGCATGACAAACTTCTTCTTTCTGCATGATGGCAGGCTAGCCTTCTGGAAAAAAGCCAAGATAAGGAACAGAGGCTCCTGGAGATGCCGGGGATTGAACCCGGGACCTCATACATGCGAAGCATGCGCTCTACCACTGAGCTACATCCCCACTTTTGCACTCGAGCTGTTTGATGGATGCAAGGAATCCCTGAAACCCAGGGACTGCAAAGTCTCGATCATAATCAATGGAAGGTATTGTTTGAATAAAAGTGAAAGATATGGAAATCGAAGCAAAAAATCCTTCGAGCCGGATTTGAACCAGCGACCTAAGGATGTCTGACTTTATGCTACAGTCCTCCGCTCTACCAACTGAGCTATCGAAGGAGTGGCTGAAGTATCTTTCAGCGCTGTAATTATCTCTCGCTCAAGAAAGGTTGTGGGGGTGGGGATCAGGAGCAGATCGATGAAAATCATGAACATTACCTGCAGCTCCCTCTCAAAGTCACCAGTTCTTAGAGCACACTGTAAGGTACGTCTTATCACCCCAAAGGAGGATTTCAGACCAAAGTTCATGTTCTGTCTTGGCTTGGGGATAAGCAGGGGTGCTCCAAATTTCAATTTTACAGAAAGGAAAGGAACTTTGATACAAAGACCTTGGGCAGCATTGGTGGCAAATGGATGGCTGCGCGGAACCATGAAAGAAATGACAGAAAGTTATGGGAGTCATTACTACGCACCCAGCATCAAGAACGTGCATTTTGGATGCATTTTCAAAAGGAAAGAGAACGGAAAAATCTGTAGATTGAAGGTGATTGAGATAAACAAAATATTCCGTTTTTCTAAAAGCTACTGTAAAGAGTCTCTGGTTTAGAAGAAGAACCCTTACCAATGATCAAGAGAGATGCGACAGATTTCTATCATCAAAGCATTATGGTTGTCAAGATGAATCATCACTTTGATGTCTTCAACAAGTAGGATTCTTTTGATCTATAATCATCAAAAATGAGATAGCCCCATTTCATGGGATTTTTCAAGGCAAACGTCTGACAGATTAAGCGGGGTCCTCATCCCGGTTGGAGGACATATCTCTTCCTTCATCATGATGCCAGCCTAGCTTTCGGCCCAAAATCCAAGGTAAGCATGGCAAAAGTCTGGAGATGCCGGGGATTGAACCCGGGGCCTCATACATGCAAAGCATGCGCTCTACCACTGAGCTACATCCCCACTTCTGCAAGGTTTGACTGTATGATTGGAAACCCTGCATTGAACCGACGGCCACATCACCCCATTCGACTCTGCAGTATACAATGTCAGTCAGGAAAATCCTTCAGCCTTGTACCTGGATGATCTTCATGGTCTTATGTACAGATGCCTATATACAGCCTTCTTAGCGCAGTAGGCAGCGCGTCAGTCTCATAATCTGAAGGTCCTGAGTTCGATCCTCAGAGAGGGCATTTATTTCCTTCTTTTGGAATGCAAAATTCTCCGATTTTCTTGAAATGCGCAAACTATGCCTAGTTCAAAGATTTTTCCAAAGCAAATGTCTGACTATTTAAGTGGGGCTCTCACCCCAACTGCATGACAAACTTCTTCTTTCTGCATGATGGCAGGCTAGCCTTCTGGAAAAAAGCCAAGATAAGGAACAGAGGCTCCTGGAGATGCCGGGGATTGAACCCGGGACCTCATACATGCGAAGCATGCGCTCTACCACTGAGCTACATCCCCACTTTTGCCCTCGAGCTGTTTGATGGATGCAAGGAATCCCTGAAACCCAGGGACTGCAAAGTCTCGATCATAATCAATGGAAGGTATTGTTTGAATAAAAGTGAAAGATATGGAAATCGAAGCAAAAAATCCTTCAAGCCGGATTTGAACCAGCGACCTAAGGATGTCTGACTTTATGCTACAGTCCTCCGCTCTACCAACTGAGCTATCGAAGGAGTGGCTGAAGTATCTTTCAGCGCTGTAATTATCTCTCGCTCAAGAAAGGTTATGGGGGTGGGGATCAGGAGCAGATCGATGAAAATCATGAACATTACCTGCAGCTCCCTCTCAAAGTCACCAGTTCTTAGAGCACACTGTAAGGTACGTCTTATCACCCCAAAGGAGGATTTCAGACCAAAGTTCATGTTCTGTCTTGGCTTGGGGATAAGCAGGGGTGCTCCAAATTTCAATTTTACAGAAAGGAAAGGAACTTTGATACAAAGACCTTGGGCAGCATTGGTGGCAAATGGATGGCTGCGCGGAACCATGAAAGAAATGACAGAAAGTTATGGGAGTCATTACTACGCACCCAGCATCAAGAACGTGCATTTTGGATGCATTTTCAAAAGGAAAGAGAACGGAAAAATCTGTAGATTGAAGGTGATTGAGATAAACAAAATATTCTGTTTTTCTAAAAGCTACTGTAAAGAGTCTCTGGTTTAGAAGAAGAACCCTTACCAATGATCAAGAGAGATGCGACAGATTTCTATCATCAAAGCATTATGGTTGTCAAGATGAATCATCACTTTGATGTCTTCAACAAGTAGGATTCTTTTGATCTATAATCATCAAAAATGAGATAGCCCCATTTCATGGGATTTTTCAAGGCAAACGTCTGACAGATTAAGCGGGGTCCTCATCCCGGTTGGAGGACATATCTCTTCCTTCATCATGATGCCAGCCTAGCTTTCGGCCCAAAATCCAAGGTAAGCATGGCAAAAGTCTGGAGATGCCGGGGATTGAACCCGGGGCCTCATACATGCAAAGCATGCGCTCTACCACTGAGCTACATCCCCACTTCTGCAAGGTTTGACTGTATGATTGGAAACCCTGCATTGAACCGACGGCCACATCACCCCATTCGACTCTGCAGTATACAATGTCAGTCAGGAAAATCCTTCAGCCTTGTACCTGGATGATCTTCATGGTCTTATGTACAGATGCCTATATACAGCCTTCTTAGCGCAGTAGGCAGCGCGTCAGTCTCATAATCTGAAGGTCCTGAGTTCGATCCTCAGAGAGGGCATTTATTTCCTTCTTTTGGAATGCAAAATTCTCCGATTTTCTTGAAATGCGCAAACTATGCCTAGTTCAAAGATTTTTCCAAAGCAAATGTCTGACTATTTAAGTGGGGCTCTCACCCCAACTGCATGACAAACTTCTTCTTTCTGCATGATGGCAGGCTAGCCTTCTGGAAAAAAGCCAAGATAAGGAACAGAGGCTCCTGGAGATGCCGGGGATTGAACCCGGGACCTCATACATGCGAAGCATGCGCTCTACCACTGAGCTACATCCCCACTTTTGCACTCGAGCTGTTTGATGGATGCAAGGAATCCCTGAAACCCAGGGACTGCAAAGTCTCGATCATAATCAATGGAAGGTATTGTTTGAATAAAAGTGAAAGATATGGAAATCGAAGCAAAAAATCCTTCAAGCCGGATTTGAACCAGCGACCTAAGGATGTCTGACTTTATGCTACAGTCCTCCGCTCTACCAACTGAGCTATCGAAGGAGTGGCTGAAGTATCTTTCAGCGCTGTAATTATCTCTCGCTCAAGAAAGGTTATGGGGGTGGGGATCAGGAGCAGATCGATGAAAATCATGAACATTACCTGCAGCTCCCTCTCAAAGTCACCAGTTCTTAGAGCACACTGTAAGGTACGTCTTATCACCCCAAAGGAGGATTTCAGACCAAAGTTCATGTTCTGTCTTGGCTTGGGGATAAGCAGGGGTGCTCCAAATTTCAATTTTACAGAAAGGAAAGGAACTTTGATACAAAGACCTTGGGCAGCATTGGTGGCAAATGGATGGCTGCGCGGAACCATGAAAGAAATGACAGAAAGTTATGGGAGTCATTACTACGCACCCAGCATCAAGAACGTGCATTTTGGATGCATTTTCAAAAGGAAAGAGAACGGAAAAATCTGTAGATTGAAGGTGATTGAGATAAACAAAATATTCTGTTTTTCTAAAAGCTACTGTAAAGAGTCTCTGGTTTAGAAGAAGAACCCTTACCAATGATCAAGAGAGATGCGACAGATTTCTATCATCAAAGCATTATGGTTGTCAAGATGAATCATCACTTTGATGTCTTCAACAAGTAGGATTCTTTTGATCTATAATCATCAAAAATGAGATAGCCCCATTTCATGGGATTTTTCAAGGCAAACGTCTGACAGATTAAGCGGGGTCCTCATCCCGGTTGGAGGACATATCTCTTCCTTCATCATGATGCCAGCCTAGCTTTCGGCCCAAAATCCAAGGTAAGCATGGCAAAAGTCTGGAGATGCCGGGGATTGAACCCGGGGCCTCATACATGCAAAGCATGCGCTCTACCACTGAGCTACATCCCCACTTCTGCAAGGTTTGACTGTATGATTGGAAACCCTGCATTGAACCGACGGCCACATCACCCCATTCGACTCTGCAGTATACAATGTCAGTCAGGAAAATCCTTCAGCCTTGTACCTGGATGATCTTCATGGTCTTATGTACAGATGCCTATATACAGCCTTCTTAGCGCAGTAGGCAGCGCGTCAGTCTCATAATCTGAAGGTCCTGAGTTCGATCCTCAGAGAGGGCATTTATTTCCTTCTTTTGGAATGCAAAATTCTCCGATTTTCTTGAAATGCGCAAACTATGCCTAGTTCAAAGATTTTTCCAAAGCAAATGTCTGACTATTTAAGTGGGGCTCTCACCCCAACTGCATGACAAACTTCTTCTTTCTGCATGATGGCAGGCTAGCCTTCTGGAAAAAAGCCAAGATAAGGAACAGAGGCTCCTGGAGATGCCGGGGATTGAACCCGGGACCTCATACATGCGAAGCATGCGCTCTACCACTGAGCTACATCCCCACTTTTGCACTCGAGCTGTTTGATGGATGCAAGGAATCCCTGAAACCCAGGGACTGCAAAGTCTCGATCATAATCAATGGAAGGTATTGTTTGAATAAAAGTGAAAGATATGGAAATCGAAGCAAAAAATCCTTCGAGCCGGATTTGAACCAGCGACCTAAGGATGTCTGACTTTATGCTACAGTCCTCCGCTCTACCAACTGAGCTATCGAAGGAGTGGCTGAAGTATCTTTCAGCGCTGTAATTATCTCTCGCTCAAGAAAGGTTGTGGGGGTGGGGATCAGGAGCAGATCGATGAAAATCATGAACATTACCTGCAGCTCCCTCTCAAAGTCACCAGTTCTTAGAGCACACTGTAAGGTACGTCTTATCACCCCAAAGGAGGATTTCAGACCAAAGTTCATGTTCTGTCTTGGCTTGGGGATAAGCAGGGGTGCTCCAAATTTCAATTTTACAGAAAGGAAAGGAACTTTGATACAAAGACCTTGGGCAGCATTGGTGGCAAATGGATGGCTGCGCGGAACCATGAAAGAAATGACAGAAAGTTATGGGAGTCATTACTACGCACCCAGCATCAAGAACGTGCATTTTGGATGCATTTTCAAAAGGAAAGAGAACGGAAAAATCTGTAGATTGAAGGTGATTGAGATAAACAAAATATTCCGTTTTTCTAAAAGCTACTGTAAAGAGTCTCTGGTTTAGAAGAAGAACCCTTACCAATGATCAAGAGAGATGCGACAGATTTCTATCATCAAAGCATTATGGTTGTCAAGATGAATCATCACTTTGATGTCTTCAACAAGTAGGATTCTTTTGATCTATAATCATCAAAAATGAGATAGCCCCATTTCATGGGATTTTTCAAGGCAAACGTCTGACAGATTAAGCGGGGTCCTCATCCCGGTTGGAGGACATATCTCTTCCTTCATCATGATGCCAGCCTAGCTTTCGGCCCAAAATCCAAGGTAAGCATGGCAAAAGTCTGGAGATGCCGGGGATTGAACCCGGGGCCTCATACATGCAAAGCATGCGCTCTACCACTGAGCTACATCCCCACTTCTGCAAGGTTTGACTGTATGATTGGAAACCCTGCATTGAACCGACGGCCACATCACCCCATTCGACTCTGCAGTATACAATGTCAGTCAGGAAAATCCTTCAGCCTTGTACCTGGATGATCTTCATGGTCTTATGTACAGATGCCTATATACAGCCTTCTTAGCGCAGTAGGCAGCGCGTCAGTCTCATAATCTGAAGGTCCTGAGTTCGATCCTCAGAGAGGGCATTTATTTCCTTCTTTTGGAATGCAAAATTCTCCGATTTTCTTGAAATGCGCAAACTATGCCTAGTTCAAAGATTTTTCCAAAGCAAATGTCTGACTATTTAAGTGGGGCTCTCACCCCAACTGCATGACAAACTTCTTCTTTCTGCATGATGGCAGGCTAGCCTTCTGGAAAAAAGCCAAGATAAGGAACAGAGGCTCCTGGAGATGCCGGGGATTGAACCCGGGACCTCATACATGCGAAGCATGCGCTCTACCACTGAGCTACATCCCCACTTTTGCCCTCGAGCTGTTTGATGGATGCAAGGAATCCCTGAAACCCAGGGACTGCAAAGTCTCGATCATAATCAATGGAAGGTATTGTTTGAATAAAAGTGAAAGATATGGAAATCGAAGCAAAAAATCCTTCAAGCCGGATTTGAACCAGCGACCTAAGGATGTCTGACTTTATGCTACAGTCCTCCGCTCTACCAACTGAGCTATCGAAGGAGTGGCTGAAGTATCTTTCAGCGCTGTAATTATCTCTCGCTCAAGAAAGGTTATGGGGGTGGGGATCAGGAGCAGATCGATGAAAATCATGAACATTACCTGCAGCTCCCTCTCAAAGTCACCAGTTCTTAGAGCACACTGTAAGGTACGTCTTATCACCCCAAAGGAGGATTTCAGACCAAAGTTCATGTTCTGTCTTGGCTTGGGGATAAGCAGGGGTGCTCCAAATTTCAATTTTACAGAAAGGAAAGGAACTTTGATACAAAGACCTTGGGCAGCATTGGTGGCAAATGGATGGCTGCGCGGAACCATGAAAGAAATGACAGAAAGTTATGGGAGTCATTACTACGCACCCAGCATCAAGAACGTGCATTTTGGATGCATTTTCAAAAGGAAAGAGAACGGAAAAATCTGTAGATTGAAGGTGATTGAGATAAACAAAATATTCTGTTTTTCTAAAAGCTACTGTAAAGAGTCTCTGGTTTAGAAGAAGAACCCTTACCAATGATCAAGAGAGATGCGACAGATTTCTATCATCAAAGCATTATGGTTGTCAAGATGAATCATCACTTTGATGTCTTCAACAAGTAGGATTCTTTTGATCTATAATCATCAAAAATGAGATAGCCCCATTTCATGGGATTTTTCAAGGCAAACGTCTGACAGATTAAGCGGGGTCCTCATCCCGGTTGGAGGACATATCTCTTCCTTCATCATGATGCCAGCCTAGCTTTCGGCCCAAAATCCAAGGTAAGCATGGCAAAAGTCTGGAGATGCCGGGGATTGAACCCGGGGCCTCATACATGCAAAGCATGCGCTCTACCACTGAGCTACATCCCCACTTCTGCAAGGTTTGACTGTATGATTGGAAACCCTGCATTGAACCGACGGCCACATCACCCCATTCGACTCTGCAGTATACAATGTCAGTCAGGAAAATCCTTCAGCCTTGTACCTGGATGATCTTCATGGTCTTATGTACAGATGCCTATATACAGTCTTCTTAGCGCAGTAGGCAGCGCGTCAGTCTCATAATCTGAAGGTCCTGAGTTCGATCCTCAGAGAGGGCATTTATTTCCTTCTTTTGGAATGCAAAATTCTCCGATTTTCTTGAAATGCGCAAACTATGCCTAGTTCAAAGATTTTTCCAAAGCAAATGTCTGACTATTTAAGTGGGGCTCTCACCCCAACTGCATGACAAACTTCTTCTTTCTGCATGATGGCAGGCTAGCCTTCTGGAAAAAAGCCAAGATAAGGAACAGAGGCTCCTGGAGATGCCGGGGATTGAACCCGGGACCTCATACATGCGAAGCATGCGCTCTACCACTGAGCTACATCCCCACTTTTGCACTCGAGCTGTTTGATGGATGCAAGGAATCCCTGAAACCCAGGGACTGCAAAGTCTCGATCATAATCAATGGAAGGTATTGTTTGAATAAAAGTGAAAGATATGGAAATCGAAGCAAAAAATCCTTCAAGCCGGATTTGAACCAGCGACCTAAGGATGTCTGACTTTATGCTACAGTCCTCCGCTCTACCAACTGAGCTATCGAAGGAGTGGCTGAAGTATCTTTCAGCGCTGTAATTATCTCTCGCTCAAGAAAGGTTATGGGGGTGGGGATCAGGAGCAGATCGATGAAAATCATGAACATTACCTGCAGCTCCCTCTCAAAGTCACCAGTTCTTAGAGCACACTGTAAGGTACGTCTTATCACCCCAAAGGAGGATTTCAGACCAAAGTTCATGTTCTGTCTTGGCTTGGGGATAAGCAGGGGTGCTCCAAATTTCAATTTTACAGAAAGGAAAGGAACTTTGATACAAAGACCTTGGGCAGCATTGGTGGCAAATGGATGGCTGCGCGGAACCATGAAAGAAATGACAGAAAGTTATGGGAGTCATTACTACGCACCCAGCATCAAGAACGTGCATTTTGGATGCATTTTCAAAAGGAAAGAGAACGGAAAAATCTGTAGATTGAAGGTGATTGAGATAAACAAAATATTCTGTTTTTCTAAAAGCTACTGTAAAGAGTCTCTGGTTTAGAAGAAGAACCCTTACCAATGATCAAGAGAGATGCGACAGATTTCTATCATCAAAGCATTATGGTTGTCAAGATGAATCATCACTTTGATGTCTTCAACAAGTAGGATTCTTTTGATCTATAATCATCAAAAATGAGATAGCCCCATTTCATGGGATTTTTCAAGGCAAACGTCTGACAGATTAAGCGGGGTCCTCATCCCGGTTGGAGGACATATCTCTTCCTTCATCATGATGCCAGCCTAGCTTTCGGCCCAAAATCCAAGGTAAGCATGGCAAAAGTCTGGAGATGCCGGGGATTGAACCCGGGGCCTCATACATGCAAAGCATGCGCTCTACCACTGAGCTACATCCCCACTTCTGCAAGGTTTGACTGTATGATTGGAAACCCTGCATTGAACCGACGGCCACATCACCCCATTCGACTCTGCAGTATACAATGTCAGTCAGGAAAATCCTTCAGCCTTGTACCTGGATGATCTTCATGGTCTTATGTACAGATGCCTATATACAGCCTTCTTAGCGCAGTAGGCAGCGCGTCAGTCTCATAATCTGAAGGTCCTGAGTTCGATCCTCAGAGAGGGCATTTATTTCCTTCTTTTGGAATGCAAAATTCTCCGATTTTCTTGAAATGCGCAAACTATGCCTAGTTCAAAGATTTTTCCAAAGCAAATGTCTGACTATTTAAGTGGGGCTCTCACCCCAACTGCATGACAAACTTCTTCTTTCTGCATGATGGCAGGCTAGCCTTCTGGAAAAAAGCCAAGATAAGGAACAGAGGCTCCTGGAGATGCCGGGGATTGAACCCGGGACCTCATACATGCAAAGCATGCGCTCTACCACTGAGCTACATCCCCACTTTTGCACTCGAGCTGTTTGATGGATGCAAGGAATCCCTGAAACCCAGGGACTGCAAAGTCTCGATCATAATCAATGGAAGGTATTGTTTGAATAAAAGTGAAAGATATGGAAATCGAAGCAAAAAATCCTTCGAGCCGGATTTGAACCAGCGACCTAAGGATGTCTGACTTTATGCTACAGTCCTCCGCTCTACCAACTGAGCTATCGAAGGAGTGGCTGAAGTATCTTTCAGCGCTGTAATTATCTCTCGCTCAAGAAAGGTTGTGGGGGTGGGGATCAGGAGCAGATCGATGAAAATCATGAACATTACCTGCAGCTCCCTCTCAAAGTCACCAGTTCTTAGAGCACACTGTAAGGTACGTCTTATCACCCCAAAGGAGGATTTCAGACCAAAGTTCATGTTCTGTCTTGGCTTGGGGATAAGCAGGGGTGCTCCAAATTTCAATTTTACAGAAAGGAAAGGAACTTTGATACAAAGACCTTGGGCAGCATTGGTGGCAAATGGATGGCTGCGCGGAACCATGAAAGAAATGACAGAAAGTTATGGGAGTCATTACTACGCACCCAGCATCAAGAACGTGCATTTTGGATGCATTTTCAAAAGGAAAGAGAACGGAAAAATCTGTAGATTGAAGGTGATTGAGATAAACAAAATATTCCGTTTTTCTAAAAGCTACTGTAAAGAGTCTCTGGTTTAGAAGAAGAACCCTTACCAATGATCAAGAGAGATGCGACAGATTTCTATCATCAAAGCATTATGGTTGTCAAGATGAATCATCACTTTGATGTCTTCAACAAGTAGGATTCTTTTGATCTATAATCATCAAAAATGAGATAGCCCCATTTCAAGGGATTTTTCAAGGCAAACGTCTGACAGATTAAGCGGGGTCCTCATCCCGGTTGGAGGACATATCTCTTCCTTCATCATGATGCCAGCCCAGCTTTCGGCCCAAAATCCAAGGTAAGCATGGCAAAAGTCTGGAGATGCCGGGGATTGAACCCGGGGCCTCATACATGCAAAGCATGCGCTCTACCACTGAGCTACATCCCCACTTCTGCAAGGTTTGACTGTATGATTGGAAACCCTGCATTGAACCGACGGCCACATCACCCCATTCGACTCTGCAGTATACAATGTCAGTCAGGAAAATCCTTCAGCCTTGTACCTGGATGATCTTCATGGTCTTATGTACAGATGCCTATATACAGCCTTCTTAGCGCAGTAGGCAGCCCGTCAGTCTCATAATCTGAAGGTCCTGAGTTCGATCCTCAGAGAGGGCATTTATTTCCTTCTTTTGGAATGCAAAATTCTCCGATTTTCTTGAAATGCGCAAACTATGCCTAGTTCAAAGATTTTTCCAAAGCAAATGTCTGACTATTTAAGTGGGGCTCTCACCCCAACTGCATGACAAACTTCTTCTTTCTGCATGATGGCAGGCTAGCCTTCTGGAAAAAAGCCAAGATAAGGAACAGAGGCTCCTGGAGATGCCGGGGATTGAACCCGGGACCTCATACATGCGAAGCATGCGCTCTACCACTGAGCTACATCCCCACTTTTGCCCTCGAGCTGTTTGATGGATGCAAGGAATCCCTGAAACCCAGGGACTGCAAAGTCTCGATCATAATCAATGGAAGGTATTGTTTGAATAAAAGTGAAATATATGGAAATCGAAGCAAAAAATCCTTCGAGCCGGATTTGAACCAGCGACCTAAGGATGTCTGACTTTATGCTACAGTCCTCCGCTCTACCAACTGAGCTATCGAAGGAGTGGCTGAAGTATCTTTCAGCGCTGTAATTATCTCTCGCTCAAGAAAGGTTGTGGGGGTGGGGATCAGGAGCAGATCGATGAAAATCATGAACATTACCTGCAGCTCCCTCTCAAAGTCACCAGTTCTTAGAGCACACTGTAAGGTACATCTTATCACCCCAAAGGAGGATTTCAGACCAAAGTTCATGTTCTGTCTTGGCTTGGGGATAAGCAGGGGTGCTCCAAATTTCAATTTTACAGAAAGGAAAGGAACTTTGATACAAAGACCTTGGGCAGCATTGGTGGCAAATGGATGGCTGCGCGGAACCATGAAAGAAATGACAGAAAGTTATGGGAGTCATTACTACGCACCCAGCATCAAGAAAGTGCATTTTGGATGCATTTTCAAAAGGAAAGAGAACGGAAAAATCTGTAGATTGAAGGTGATTGAGATAAACAAAATATTCCGTTTTTCTAAAAGCTACTGTAAAGAGTCTCTGGTTTAGAAGAAGAACCCTTACCAATGATCAAGAGAGATGCGACAGATTTCTATCATCAAAGCATTATGGTTGTCAAGATGAATCATCACTTTGATGTCTTCAACAAGTAGGATTCTTTTGATCTATAATCATCAAAAATGAGATAGCCCCATTTCATGGGATTTTTCAAGGCAAACGTCTGACAGATTAAGCGGGGTCCTCATCCCGGTTGGAGGACATATCTCTTCCTTCATCATGATGCCAGCCTAGCTTTCGGCCCAAAATCCAAGGTAAGCATGGCAAAAGTCTGGAGATGCCGGGGATTGAACCCGGGGCCTCATACATGCAAAGCATGCGCTCTACCACTGAGCTACATCCCCACTTCTGCAAGGTTTGACTGTATGATTGGAAACCCTGCATTGAACCGACGGCCACATCACCCCATTCGACTCTGCAGTATACAATGTCAGTCAGGAAAATCCTTCAGCCTTGTACCTGGATGATCTTCATGGTCTTATGTACAGATGCCTATATACAGCCTTCTTAGCGCAGTAGGCAGCGCGTCAGTCTCATAATCTGAAGGTCCTGAGTTCGATCCTCAGAGAGGGCATTTATTTCCTTCTTTTGGAATGCAAAATTCTCCGATTTTCTTGAAATGCGCAAACTATGCCTAGTTCAAAGATTTTTCCAAAGCAAATGTCTGACTATTTAAGTGGGGCTCTCACCCCAACTGCATGACAAACTTCTTCTTTCTGCATGATGGCAGGCTAGCCTTCTGGAAAAAAGCCAAGATAAGGAACAGAGGCTCCTGGAGATGCCGGGGATTGAACCCGGGACCTCATACATGCGAAGCATGCGCTCTACCACTGAGCTACATCCCCACTTTTGCCCTCGAGCTGTTTGATGGATGCAAGGAATCCCTGAAACCCAGGGACTGCAAAGTCTCGATCATAATCAATGGAAGGTATTGTTTGAATAAAAGTGAAATATATGGAAATCGAAGCAAAAAATCCTTCGAGCCGGATTTGAACCAGCGACCTAAGGATGTCTGACTTTATGCTACAGTCCTCCGCTCTACCAACTGAGCTATCGAAGGAGTGGCTGAAGTATCTTTCAGCGCTGTAATTATCTCTCGCTCAAGAAAGGTTGTGGGGGTGGGGATCAGGAGCAGATCGATGAAAATCATGAACATTACCTGCAGCTCCCTCTCAAAGTCACCAGTTCTTAGAGCACACTGTAAGGTACGTCTTATCACCCCAAAGGAGGATTTCAGACCAAAGTTCATGTTCTGTCTTGGCTTGGGGATAAGCAGGGGTGCTCCAAATTTCAATTTTACAGAAAGGAAAGGAACTTTGATACAAAGACCTTGGGCAGCATTGGTGGCAAATGGATGGCTGCGCGGAACCATGAAAGAAATGACAGAAAGTTATGGGAGTCATTACTACGCACCCAGCATCAAGAACGTGCATTTTGGATGCATTTTCAAAAGGAAAGAGAACGGAAAAATCTGTAGATTGAAGGTGATTGAGATAAACAAAATATTCCGTTTTTCTAAAAGCTACTGTAAAGAGTCTCTGGTTTAGAAGAAGAACCCTTACCAATGATCAAGAGAGATGCGACAGATTTCTATCATCAAAGCATTATGGTTGTCAAGATGAATCATCACTTTGATGTCTTCAACAAGTAGGATTCTTTTGATCTATAATCATCAAAAATGAGATAGCCCCATTTCATGGGATTTTTCAAGGCAAACGTCTGACAGATTAAGCGGGGTCCTCATCCCGGTTGGAGGACATATCTCTTCCTTCATCATGATGCCAGCCTAGCTTTCGGCCCAAAATCCAAGGTAAGCATGGCAAAAGTCTGGAGATGCCGGGGATTGAACCCGGGGCCTCATACATGCAAAGCATGCGCTCTACCACTGAGCTACATCCCCACTTCTGCAAGGTTTGACTGTATGATTGGAAACCCTGCATTGAACCGACGGCCACATCACCCCATTCGACTCTGCAGTATACAATGTCAGTCAGGAAAATCCTTCAGCCTTGTACCTGGATGATCTTCATGGTCTTATGTACAGATGCCTATATACAGCCTTCTTAGCGCAGTAGGCAGCGCGTCAGTCTCATAATCTGAAGGTCCTGAGTTCGATCCTCAGAGAGGGCATTTATTTCCTTCTTTTGGAATGCAAAATTCTCCGATTTTCTTGAAATGCGCAAACTATGCCTAGTTCAAAGATTTTTCCAAAGCAAATGTCTGACTATTTAAGTGGGGCTCTCACCCCAACTGCATGACAAACTTCTTCTTTCTGCATGATGGCAGGCTAGCCTTCTGGAAAAAAGCCAAGATAAGGAACAGAGGCTCCTGGAGATGCCGGGGATTGAACCCGGGACCTCATACATGCAAAGCATGCGCTCTACCACTGAGCTACATCCCCACTTTTGCACTCGAGCTGTTTGATGGATGCAAGGAATCCCTGAAACCCAGGGACTGCAAAGTCTCGATCATAATCAATGGAAGGTATTGTTTGAATAAAAGTGAAAGATATGGAAATCGAAGCAAAAAATCCTTCGAGCCGGATTTGAACCAGCGACCTAAGGATGTCTGACTTTATGCTACAGTCCTCCGCTCTACCAACTGAGCTATCGAAGGAGTGGCTGAAGTATCTTTCAGCGCTGTAATTATCTCTCGCTCAAGAAAGGTTGTGGGGGTGGGGATCAGGAGCAGATCGATGAAAATCATGAACATTACCTGCAGCTCCCTCTCAAAGTCACCAGTTCTTAGAGCACACTGTAAGGTACGTCTTATCACCCCAAAGGAGGATTTCAGACCAAAGTTCATGTTCTGTCTTGGCTTGGGGATAAGCAGGGGTGCTCCAAATTTCAATTTTACAGAAAGGAAAGGAACTTTGATACAAAGACCTTGGGCAGCATTGGTGGCAAATGGATGGCTGCGCGGAACCATGAAAGAAATGACAGAAAGTTATGGGAGTCATTACTACGCACCCAGCATCAAGAACGTGCATTTTGGATGCATTTTCAAAAGGAAAGAGAACGGAAAAATCTGTAGATTGAAGGTGATTGAGATAAACAAAATATTCCGTTTTTCTAAAAGCTACTGTAAAGAGTCTCTGGTTTAGAAGAAGAACCCTTACCAATGATCAAGAGAGATGCGACAGATTTCTATCATCAAAGCATTATGGTTGTCAAGATGAATCATCACTTTGATGTCTTCAACAAGTAGGATTCTTTTGATCTATAATCATCAAAAATGAGATAGCCCCACTTCATGGGATTTTTCAAGGCAAACGTCTGACAGATTAAGCGGGGTCCTCATCCCGGTTGGAGGACATATCTCTTCCTTCATCATGATGCCAGCCTAGCTTTCGGCCCAAAATCCAAGGTAAGCATGGCAAAAGTCTGGAGATGCCGGGGATTGAACCCGGGGCCTCATACATGCAAAGCATGCGCTCTACCACTGAGCTACATCCCCACTTCTGCAAGGTTTGACTGTATGATTGGAAACCCTGCATTGAACCGACGGCCACATCACCCCATTCGACTCTGCAGTATACAATGTCAGTCAGGAAAATCCTTCAGCCTTGTACCTGGATGATCTTCATGGTCTTATGTACAGATGCCTATATACAGCCTTCTTAGCGCAGTAGGCAGCGCGTCAGTCTCATAATCTGAAGGTCCTGAGTTCGATCCTCAGAGAGGGCATTTATTTCCTTCTTTTGGAATGCAAAATTCTCCGATTTTCTTGAAATGCGCAAACTATGCCTAGTTCAAAGATTTTTCCAAAGCAAATGTCTGACTATTTAAGTGGGGCTCTCACCCCAACTGCATGACAAACTTCTTCTTTCTGCATGATGGCAGGCTAGCCTTCTGGAAAAAAGCCAAGATAAGGAACAGAGGCTCCTGGAGATGCCGGGGATTGAACCCGGGACCTCATACATGCGAAGCATGCGCTCTACCACTGAGCTACATCCCCACTTTTGCCCTCGAGCTGTTTGATGGATGCAAGGAATCCCTGAAACCCAGGGACTGCAAAGTCTCGATCATAATCAATGGAAGGTATTGTTTGAATAAAAGTGAAATATATGGAAATCGAAGCAAAAAATCCTTCGAGCCGGATTTGAACCAGCGACCTAAGGATGTCTGACTTTATGCTACAGTCCTCCGCTCTACCAACTGAGCTATCGAAGGAGTGGCTGAAGTATCTTTCAGCGCTGTAATTATCTCTCGCTCAAGAAAGGTTGTGGGGGTGGGGATCAGGAGCAGATCGATGAAAATCATGAACATTACCTGCAGCTCCCTCTCAAAGTCACCAGTTCTTAGAGCACACTGTAAGGTACGTCTTATCACCCCAAAGGAGGATTTCAGACCAAAGTTCATGTTCTGTCTTGGCTTGGGGATAAGCAGGGGTGCTCCAAATTTCAATTTTACAGAAAGGAAAGGAACTTTGATACAAAGACCTTGGGCAGCATTGGTGGCAAATGGATGGCTGCGCGGAACCATGAAAGAAATGACAGAAAGTTATGGGAGTCATTACTACGCACCCAGCATCAAGAACGTGCATTTTGGATGCATTTTCAAAAGGAAAGAGAACGGAAAAATCTGTAGATTGAAGGTGATTGAGATAAACAAAATATTCCGTTTTTCTAAAAGCTACTGTAAAGAGTCTCTGGTTTAGAAGAAGAACCCTTACCAATGATCAAGAGAGATGCGACAGATTTCTATCATCAAAGCATTATGGTTGTCAAGATGAATCATCACTTTGATGTCTTCAACAAGTAGGATTCTTTTGATCTATAATCATCAAAAATGAGATAGCCCCATTTCATGGGATTTTTCAAGGCAAACGTCTGACAGATTAAGCGGGGTCCTCATCCCGGTTGGAGGACATATCTCTTCCTTCATCATGATGCCAGCCTAGCTTTCGGCCCAAAATCCAAGGTAAGCATGGCAAAAGTCTGGAGATGCCGGGGATTGAACCCGGGGCCTCATACATGCAAAGCATGCGCTCTACCACTGAGCTACATCCCCACTTCTGCAAGGTTTGACTGTATGATTGGAAACCCTGCATTGAACCGACGGCCACATCACCCCATTCGACTCTGCAGTATACAATGTCAGTCAGGAAAATCCTTCAGCCTTGTACCTGGATGATCTTCATGGTCTTATGTACAGATGCCTATATACAGCCTTCTTAGCACAGTAGGCAGCGCGTCAGTCTCATAATCTGAAGGTCCTGAGTTCGATCCTCAGAGAGGGCATTTATTTCCTTCTTTTGGAATGCAAAATTCTCCGATTTTCTTGAAATGCGCAAACTATGCCTAGTTCAAAGATTTTTCCAAAGCAAATGTCTGACTATTTAAGTGGGGCTCTCACCCCAACTGCATGACAAACTTCTTCTTTCTGCATGATGGCAGGCTAGCCTTCTGGAAAAAAGCCAAGATAAGGAACAGAGGCTCCTGGAGATGCCGGGGATTGAACCCGGGACCTCATACATGCGAAGCATGCGCTCTACCACTGAGCTACATCCCCACTTTTGCACTCGAGCTGTTTGATGGATGCAAGGAATCCCTGAAACCCAGGGACTGCAAAGTCTCGATCATAATCAATGGAAGGTATTGTTTGAATAAAAGTGAAAGATATGGAAATCGAAGCAAAAAATCCTTCAAGCCGGATTTGAACCAGCGACCTAAGGATGTCTGACTTTATGCTACAGTCCTCCGCTCTACCAACTGAGCTATCGAAGGAGTGGCTGAAGTATCTTTCAGCGCTGTAATTATCTCTCGCTCAAGAAAGGTTGTGGGGGTGGGGATCAGGAGCAGATCGATGAAAATCATGAACATTACCTGCAGCTCCCTCTCAAAGTCACCAGTTCTTAGAGCACACTGTAAGGTACGTCTTATCACCCCAAAGGAGGATTTCAGACCAATGTTCATGTTCTGTCTTGGCTTGGGGATAAGCAGGGGTGCTCCAAATTTCAATTTTACAGAAAGGAAAGGAACTTTGATACAAAGACCTTGGGCAGCATTGGTGGCAAATGGATGGCTGCGCGGAACCATGAAAGAAATGACAGAAAGTTATGGGAGTCATTACTACGCACCCAGCATCAAGAACGTGCATTTTGGATGCATTTTCAAAAGGAAAGAGAACGGAAAAATCTGTAGATTGAAGGTGATTGAGATAAACAAAATATTCCGTTTTTCTAAAAGCTACTGTAAAGAGTCTCTGGTTTAGAAGAAGAACCCTTACCAATGATCAAGAGAGATGCGACAGATTTCTATCATCAAAGCATTATGGTTGTCAAGATGAATCATCACTTTGATGTCTTCAACAAGTAGGATTCTTTTGATCTATAATCATCAAAAATGAGATAGCCCCATTTCATGGGATTTTTCAAGGCAAACGTCTGACAGATTAAGCGGGGTCCTCATCCCGGTTGGAGGACATATCTCTTCCTTCATCATGATGCCAGCCTAGCTTTCGGCCCAAAATCCAAGGTAAGCATGGCAAAAGTCTGGAGATGCCGGGGATTGAACCCGGGGCCTCATACATGCAAAGCATGCGCTCTACCACTGAGCTACATCCCCACTTCTGCAAGGTTTGACTGTATGATTGGAAACCCTGCATTGAACCGACGGCCACATCACCCCATTCGACTCTGCAGTATACAATGTCAGTCAGGAAAATCCTTCAGCCTTGTACCTGGATGATCTTCATGGTCTTATGTACAGATGCCTATATACAGCCTTCTTAGCGCAGTAGGCAGCGCGTCAGTCTCATAATCTGAAGGTCCTGAGTTCGATCCTCAGAGAGGGCATTTATTTCCTTCTTTTGGAATGCAAAATTCTCCGATTTTCTTGAAATGCGCAAACTATGCCTAGTTCAAAGATTTTTCCAAAGCAAATGTCTGACTATTTAAGTGGGGCTCTCACCCCAACTGCATGACAAACTTCTTCTTTCTGCATGATGGCAGGCTAGCCTTCTGGAAAAAAGCCAAGATAAGGAACAGAGGCTCCTGGAGATGCCGGGGATTGAACCCGGGACCTCATACATGCAAAGCATGCGCTCTACCACTGAGCTACATCCCCACTTTTGCACTCGAGCTGTTTGATGGATGCAAGGAATCCCTGAAACCCAGGGACTGCAAAGTCTCGATCATAATCAATGGAAGGTATTGTTTGAATAAAAGTGAAAGATATGGAAATCGAAGCAAAAAATCCTTCGAGCCGGATTTGAACCAGCGACCTAAGGATGTCTGACTTTATGCTACAGTCCTCCGCTCTACCAACTGAGCTATCGAAGGAGTGGCTGAAGTATCTTTCAGCGCTGTAATTATCTCTCGCTCAAGAAAGGTTGTGGGGGTGGGGATCAGGAGCAGATCGATGAAAATCATGAACATTACCTGCAGCTCCCTCTCAAAGTCACCAGTTCTTAGAGCACACTGTAAGGTACGTCTTATCACCCCAAAGGAGGATTTCAGACCAAAGTTCATGTTCTGTCTTGGCTTGGGGATAAGCAGGGGTGCTCCAAATTTCAATTTTACAGAAAGGAAAGGAACTTTGATACAAAGACCTTGGGCAGCATTGGTGGCAAATGGATGGCTGCGCGGAACCATGAAAGAAATGACAGAAAGTTATGGGAGTCATTACTACGCACCCAGCATCAAGAACGTGCATTTTGGATGCATTTTCAAAAGGAAAGAGAACGGAAAAATCTGTAGATTGAAGGTGATTGAGATAAACAAAATATTCCGTTTTTCTAAAAGCTACTGTAAAGAGTCTCTGGTTTAGAAGAAGAACCCTTACCAATGATCAAGAGAGATGCGACAGATTTCTATCATCAAAGCATTATGGTTGTCAAGATGAATCATCACTTTGATGTCTTCAACAAGTAGGATTCTTTTGATCTATAATCATCAAAAATGAGATAGCCCCACTTCATGGGATTTTTCAAGGCAAACGTCTGACAGATTAAGCGGGGTCCTCATCCCGGTTGGAGGACATATCTCTTCCTTCATCATGATGCCAGCCTAGCTTTCGGCCCAAAATCCAAGGTAAGCATGGCAAAAGTCTGGAGATGCCGGGGATTGAACCCGGGGCCTCATACATGCAAAGCATGCGCTCTACCACTGAGCTACATCCCCACTTCTGCAAGGTTTGACTGTATGATTGGAAACCCTGCATTGAACCGACGGCCACATCACCCCATTCGACTCTGCAGTATACAATGTCAGTCAGGAAAATCCTTCAGCCTTGTACCTGGATGATCTTCATGGTCTTATGTACAGATGCCTATATACAGCCTTCTTAGCGCAGTAGGCAGCGCGTCAGTCTCATAATCTGAAGGTCCTGAGTTCGATCCTCAGAGAGGGCATTTATTTCCTTCTTTTGGAATGCAAAATTCTCCGATTTTCTTGAAATGCGCAAACTATGCCTAGTTCAAAGATTTTTCCAAAGCAAATGTCTGACTATTTAAGTGGGGCTCTCACCCCAACTGCATGACAAACTTCTTCTTTCTGCATGATGGCAGGCTAGCCTTCTGGAAAAAAGCCAAGATAAGGAACAGAGGCTCCTGGAGATGCCGGGGATTGAACCCGGGACCTCATACATGCGAAGCATGCGCTCTACCACTGAGCTACATCCCCACTTTTGCCCTCGAGCTGTTTGATGGATGCAAGGAATCCCTGAAACCCAGGGACTGCAAAGTCTCGATCATAATCAATGGAAGGTATTGTTTGAATAAAAGTGAAATATATGGAAATCGAAGCAAAAAATCCTTCGAGCCGGATTTGAACCAGCGACCTAAGGATGTCTGACTTTATGCTACAGTCCTCCGCTCTACCAACTGAGCTATCGAAGGAGTGGCTGAAGTATCTTTCAGCGCTGTAATTATCTCTCGCTCAAGAAAGGTTGTGGGGGTGGGGATCAGGAGCAGATCGATGAAAATCATGAACATTACCTGCAGCTCCCTCTCAAAGTCACCAGTTCTTAGAGCACACTGTAAGGTACGTCTTATCACCCCAAAGGAGGATTTCAGACCAATGTTCATGTTCTGTCTTGGCTTGGGGATAAGCAGGGGTGCTCCAAATTTTAATTTTACAGAAAGGAAAGGAACTTTGATACAAAGACCTTGGGCAGCATTGGTGGCAAATGGATGGCTGCGCGGAACCATGAAAGAAATGACAGAAAGTTATGGGAGTCATTACTACGCACCCAGCATCAAGAACGTGCATTTTGGATGCATTTTCAAAAGGAAAGAGAACGGAAAAATCTGTAGATTGAAGGTGATTGAGATAAACAAAATATTCAGTTTTTCTAAAAGCTACTGTAAAGAGTCTCTGGTTTAGAAGAAGAACCCTTACCAATGATCAAGAGAGATGCGACAGATTTCTATCATCAAAGCATTATGGTTGTCAAGATGAATCATCACTTTGATGTCTTCAACAAGTAGGATTCTTTTGATCTATAATCATCAAAAATGAGATAGCCCCATTTCATGGGATTTTTCAAGGCAAACGTCTGACAGATTAAGCGGGGTCCTCATCCCGGTTGGAGGACATATCTCTTCCTTCATCATGATGCCAGCCTAGCTTTCGGCCCAAAATCCAAGGTAAGCATGGCAAAAGTCTGGAGATGCCGGGGATTGAACCCGGGGCCTCATACATGCAAAGCATGCGCTCTACCACTGAGCTACATCCCCACTTCTGCAAGGTTTGACTGTATGATTGGAAACCCTGCATTGAACCGACGGCCACATCACCCCATTCGACTCTGCAGTATACAATGTCAGTCAGGAAAATCCTTCAGCCTTGTACCTGGATGATCTTCATGGTCTTATGTACAGATGCCTATATACAGCCTTCTTAGCGCAGTAGGCAGCGCGTCAGTCTCATAATCTGAAGGTCCTGAGTTCGATCCTCAGAGAGGGCATTTATTTCCTTCTTTTGGAATGCAAAATTCTCCGATTTTCTTGAAATGCGCAAACTATGCCTAGTTCAAAGATTTTTCCAAAGCAAATGTCTGACTATTTAAGTGGGGCTCTCACCCCAACTGCATGACAAACTTCTTCTTTCTGCATGATGGCAGGCTAGCCTTCTGGAAAAAAGCCAAGATAAGGAACAGAGGCTCCTGGAGATGCCGGGGATTGAACCCGGGACCTCATACATGCAAAGCATGCGCTCTACCACTGAGCTACATCCCCACTTTTGCACTCGAGCTGTTTGATGGATGCAAGGAATCCCTGAAACCCAGGGACTGCAAAGTCTCGATCATAATCAATGGAAGGTATTGTTTGAATAAAAGTGAAAGATATGGAAATCGAAGCAAAAAATCCTTCGAGCCGGATTTGAACCAGCGACCTAAGGATGTCTGACTTTATGCTACAGTCCTCCGCTCTACCAACTGAGCTATCGAAGGAGTGGCTGAAGTATCTTTCAGCGCTGTAATTATCTCTCGCTCAAGAAAGGTTGTGGGGGTGGGGATCAGGAGCAGATCGATGAAAATCATGAACATTACCTGCAGCTCCCTCTCAAAGTCACCAGTTCTTAGAGCACACTGTAAGGTACGTCTTATCACCCCAAAGGAGGATTTCAGACCAAAGTTCATGTTCTGTCTTGGCTTGGGGATAAGCAGGGGTGCTCCAAATTTCAATTTTACAGAAAGGAAAGGAACTTTGATACAAAGACCTTGGGCAGCATTGGTGGCAAATGGATGGCTGCGCGGAACCATGAAAGAAATGACAGAAAGTTATGGGAGTCATTACTACGCACCCAGCATCAAGAACGTGCATTTTGGATGCATTTTCAAAAGGAAAGAGAACGGAAAAATCTGTAGATTGAAGGCGATTGAGATAAACAAAATATTCCGTTTTTCTAAAAGCTACTGTAAAGAGTCTCTGGTTTAGAAGAAGAACCCTTACCACTGATCAAGAGAGATGCGACAGATTTCTATCATCAAAGCATTATGGTTGTCAAGATGAATCATCACTTTGATGTCTTCAACAAGTAGGATTCTTTTGATCTATAATCATCAAAAATGAGATAGCCCCACTTCATGGGATTTTTCAAGGCAAACGTCTGACAGATTAAGCGGGGTCCTCATCCCGGTTGGAGGACATATCTCTTCCTTCATCATGATGCCAGCCTAGCTTTCGGCCCAAAATCCAAGGTAAGCATGGCAAAAGTCTGGAGATGCCGGGGATTGAACCCGGGGCCTCATACATGCAAAGCATGCGCTCTACCACTGAGCTACATCCCCACTTCTGCAAGGTTTGACTGTATGATTGGAAACCCTGCATTGAACCGACGGCCACATCACCCCATTCGACTCTGCAGTATACAATGTCAGTCAGGAAAATCCTTCAGCCTTGTACCTGGATGATCTTCATGGTCTTATGTACAGATGCCTATATACAGCCTTCTTAGCGCAGTAGGCAGCGCGTCAGTCTCATAATCTGAAGGTCCTGAGTTCGATCCTCAGAGAGGGCATTTATTTCCTTCTTTTGGAATGCAAAATTCTCCGATTTTCTTGAAATGCGCAAACTATGCCTAGTTCAAAGATTTTTCCAAAGCAAATGTCTGACTATTTAAGTGGGGCTCTCACCCCAACTGCATGACAAACTTCTTCTTTCTGCATGATGGCAGGCTAGCCTTCTGGAAAAAAGCCAAGATAAGGAACAGAGGCTCCTGGAGATGCCGGGGATTGAACCCGGGACCTCATACATGCGAAGCATGCGCTCTACCACTGAGCTACATCCCCACTTTTGCCCTCGAGCTGTTTGATGGATGCAAGGAATCCCTGAAACCCAGGGACTGCAAAGTCTCGATCATAATCAATGGAAGGTATTGTTTGAATAAAAGTGAAATATATGGAAATCGAAGCAAAAAATCCTTCGAGCCGGATTTGAACCAGCGACCTAAGGATGTCTGACTTTATGCTACAGTCCTCCGCTCTACCAACTGAGCTATCGAAGGAGTGGCTGAAGTATCTTTCAGCGCTGTAATTATCTCTCGCTCAAGAAAGGTTGTGGGGGTGGGGATCAGGAGCAGATCGATGAAAATCATGAACATTACCTGCAGCTCCCTCTCAAAGTCACCAGTTCTTAGAGCACACTGTAAGGTACGTCTTATCACCCCAAAGGAGGATTTCAGACCAAAGTTCATGTTCTGTCTTGGCTTGGGGATAAGCAGGGGTGCTCCAAATTTCAATTTTACAGAAAGGAAAGGAACTTTGATACAAAGACCTTGGGCAGCATTGGTGGCAAATGGATGGCTGCGCGGAACCATGAAAGAAATGACAGAAAGTTATGGGAGTCATTACTACGCACCCAGCATCAAGAACGTGCATTTTGGATGCATTTTCAAAAGGAAAGAGAACGGAAAAATCTGTAGATTGAAGGTGATTGAGATAAACAAAATATTCCGTTTTTCTAAAAGCTACTGTAAAGAGTCTCTGGTTTAGAAGAAGAACCCTTACCAATGATCAAGAGAGATGCGACAGATTTCTATCATCAAAGCATTATGGTTGTCAAGATGAATCATCACTTTGATGTCTTCAACAAGTAGGATTCTTTTGATCTATAATCATCAAAAATGAGATAGCCCCATTTCATGGGATTTTTCAAGGCAAACGTCTGACAGATTAAGCGGGGTCCTCATCCCGGTTGGAGGACATATCTCTTCCTTCATCATGATGCCAGCCTAGCTTTCGGCCCAAAATCCAAGGTAAGCATGGCAAAAGTCTGGAGATGCCGGGGATTGAACCCGGGGCCTCATACATGCAAAGCATGCGCTCTACCACTGAGCTACATCCCCACTTCTGCAAGGTTTGACTGTATGATTGGAAACCCTGCATTGAACCGACGGCCACATCACCCCATTCGACTCTGCAGTATACAATGTCAGTCAGGAAAATCCTTCAGCCTTGTACCTGGATGATCTTCATGGTCTTATGTACAGATGCCTATATACAGCCTTCTTAGCACAGTAGGCAGCGCGTCAGTCTCATAATCTGAAGGTCCTGAGTTCGATCCTCAGAGAGGGCATTTATTTCCTTCTTTTGGAATGCAAAATTCTCCGATTTTCTTGAAATGCGCAAACTATGCCTAGTTCAAAGATTTTTCCAAAGCAAATGTCTGACTATTTAAGTGGGGCTCTCACCCCAACTGCATGACAAACTTCTTCTTTCTGCATGATGGCAGGCTAGCCTTCTGGAAAAAAGCCAAGATAAGGAACAGAGGCTCCTGGAGATGCCGGGGATTGAACCCGGGACCTCATACATGCGAAGCATGCGCTCTACCACTGAGCTACATCCCCACTTTTGCACTCGAGCTGTTTGATGGATGCAAGGAATCCCTGAAACCCAGGGACTGCAAAGTCTCGATCATAATCAATGGAAGGTATTGTTTGAATAAAAGTGAAAGATATGGAAATCGAAGCAAAAAATCCTTCGAGCCGGATTTGAACCAGCGACCTAAGGATGTCTGACTTTATGCTACAGTCCTCCGCTCTACCAACTGAGCTATCGAAGGAGTGGCTGAAGTATCTTTCAGCGCTGTAATTATCTCTCGCTCAAGAAAGGTTGTGGGGGTGGGGATCAGGAGCAGATCGATGAAAATCATGAACATTACCTGCAGCTCCCTCTCAAAGTCACCAGTTCTTAGAGCACACTGTAAGGTACGTCTTATCACCCCAAAGGAGGATTTCAGACCAAAGTTCATGTTCTGTCTTGGCTTGGGGATAAGCAGGGGTGCTCCAAATTTCAATTTTACAGAAAGGAAAGGAACTTTGATACAAAGACCTTGGGCAGCATTGGTGGCAAATGGATGGCTGCGCGGAACCATGAAAGAAATGACAGAAAGTTATGGGAGTCATTACTACGCACCCAGCATCAAGAACGTGCATTTTGGATGCATTTTCAAAAGGAAAGAGAACGGAAAAATCTGTAGATTGAAGGTGATTGAGATAAACAAAATATTCCGTTTTTCTAAAAGCTACTGTAAAGAGTCTCTGGTTTAGAAGAAGAACCCTTACCAATGATCAAGAGAGATGCGACAGATTTCTATCATCAAAGCATTATGGTTGTCAAGATGAATCATCACTTTGATGTCTTCAACAAGTAGGATTCTTTTGATCTATAATCATCAAAAATGAGATAGCCCCATTTCATGGGATTTTTCAAGGCAAACGTCTGACAGATTAAGCGGGGTCCTCATCCCGGTTGGAGGACATATCTCTTCCTTCATCATGATGCCAGCCTAGCTTTCGGCCCAAAATCCAAGGTAAGCATGGCAAAAGTCTGGAGATGCCGGGGATTGAACCCGGGGCCTCATACATGCAAAGCATGCGCTCTACCACTGAGCTACATCCCCACTTCTGCAAGGTTTGACTGTATGATTGGAAACCCTGCATTGAACCGACGGCCACATCACCCCATTCGACTCTGCAGTATACAATGTCAGTCAGGAAAATCCTTCAGCCTTGTACCTGGATGATCTTCATGGTCTTATGTACAGATGCCTATATACAGCCTTCTTAGCGCAGTAGGCAGCGCGTCAGTCTCATAATCTGAAGGTCCTGAGTTCGATCCTCAGAGAGGGCATTTATTTCCTTCTTTTGGAATGCAAAATTCTCCGATTTTCTTGAAATGCGCAAACTATGCCTAGTTCAAAGATTTTTCCAAAGCAAATGTCTGACTATTTAAGTGGGGCTCTCACCCCAACTGCATGACAAACTTCTTCTTTCTGCATGATGGCAGGCTAGCCTTCTGGAAAAAAGCCAAGATAAGGAACAGAGGCTCCTGGAGATGCCGGGGATTGAACCCGGGACCTCATACATGCGAAGCATGCGCTCTACCACTGAGCTACATCCCCACTTTTGCACTCGAGCTGTTTGATGGATGCAAGGAATCCCTGAAACCCAGGGACTGCAAAGTCTCGATCATAATCAATGGAAGGTATTGTTTGAATAAAAGTGAAAGATATGGAAATCGAAGCAAAAAATCCTTCGAGCCGGATTTGAACCAGCGACCTAAGGATGTCTGACTTTATGCTACAGTCCTCCGCTCTACCAACTGAGCTATCGAAGGAGTGGCTGAAGTATCTTTCAGCGCTGTAATTATCTCTCGCTCAAGAAAGGTTGTGGGGGTGGGGATCAGGAGCAGATCGATGAAAATCATGAACATTACCTGCAGCTCCCTCTCAAAGTCACCAGTTCTTAGAGCACACTGTAAGGTACGTCTTATCACCCCAAAGGAGGATTTCAGACCAAAGTTCATGTTCTGTCTTGGCTTGGGGATAAGCAGGGGTGCTCCAAATTTCAATTTTACAGAAAGGAAAGGAACTTTGATACAAAGACCTTGGGCAGCATTGGTGGCAAATGGATGGCTGCGCGGAACCATGAAAGAAATGACAGAAAGTTATGGGAGTCATTACTACGCACCCAGCATCAAGAACGTGCATTTTGGATGCATTTTCAAAAGGAAAGAGAACGGAAAAATCTGTAGATTGAAGGTGATTGAGATAAACAAAATATTCCGTTTTTCTAAAAGCTACTGTAAAGAGTCTCTGGTTTAGAAGAAGAACCCTTACCAATGATCAAGAGAGATGCGACAGATTTCTATCATCAAAGCATTATGGTTGTCAAGATGAATCATCACTTTGATGTCTTCAACAAGTAGGATTCTTTTGATCTATAATCATCAAAAATGAGATAGCCCCACTTCATGGGATTTTTCAAGGCAAACGTCTGACAGATTAAGCGGGGTCCTCATCCCGGGTGGAGGACATATCTCTTCCTTCATCATGATGCCAGCCTAGCTTTCGGCCCAAAATCCAAGGTAAGCATGGCAAAAGTCTGGAGATGCCGGGGATTGAACCCGGGGCCTCATACATGCAAAGCATGCGCTCTACCACTGAGCTACATCCCCACTTCTGCAAGGTTTGACTGTATGATTGGAAACCCTGCATTGAACCGACGGCCACATCACCCCATTCGACTCTGCAGTATACAATGTCAGTCAGGAAAATCCTTCAGCCTTGTACCTGGATGATCTTCATGGTCTTATGTACAGATGCCTATATACAGCCTTCTTAGCGCAGTAGGCAGCGCGTCAGTCTCATAATCTGAAGGTCCTGAGTTCGATCCTCAGAGAGGGCATTTATTTCCTTCTTTTGGAATGCAAAATTCTCCGATTTTCTTGAAATGCGCAAACTATGCCTAGTTCAAAGATTTTTCCAAAGCAAATGTCTGACTATTTAAGTGGGGCTCTCACCCCAACTGCATGACAAACTTCTTCTTTCTGCATGATGGCAGGCTAGCCTTCTGGAAAAAAGCCAAGATAAGGAACAGAGGCTCCTGGAGATGCCGGGGATTGAACCCGGGACCTCATACATGCGAAGCATGCGCTCTACCACTGAGCTACATCCCCACTTTTGCCCTCGAGCTGTTTGATGGATGCAAGGAATCCCTGAAACCCAGGGACTGCAAAGTCTCGATCATAATCAATGGAAGGTATTGTTTGAATAAAAGTGAAATATATGGAAATCGAAGCAAAAAATCCTTCGAGCCGGATTTGAACCAGCGACCTAAGGATGTCTGACTTTATGCTACAGTCCTCCGCTCTACCAACTGAGCTATCGAAGGAGTGGCTGAAGTATCTTTCAGCGCTGTAATTATCTCTCGCTCAAGAAAGGTTGTGGGGGTGGGGATCAGGAGCAGATCGATGAAAATCATGAACATTACCTGCAGCTCCCTCTCAAAGTCACCAGTTCTTAGAGCACACTGTAAGGTACGTCTTATCACCCCAAAGGAGGATTTCAGACCAAAGTTCATGTTCTGTCTTGGCTTGGGGATAAGCAGGGGTGCTCCAAATTTCAATTTTACAGAAAGGAAAGGAACTTTGATACAAAGACCTTGGGCAGCATTGGTGGCAAATGGATGGCTGCGCGGAACCATGAAAGAAATGACAGAAAGTTATGGGAGTCATTACTACGCACCCAGCATCAAGAACGTGCATTTTGGATGCATTTTCAAAAGGAAAGAGAACGGAAAAATCTGTAGATTGAAGGTGATTGAGATAAACAAAATATTCCGTTTTTCTAAAAGCTACTGTAAAGAGTCTCTGGTTTAGAAGAAGAACCCTTACCAATGATCAAGAGAGATGCGACAGATTTCTATCATCAAAGCATTATGGTTGTCAAGATGAATCATCACTTTGATGTCTTCAACAAGTAGGATTCTTTTGATCTATAATCATCAAAAATGAGATAGCCCCATTTCATGGGATTTTTCAAGGCAAACGTCTGACAGATTAAGCGGGGTCCTCATCCCGGTTGGAGGACATATCTCTTCCTTCATCATGATGCCAGCCTAGCTTTCGGCCCAAAATCCAAGGTAAGCATGGCAAAAGTCTGGAGATGCCGGGGATTGAACCCGGGGCCTCATACATGCAAAGCATGCGCTCTACCACTGAGCTACATCCCCACTTCTGCAAGGTTTGACTGTATGATTGGAAACCCTGCATTGAACCGACGGCCACATCACCCCATTCGACTCTGCAGTATACAATGTCAGTCAGGAAAATCCTTCAGCCTTGTACCTGGATGATCTTCATGGTCTTATGTACAGATGCCTATATACAGCCTTCTTAGCGCAGTAGGCAGCGCGTCAGTCTCATAATCTGAAGGTCCTGAGTTCGATCCTCAGAGAGGGCATTTATTTCCTTCTTTTGGAATGCAAAATTCTCCGATTTTCTTGAAATGCGCAAACTATGCCTAGTTCAAAGATTTTTCCAAAGCAAATGTCTGACTATTTAAGTGGGGCTCTCACCCCAACTGCATGACAAACTTCTTCTTTCTGCATGATGGCAGGCTAGCCTTCTGGAAAAAAGCCAAGATAAGGAACAGAGGCTCCTGGAGATGCCGGGGATTGAACCCGGGACCTCATACATGCGAAGCATGCGCTCTACCACTGAGCTACATCCCCACTTTTGCACTCGAGCTGTTTGATGGATGCAAGGAATACCTGAAACCCAGGGACTGCAAAGTCTCGATCATAATCAATGGAAGGTATTGTTTGAATAAAAGTGAAAGATATGGAAATCGAAGCAAAAAATCCTTCGAGCCGGATTTGAACCAGCGACCTAAGGATGTCTGACTTTATGCTACAGTCCTCCGCTCTACCAACTGAGCTATCGAAGGAGTGGCTGAAGTATCTTTCAGCGCTGTAATTATCTCTCGCTCAAGAAAGGTTGTGGGGGTGGGGATCAGGAGCAGATCGATGAAAATCATGAACATTACCTGCAGCTCCCTCTCAAAGTCACCAGTTCTTAGAGCACACTGTAAGGTACGTCTTATCACCCCAAAGGAGGATTTCAGACCAAAGTTCATGTTCTGTCTTGGCTTGGGGATAAGCAGGGGTGCTCCAAATTTCAATTTTACAGAAAGGAAAGGAACTTTGATACAAAGACCTTGGGCAGCATTGGTGGCAAATGGATGGCTGCGCGGAACCATGAAAGAAATGACAGAAAGTTATGGGAGTCATTACTACGCACCCAGCATCAAGAACGTGCATTTTGGATGCATTTTCAAAAGGAAAGAGAACGGAAAAATCTGTAGATTGAAGGTGATTGAGATAAACAAAATATTCCGTTTTTCTAAAAGCTACTGTAAAGAGTCTCTGGTTTAGAAGAAGAACCCTTACCAATGATCAAGAGAGATGCGACAGATTTCTATCATCAAAGCATTATGGTTGTCAAGATGAATCATCACTTTGATGTCTTCAACAAGTAGGATTCTTTTGATCTATAATCATCAAAAATGAGATAGCCCCACTTCATGGGATTTTTCAAGGCAAACGTCTGACAGATTAAGCGGGGTCCTCATCCCGGGTGGAGGACATATCTCTTCCTTCATCATGATGCCAGCCTAGCTTTCGGCCCAAAATCCAAGGTAAGCATGGCAAAAGTCTGGAGATGCCGGGGATTGAACCCGGGGCCTCATACATGCAAAGCATGCGCTCTACCACTGAGCTACATCCCCACTTCTGCAAGGTTTGACTGTATGATTGGAAACCCTGCATTGAACCGACGGCCACATCACCCCATTCGACTCTGCAGTATACAATGTCAGTCAGGAAAATCCTTCAGCCTTGTACCTGGATGATCTTCATGGTCTTATGTACAGATGCCTATATACAGCCTTCTTAGCGCAGTAGGCAGCGCGTCAGTCTCATAATCTGAAGGTCCTGAGTTCGATCCTCAGAGAGGGCATTTATTTCCTTCTTTTGGAATGCAAAATTCTCCGATTTTCTTGAAATGCGCAAACTATGCCTAGTTCAAAGATTTTTCCAAAGCAAATGTCTGACTATTTAAGTGGGGCTCTCACCCCAACTGCATGACAAACTTCTTCTTTCTGCATGATGGCAGGCTAGCCTTCTGGAAAAAAGCCAAGATAAGGAACAGAGGCTCCTGGAGATGCCGGGGATTGAACCCGGGACCTCATACATGCGAAGCATGCGCTCTACCACTGAGCTACATCCCCACTTTTGCCCTCGAGCTGTTTGATGGATGCAAGGAATCCCTGAAACCCAGGGACTGCAAAGTCTCGATCATAATCAATGGAAGGTATTGTTTGAATAAAAGTGAAATATATGGAAATCGAAGCAAAAAATCCTTCGAGCCGGATTTGAACCAGCGACCTAAGGATGTCTGACTTTATGCTACAGTCCTCCGCTCTACCAACTGAGCTATCGAAGGAGTGGCTGAAGTATCTTTCAGCGCTGTAATTATCTCTCGCTCAAGAAAGGTTGTGGGGGTGGGGATCAGGAGCAGATCGATGAAAATCATGAACATTACCTGCAGCTCCCTCTCAAAGTCACCAGTTCTTAGAGCACACTGTAAGGTACGTCTTATCACCCCAAAGGAGGATTTCAGACCAAAGTTCATGTTCTGTCTTGGCTTGGGGATAAGCAGGGGTGCTCCAAATTTCAATTTTACAGAAAGGAAAGGAACTTTGATACAAAGACCTTGGGCAGCATTGGTGGCAAATGGATGGCTGCGCGGAACCATGAAAGAAATGACAGAAAGTTATGGGAGTCATTACTACGCACCCAGCATCAAGAACGTGCATTTTGGATGCATTTTCAAAAGGAAAGAGAACGGAAAAATCTGTAGATTGAAGGTGATTGAGATAAACAAAATATTCCGTTTTTCTAAAAGCTACTGTAAAGAGTCTCTGGTTTAGAAGAAGAACCCTTACCAATGATCAAGAGAGATGCGACAGATTTCTATCATCAAAGCATTATGGTTGTCAAGATGAATCATCACTTTGATGTCTTCAACAAGTAGGATTCTTTTGATCTATAATCATCAAAAATGAGATAGCCCCATTTCATGGGATTTTTCAAGGCAAACGTCTGACAGATTAAGCGGGGTCCTCATCCCGGTTGGAGGACATATCTCTTCCTTCATCATGATGCCAGCCTAGCTTTCGGCCCAAAATCCAAGGTAAGCATGGCAAAAGTCTGGAGATGCCGGGGATTGAACCCGGGGCCTCATACATGCAAAGCATGCGCTCTACCACTGAGCTACATCCCCACTTCTGCAAGGTTTGACTGTATGATTGGAAACCCTGCATTGAACCGACGGCCACATCACCCCATTCGACTCTGCAGTATACAATGTCAGTCAGGAAAATCCTTCAGCCTTGTACCTGGATGATCTTCATGGTCTTATGTACAGATGCCTATATACAGCCTTCTTAGCACAGTAGGCAGCGCGTCAGTCTCATAATCTGAAGGTCCTGAGTTCGATCCTCAGAGAGGGCATTTATTTCCTTCTTTTGGAATGCAAAATTCTCCGATTTTCTTGAAATGCGCAAACTATGCCTAGTTCAAAGATTTTTCCAAAGCAAATGTCTGACTATTTAAGTGGGGCTCTCACCCCAACTGCATGACAAACTTCTTCTTTCTGCATGATGGCAGGCTAGCCTTCTGGAAAAAAGCCAAGATAAGGAACAGAGGCTCCTGGAGATGCCGAGGATTGAACCCGGGACCTCATACATGCGAAGCATGCGCTCTACCACTGAGCTACATCCCCACTTTTGCACTCGAGCTGTTTGATGGATGCAAGGAATCCCTGAAACCCAGGGACTGCAAAGTCTCGATCATAATCAATGGAAGGTATTGTTTGAATAAAAGTGAAAGATATGGAAATCGAAGCAAAAAATCCTTCGAGCCGGATTTGAACCAGCGACCTAAGGATGTCTGACTTTATGCTACAGTCCTCCGCTCTACCAACTGAGCTATCGAAGGAGTGGCTGAAGTATCTTTCAGCGCTGTAATTATCTCTCGCTCAAGAAAGGTTGTGGGGGTGGGGATCAGGAGCAGATCGATGAAAATCATGAACATTACCTGCAGCTCCCTCTCAAAGTCACCAGTTCTTAGAGCACACTGTAAGGTACGTCTTATCACCCCAAAGGAGGATTTCAGACCAAAGTTCATGTTCTGTCTTGGCTTGGGGATAAGCAGGGGTGCTCCAAATTTCAATTTTACAGAAAGGAAAGGAACTTTGATACAAAGACCTTGGGCAGCATTGGTGGCAAATGGATGGCTGCGCGGAACCATGAAAGAAATGACAGAAAGTTATGGGAGTCATTACTACGCACCCAGCATCAAGAACGTGCATTTTGGATGCATTTTCAAAAGGAAAGAGAACGGAAAAATCTGTAGATTGAAGGTGATTGAGATAAACAAAATATTCCGTTTTTCTAAAAGCTACTGTAAAGAGTCTCTGGTTTAGAAGAAGAACCCTTACCAATGATCAAGAGAGATGCGACAGATTTCTATCATCAAAGCATTATGGTTGTCAAGATGAATCATCACTTTGATGTCTTCAACAAGTAGGATTCTTTTGATCTATAATCATCAAAAATGAGATAGCCCCATTTCATGGGATTTTTCAAGGCAAACGTCTGACAGATTAAGCGGGGTCCTCATCCCGGTTGGAGGACATATCTCTTCCTTCATCATGATGCCAGCCTAGCTTTCGGCCCAAAATCCAAGGTAAGCATGGCAAAAGTCTGGAGATGCCGGGGATTGAACCCGGGGCCTCATACATGCAAAGCATGCGCTCTACCACTGAGCTACATCCCCACTTCTGCAAGGTTTGACTGTATGATTGGAAACCCTGCATTGAACCGACGGCCACATCACCCCATTCGACTCTGCAGTATACAATGTCAGTCAGGAAAATCCTTCAGCCTTGTACCTGGATGATCTTCATGGTCTTATGTACAGATGCCTATATACAGCCTTCTTAGCGCAGTAGGCAGCGCGTCAGTCTCATAATCTGAAGGTCCTGAGTTCGATCCTCAGAGAGGGCATTTATTTCCTTCTTTTGGAATGCAAAATTCTCCGATTTTCTTGAAATGCGCAAACTATGCCTAGTTCAAAGATTTTTCCAAAGCAAATGTCTGACTATTTAAGTGGGGCTCTCACCCCAACTGCATGACAAACTTCTTCTTTCTGCATGATGGCAGGCTAGCCTTCTGGAAAAAAGCCAAGATAAGGAACAGAGGCTCCTGGAGATGCCGGGGATTGAACCCGGGACCTCATACATGCGAAGCATGCGCTCTACCACTGAGCTACATCCCCACTTTTGCACTCGAGCTGTTTGATGGATGCAAGGAATCCCTGAAACCCAGGGACTGCAAAGTCTCGATCATAATCAATGGAAGGTATTGTTTGAATAAAAGTGAAAGATATGGAAATCGAAGCAAAAAATCCTTCGAGCCGGATTTGAACCAGCGACCTAAGGATGTCTGACTTTATGCTACAGTCCTCCGCTCTACCAACTGAGCTATCGAAGGAGTGGCTGAAGTATCTTTCAGCGCTGTAATTATCTCTCGCTCAAGAAAGGTTGTGGGGGTGGGGATCAGGAGCAGATCGATGAAAATCATGAACATTACCTGCAGCTCCCTCTCAAAGTCACCAGTTCTTAGAGCACACTGTAAGGTACGTCTTATCACCCCAAAGGAGGATTTCAGACCAAAGTTCATGTTCTGTCTTGGCTTGGGGATAAGCAGGGGTGCTCCAAATTTCAATTTTACAGAAAGGAAAGGAACTTTGATACAAAGACCTTGGGCAGCATTGGTGGCAAATGGATGGCTGCGCGGAACCATGAAAGAAATGACAGAAAGTTATGGGAGTCATTACTACGCACCCAGCATCAAGAACGTGCATTTTGGATGCATTTTCAAAAGGAAAGAGAACGGAAAAATCTGTAGATTGAAGGTGATTGAGATAAACAAAATATTCCGTTTTTCTAAAAGCTACTGTAAAGAGTCTCTGGTTTAGAAGAAGAACCCTTACCAATGATCAAGAGAGATGCGACAGATTTCTATCATCAAAGCATTATGGTTGTCAAGATGAATCATCACTTTGATGTCTTCAACAAGTAGGATTCTTTTGATCTATAATCATCAAAAATGAGATAGCCCCATTTCATGGGATTTTTCAAGGCAAACGTCTGACAGATTAAGCGGGGTCCTCATCCCGGTTGGAGGACATATCTCTTCCTTCATCATGATGCCAGCCTAGCTTTCGGCCCAAAATCCAAGGTAAGCATGGCAAAAGTCTGGAGATGCCGGGGATTGAACCCGGGGCCTCATACATGCAAAGCATGCGCTCTACCACTGAGCTACATCCCCACTTCTGCAAGGTTTGACTGTATGATTGGAAACCCTGCATTGAACCGACGGCCACATCACCCCATTCGACTCTGCAGTATACAATGTCAGTCAGGAAAATCCTTCAGCCTTGTACCTGGATGATCTTCATGGTCTTATGTACAGATGCCTATATACAGCCTTCTTAGCGCAGTAGGCAGCGCGTCAGTCTCATAATCTGAAGGTCCTGAGTTCGATCCTCAGAGAGGGCATTTATTTCCTTCTTTTGGAATGCAAAATTCTCCGATTTTCTTGAAATGCGCAAACTATGCCTAGTTCAAAGATTTTTCCAAAGCAAATGTCTGACTATTTAAGTGGGGCTCTCACCCCAACTGCATGACAAACTTCTTCTTTCTGCATGATGGCAGGCTAGCCTTCTGGAAAAAAGCCAAGATAAGGAACAGAGGCTCCTGGAGATGCCGGGGATTGAACCCGGGACCTCATACATGCGAAGCATGCGCTCTACCACTGAGCTACATCCCCACTTTTGCACTCGAGCTGTTTGATGGATGCAAGGAATCCCTGAAACCCAGGGACTGCAAAGTCTCGATCATAATCAATGGAAGGTATTGTTTGAATAAAAGTGAAAGATATGGAAATCGAAGCAAAAAATCCTTCGAGCCGGATTTGAACCAGCGACCTAAGGATGTCTGACTTTATGCTACAGTCCTCCGCTCTACCAACTGAGCTATCGAAGGAGTGGCTGAAGTATCTTTCAGCGCTGTAATTATCTCTCGCTCAAGAAAGGTTGTGGGGGTGGGGATCAGGAGCAGATCGATGAAAATCATGAACATTACCTGCAGCTCCCGCTCAAAGTCACCAGTTCTTAGAGCACACTGTAAGGTACGTCTTATCACCCCAAAGGAGGATTTCAGACCAAAGTTCATGTTCTGTCTTGGCTTGGGGATAAGCAGGGGTGCTCCAAATTTCAATTTTACAGAAAGGAAAGGAACTTTGATACAAAGACCTTGGGCAGCATTGGTGGCAAATGGATGGCTGCGCGGAACCATGAAAGAAATGACAGAAAGTTATGGGAGTCATTACTACGCACCCAGCATCAAGAACGTGCATTTTGGATGCATTTTCAAAAGGAAAGAGAACGGAAAAATCTGTAGATTGAAGGTGATTGAGATAAACAAAATATTCCGTTTTTCTAAAAGCTACTGTAAAGAGTCTCTGGTTTAGAAGAAGAACCCTTACCAATGATCAAGAGAGATGCGACAGATTTCTATCATCAAAGCATTATGGTTGTCAAGATGAATCATCACTTTGATGTCTTCAACAAGTAGGATTCTTTTGATCTATAATCATCAAAAATGAGATAGCCCCATTTCATGGGATTTTTCAAGGCAAACGTCTGACAGATTAAGCGGGGTCCTCATCCCGGTTGGAGGACATATCTCTTCCTTCATCATGATGCCAGCCTAGCTTTCGGCCCAAAATCCAAGGTAAGCATGGCAAAAGTCTGGAGATGCCGGGGATTGAACCCGGGGCCTCATACATGCAAAGCATGCGCTCTACCACTGAGCTACATCCCCACTTCTGCAAGGTTTGACTGTATGATTGGAAACCCTGCATTGAACCGACGGCCACATCACCCCATTCGACTCTGCAGTATACAATGTCAGTCAGGAAAATCCTTCAGCCTTGTACCTGGATGATCTTCATGGTCTTATGTACAGATGCCTATATACAGCCTTCTTAGCGCAGTAGGCAGCGCGTCAGTCTCATAATCTGAAGGTCCTGAGTTCGATCCTCAGAGAGGGCATTTATTTCCTTCTTTTGGAATGCAAAATTCTCCGATTTTCTTGAAATGCGCAAACTATGCCTAGTTCAAAGATTTTTCCAAAGCAAATGTCTGACTATTTAAGTGGGGCTCTCACCCCAACTGCATGACAAACTTCTTCTTTCTGCATGATGGCAGGCTAGCCTTCTGGAAAAAAGCCAAGATAAGGAACAGAGGCTCCTGGAGATGCCGGGGATTGAACCCGGGACCTCATACATGCGAAGCATGCGCTCTACCACTGAGCTACATCCCCACTTTTGCACTCGAGCTGTTTGATGGATGCAAGGAATCCCTGAAACCCAGGGACTGCAAAGTCTCGATCATAATCAATGGAAGGTATTGTTTGAATAAAAGTGAAAGATATGGAAATCGAAGCAAAAAATCCTTCGAGCCGGATTTGAACCAGCGACCTAAGGATGTCTGACTTTATGCTACAGTCCTCCGCTCTACCAACTGAGCTATCGAAGGAGTGGCTGAAGTATCTTTCAGCGCTGTAATTATCTCTCGCTCAAGAAAGGTTGTGGGGGTGGGGATCAGGAGCAGATCGATGAAAATCATGAACATTACCTGCAGCTCCCTCTCAAAGTCACCAGTTCTTAGAGCACACTGTAAGGTACGTCTTATCACCCCAAAGGAGGATTTCAGACCAAAGTTCATGTTCTGTCTTGGCTTGGGGATAAGCAGGGGTGCTCCAAATTTCAATTTTACAGAAAGGAAAGGAACTTTGATACAAAGACCTTGGGCAGCATTGGTGGCAAATGGATGGCTGCGCGGAACCATGAAAGAAATGACAGAAAGTTATGGGAGTCATTACTACGCACCCAGCATCAAGAACGTGCATTTTGGATGCATTTTCAAAAGGAAAGAGAACGGAAAAATCTGTAGATTGAAGGTGATTGAGATAAACAAAATATTCCGTTTTTCTAAAAGCTACTGTAAAGAGTCTCTGGTTTAGAAGAAGAACCCTTACCAATGATCAAGAGAGATGCGACAGATTTCTATCATCAAAGCATTATGGTTGTCAAGATGAATCATCACTTTGATGTCTTCAACAAGTAGGATTCTTTTGATCTATAATCATCAAAAATGAGATAGCCCCATTTCATGGGATTTTTCAAGGCAAACGTCTGACAGATTAAGCGGGGTCCTCATCCCGGTTGGAGGACATATCTCTTCCTTCATCATGATGCCAGCCTAGCTTTCGGCCCAAAATCCAAGGTAAGCATGGCAAAAGTCTGGAGATGCCGGGGATTGAACCCGGGGCCTCATACATGCAAAGCATGCGCTCTACCACTGAGCTACATCCCCACTTCTGCAAGGTTTGACTGTATGATTGGAAACCCTGCATTGAACCGACGGCCACATCACCCCATTCGACTCTGCAGTATACAATGTCAGTCAGGAAAATCCTTCAGCCTTGTACCTGGATGATCTTCATGGTCTTATGTACAGATGCCTATATACAGCCTTCTTAGCGCAGTAGGCAGCGCGTCAGTCTCATAATCTGAAGGTCCTGAGTTCGATCCTCAGAGAGGGCATTTATTTCCTTCTTTTGGAATGCAAAATTCTCCGATTTTCTTGAAATGCGCAAACTATGCCTAGTTCAAAGATTTTTCCAAAGCAAATGTCTGACTATTTAAGTGGGGCTCTCACCCCAACTGCATGACAAACTTCTTCTTTCTGCATGATGGCAGGCTAGCCTTCTGGAAAAAAGCCAAGATAAGGAACAGAGGCTCCTGGAGATGCCGGGGATTGAACCCGGGACCTCATACATGCGAAGCATGCGCTCTACCACTGAGCTACATCCCCACTTTTGCACTCGAGCTGTTTGATGGATGCAAGGAATCCCTGAAACCCAGGGACTGCAAAGTCTCGATCATAATCAATGGAAGGTATTGTTTGAATAAAAGTGAAAGATATGGAAATCGAAGCAAAAAATCCTTCGAGCCGGATTTGAACCAGCGACCTAAGGATGTCTGACTTTATGCTACAGTCCTCCGCTCTACCAACTGAGCTATCGAAGGAGTGGCTGAAGTATCTTTCAGCGCTGTAATTATCTCTCGCTCAAGAAAGGTTGTGGGGGTGGGGATCAGGAGCAGATCGATGAAAATCATGAACATTACCTGCAGCTCCCTCTCAAAGTCACCAGTTCTTAGAGCACACTGTAAGGTACGTCTTATCACCCCAAAGGAGGATTTCAGACCAAAGTTCATGTTCTGTCTTGGCTTGGGGATAAGCAGGGGTGCTCCAAATTTCAATTTTACAGAAAGGAAAGGAACTTTGATACAAAGACCTTGGGCAGCATTGGTGGCAAATGGATGGCTGCGCGGAACCATGAAAGAAATGACAGAAAGTTATGGGAGTCATTACTACGCACCCAGCATCAAGAACGTGCATTTTGGATGCATTTTCAAAAGGAAAGAGAACGGAAAAATCTGTAGATTGAAGGTGATTGAGATAAACAAAATATTCCGTTTTTCTAAAAGCTACTGTAAAGAGTCTCTGGTTTAGAAGAAGAACCCTTACCAATGATCAAGAGAGATGCGACAGATTTCTATCATCAAAGCATTATGGTTGTCAAGATGAATCATCACTTTGATGTCTTCAACAAGTAGGATTCTTTTGATCTATAATCATCAAAAATGAGATAGCCCCATTTCATGGGATTTTTCAAGGCAAACGTCTGACAGATTAAGCGGGGTCCTCATCCCGGTTGGAGGACATATCTCTTCCTTCATCATGATGCCAGCCTAGCTTTCGGCCCAAAATCCAAGGTAAGCATGGCAAAAGTCTGGAGATGCCGGGGATTGAACCCGGGGCCTCATACATGCAAAGCATGCGCTCTACCACTGAGCTACATCCCCACTTCTGCAAGGTTTGACTGTATGATTGGAAACCCTGCATTGAACCGACGGCCACATCACCCCATTCGACTCTGCAGTATACAATGTCAGTCAGGAAAATCCTTCAGCCTTGTACCTGGATGATCTTCATGGTCTTATGTACAGATGCCTATATACAGCCTTCTTAGCGCAGTAGGCAGCGCGTCAGTCTCATAATCTGAAGGTCCTGAGTTCGATCCTCAGAGAGGGCATTTATTTCCTTCTTTTGGAATGCAAAATTCTCCGATTTTCTTGAAATGCGCAAACTATGCCTAGTTCAAAGATTTTTCCAAAGCAAATGTCTGACTATTTAAGTGGGGCTCTCACCCCAACTGCATGACAAACTTCTTCTTTCTGCATGATGGCAGGCTAGCCTTCTGGAAAAAAGCCAAGATAAGGAACAGAGGCTCCTGGAGATGCCGGGGATTGAACCCGGGACCTCATACATGCGAAGCATGCGCTCTACCACTGAGCTACATCCCCACTTTTGCACTCGAGCTGTTTGATGGATGCAAGGAATCCCTGAAACCCAGGGACTGCAAAGTCTCGATCATAATCAATGGAAGGTATTGTTTGAATAAAAGTGAAAGATATGGAAATCGAAGCAAAAAATCCTTCGAGCCGGATTTGAACCAGCGACCTAAGGATGTCTGACTTTATGCTACAGTCCTCCGCTCTACCAACTGAGCTATCGAAGGAGTGGCTGAAGTATCTTTCAGCGCTGTAATTATCTCTCGCTCAAGAAAGGTTGTGGGGGTGGGGATCAGGAGCAGATCGATGAAAATCATGAACATTACCTGCAGCTCCCTCTCAAAGTCACCAGTTCTTAGAGCACACTGTAAGGTACGTCTTATCACCCCAAAGGAGGATTTCAGACCAAAGTTCATGTTCTGTCTTGGCTTGGGGATAAGCAGGGGTGCTCCAAATTTCAATTTTACAGAAAGGAAAGGAACTTTGATACAAAGACCTTGGGCAGCATTGGTGGCAAATGGATGGCTGCGCGGAACCATGAAAGAAATGACAGAAAGTTATGGGAGTCATTACTACGCACCCAGCATCAAGAACGTGCATTTTGGATGCATTTTCAAAAGGAAAGAGAACGGAAAAATCTGTAGATTGAAGGTGATTGAGATAAACAAAATATTCCGTTTTTCTAAAAGCTACTGTAAAGAGTCTCTGGTTTAGAAGAAGAACCCTTACCAATGATCAAGAGAGATGCGACAGATTTCTATCATCAAAGCATTATGGTTGTCAAGATGAATCATCACTTTGATGTCTTCAACAAGTAGGATTCTTTTGATCTATAATCATCAAAAATGAGATAGCCCCATTTCATGGGATTTTTCAAGGCAAACGTCTGACAGATTAAGCGGGGTCCTCATCCCGGTTGGAGGACATATCTCTTCCTTCATCATGATGCCAGCCTAGCTTTCGGCCCAAAATCCAAGGTAAGCATGGCAAAAGTCTGGAGATGCCGGGGATTGAACCCGGGGCCTCATACATGCAAAGCATGCGCTCTACCACTGAGCTACATCCCCACTTCTGCAAGGTTTGACTGTATGATTGGAAACCCTGCATTGAACCGACGGCCACATCACCCCATTCGACTCTGCAGTATACAATGTCAGTCAGGAAAATCCTTCAGCCTTGTACCTGGATGATCTTCATGGTCTTATGTACAGATGCCTATATACAGCCTTCTTAGCGCAGTAGGCAGCGCGTCAGTCTCATAATCTGAAGGTCCTGAGTTCGATCCTCAGAGAGGGCATTTATTTCCTTCTTTTGGAATGCAAAATTCTCCGATTTTCTTGAAATGCGCAAACTATGCCTAGTTCAAAGATTTTTCCAAAGCAAATGTCTGACTATTTAAGTGGGGCTCTCACCCCAACTGCATGACAAACTTCTTCTTTCTGCATGATGGCAGGCTAGCCTTCTGGAAAAAAGCCAAGATAAGGAACAGAGGCTCCTGGAGATGCCGGGGATTGAACCCGGGACCTCATACATGCGAAGCATGCGCTCTACCACTGAGCTACATCCCCACTTTTGCACTCGAGCTGTTTGATGGATGCAAGGAATCCCTGAAACCCAGGGACTGCAAAGTCTCGATCATAATCAATGGAAGGTATTGTTTGAATAAAAGTGAAAGATATGGAAATCGAAGCAAAAAATCCTTCGAGCCGGATTTGAACCAGCGACCTAAGGATGTCTGACTTTATGCTACAGTCCTCCGCTCTACCAACTGAGCTATCGAAGGAGTGGCTGAAGTATCTTTCAGCGCTGTAATTATCTCTCGCTCAAGAAAGGTTGTGGGGGTGGGGATCAGGAGCAGATCGATGAAAATCATGAACATTACCTGCAGCTCCCTCTCAAAGTCACCAGTTCTTAGAGCACACTGTAAGGTACGTCTTATCACCCCAAAGGAGGATTTCAGACCAAAGTTCATGTTCTGTCTTGGCTTGGGGATAAGCAGGGGTGCTCCAAATTTCAATTTTACAGAAAGGAAAGGAACTTTGATACAAAGACCTTGGGCAGCATTGGTGGCAAATGGATGGCTGCGCGGAACCATGAAAGAAATGACAGAAAGTTATGGGAGTCATTACTACGCACCCAGCATCAAGAACGTGCATTTTGGATGCATTTTCAAAAGGAAAGAGAACGGAAAAATCTGTAGATTGAAGGTGATTGAGATAAACAAAATATTCCGTTTTTCTAAAAGCTACTGTAAAGAGTCTCTGGTTTAGAAGAAGAACCCTTACCAATGATCAAGAGAGATGCGACAGATTTCTATCATCAAAGCATTATGGTTGTCAAGATGAATCATCACTTTGATGTCTTCAACAAGTAGGATTCTTTTGATCTATAATCATCAAAAATGAGATAGCCCCATTTCATGGGATTTTTCAAGGCAAACGTCTGACAGATTAAGCGGGGTCCTCATCCCGGTTGGAGGACATATCTCTTCCTTCATCATGATGCCAGCCTAGCTTTCGGCCCAAAATCCAAGGTAAGCATGGCAAAAGTCTGGAGATGCCGGGGATTGAACCCGGGGCCTCATACATGCAAAGCATGCGCTCTACCACTGAGCTACATCCCCACTTCTGCAAGGTTTGACTGTATGATTGGAAACCCTGCATTGAACCGACGGCCACATCACCCCATTCGACTCTGCAGTATACAATGTCAGTCAGGAAAATCCTTCAGCCTTGTACCTGGATGATCTTCATGGTCTTATGTACAGATGCCTATATACAGTCTTCTTAGCGCAGTAGGCAGCGCGTCAGTCTCATAATCTGAAGGTCCTGAGTTCGATCCTCAGAGAGGGCATTTATTTCCTTCTTTTGGAATGCAAAATTCTCCGATTTTCTTGAAATGCGCAAACTATGCCTAGTTCAAAGATTTTTCCAAAGCAAATGTCTGACTATTTAAGTGGGGCTCTCACCCCAACTGCATGACAAACTTCTTCTTTCTGCATGATGGCAGGCTAGCCTTCTGGAAAAAAGCCAAGATAAGGAACAGAGGCTCCTGGAGATGCCGGGGATTGAACCCGGGACCTCATACATGCGAAGCATGCGCTCTACCACTGAGCTACATCCCCACTTTTGCCCTCGAGCTGTTTGATGGATGCAAGGAATCCCTGAAACCCAGGGACTGCAAAGTCTCGATCATAATCAATGGAAGGTATTGTTTGAATAAAAGTGAAATATATGGAAATCGAAGCAAAAAATCCTTCGAGCCGGATTTGAACCAGCGACCTAAGGATGTCTGACTTTATGCTACAGTCCTCCGCTCTACCAACTGAGCTATCGAAGGAGTGGCTGAAGTATCTTTCAGCGCTGTAATTATCTCTCGCTCAAGAAAGGTTGTGGGGGTGGGGATCAGGAGCAGATCGATGAAAATCATGAACATTACCTGCAGCTCCCTCTCAAAGTCACCAGTTCTTAGAGCACACTGTAAGGTACATCTTATCACCCCAAAGGAGGATTTCAGACCAAAGTTCATGTTCTGTCTTGGCTTGGGGATAAGCAGGGGTGCTCCAAATTTCAATTTTACAGAAAGGAAAGGAACTTTGATACAAAGACCTTGGGCAGCATTGGTGGCAAATGGATGGCTGCGCGGAACCATGAAAGAAATGACAGAAAGTTATGGGAGTCATTACTACGCACCCAGCATCAAGAACGTGCATTTTGGATGCATTTTCAAAAGGAAAGAGAACGGAAAAATCTGTAGATTGAAGGTGATTGAGATAAACAAAATATTCCGTTTTTCTAAAAGCTACTGTAAAGAGTCTCTGGTTTAGAAGAAGAACCCTTACCAATGATCAAGAGAGATGCGACAGATTTCTATCATCAAAGCATTATGGTTGTCAAGATGAATCATCACTTTGATGTCTTCAACAAGTAGGATTCTTTTGATCTATAATCATCAAAAATGAGATAGCCCCATTTCATGGGATTTTTCAAGGCAAACGTCTGACAGATTAAGCGGGGTCCTCATCCCGGTTGGAGGACATATCTCTTCCTTCATCATGATGCCAGCCTAGCTTTCGGCCCAAAATCCAAGGTAAGCATGGCAAAAGTCTGGAGATGCCGGGGATTGAACCCGGGGCCTCATACATGCAAAGCATGCGCTCTACCACTGAGCTACATCCCCACTTCTGCAAGGTTTGACTGTATGATTGGAAACCCTGCATTGAACCGACGGCCACATCACCCCATTCGACTCTGCAGTATACAATGTCAGTCAGGAAAATCCTTCAGCCTTGTACCTGGATGATCTTCATGGTCTTATGTACAGATGCCTATATACAGCCTTCTTAGCGCAGTAGGCAGCGCGTCAGTCTCATAATCTGAAGGTCCTGAGTTCGATCCTCAGAGAGGGCATTTATTTCCTTCTTTTGGAATGCAAAATTCTCCGATTTTCTTGAAATGCGCAAACTATGCCTAGTTCAAAGATTTTTCCAAAGCAAATGTCTGACTATTTAAGTGGGGCTCTCACCCCAACTGCATGACAAACTTCTTCTTTCTGCATGATGGCAGGCTAGCCTTCTGGAAAAAAGCCAAGATAAGGAACAGAGGCTCCTGGAGATGCCGGGGATTGAACCCGGGACCTCATACATGCGAAGCATGCGCTCTACCACTGAGCTACATCCCCACTTTTGCACTCGAGCTGTTTGATGGATGCAAGGAATCCCTGAAACCCAGGGACTGCAAAGTCTCGATCATAATCAATGGAAGGTATTGTTTGAATAAAAGTGAAAGATATGGAAATCGAAGCAAAAAATCCTTCGAGCCGGATTTGAACCAGCGACCTAAGGATGTCTGACTTTATGCTACAGTCCTCCGCTCTACCAACTGAGCTATCGAAGGAGTGGCTGAAGTATCTTTCAGCGCTGTAATTATCTCTCGCTCAAGAAAGGTTGTGGGGGTGGGGATCAGGAGCAGATCGATGAAAATCATGAACATTACCTGCAGCTCCCTCTCAAAGTCACCAGTTCTTAGAGCACACTGTAAGGTACGTCTTATCACCCCAAAGGAGGATTTCAGACCAAAGTTCATGTTCTGTCTTGGCTTGGGGATAAGCAGGGGTGCTCCAAATTTCAATTTTACAGAAAGGAAAGGAACTTTGATACAAAGACCTTGGGCAGCATTGGTGGCAAATGGATGGCTGCGCGGAACCATGAAAGAAATGACAGAAAGTTATGGGAGTCATTACTACGCACCCAGCATCAAGAACGTGCATTTTGGATGCATTTTCAAAAGGAAAGAGAACGGAAAAATCTGTAGATTGAAGGTGATTGAGATAAACAAAATATTCCGTTTTTCTAAAAGCTACTGTAAAGAGTCTCTGGTTTAGAAGAAGAACCCTTACCAATGATCAAGAGAGATGCGACAGATTTCTATCATCAAAGCATTATGGTTGTCAAGATGAATCATCACTTTGATGTCTTCAACAAGTAGGATTCTTTTGATCTATAATCATCAAAAATGAGATAGCCCCATTTCATGGGATTTTTCAAGGCAAACGTCTGACAGATTAAGCGGGGTCCTCATCCCGGTTGGAGGACATATCTCTTCCTTCATCATGATGCCAGCCTAGCTTTCGGCCCAAAATCCAAGGTAAGCATGGCAAAAGTCTGGAGATGCCGGGGATTGAACCCGGGGCCTCATACATGCAAAGCATGCGCTCTACCACTGAGCTACATCCCCACTTCTGCAAGGTTTGACTGTATGATTGGAAACCCTGCATTGAACCGACGGCCACATCACCCCATTCGACTCTGCAGTATACAATGTCAGTCAGGAAAATCCTTCAGCCTTGTACCTGGATGATCTTCATGGTCTTATGTACAGATGCCTATATACAGCCTTCTTAGCGCAGTAGGCAGCGCGTCAGTCTCATAATCTGAAGGTCCTGAGTTCGATCCTCAGAGAGGGCATTTATTTCCTTCTTTTGGAATGCAAAATTCTCCGATTTTCTTGAAATGCGCAAACTATGCCTAGTTCAAAGATTTTTCCAAAGCAAATGTCTGACTATTTAAGTGGGGCTCTCACCCCAACTGCATGACAAACTTCTTCTTTCTGCATGATGGCAGGCTAGCCTTCTGGAAAAAAGCCAAGATAAGGAACAGAGGCTCCTGGAGATGCCGGGGATTGAACCCGGGACCTCATACATGCGAAGCATGCGCTCTACCACTGAGCTACATCCCCACTTTTGCACTCGAGCTGTTTGATGGATGCAAGGAATCCCTGAAACCCAGGGACTGCAAAGTCTCGATCATAATCAATGGAAGGTATTGTTTGAATAAAAGTGAAAGATATGGAAATCGAAGCAAAAAATCCTTCGAGCCGGATTTGAACCAGCGACCTAAGGATGTCTGACTTTATGCTACAGTCCTCCGCTCTACCAACTGAGCTATCGAAGGAGTGGCTGAAGTATCTTTCAGCGCTGTAATTATCTCTCGCTCAAGAAAGGTTGTGGGGGTGGGGATCAGGAGCAGATCGATGAAAATCATGAACATTACCTGCAGCTCCCTCTCAAAGTCACCAGTTCTTAGAGCACACTGTAAGGTACGTCTTATCACCCCAAAGGAGGATTTCAGACCAAAGTTCATGTTCTGTCTTGGCTTGGGGATAAGCAGGGGTGCTCCAAATTTCAATTTTACAGAAAGGAAAGGAACTTTGATACAAAGACCTTGGGCAGCATTGGTGGCAAATGGATGGCTGCGCGGAACCATGAAAGAAATGACAGAAAGTTATGGGAGTCATTACTACGCACCCAGCATCAAGAACGTGCATTTTGGATGCATTTTCAAAAGGAAAGAGAACGGAAAAATCTGTAGATTGAAGGTGATTGAGATAAACAAAATATTCCGTTTTTCTAAAAGCTACTGTAAAGAGTCTCTGGTTTAGAAGAAGAACCCTTACCAATGATCAAGAGAGATGCGACAGATTTCTATCATCAAAGCATTATGGTTGTCAAGATGAATCATCACTTTGATGTCTTCAACAAGTAGGATTCTTTTGATCTATAATCATCAAAAATGAGATAGCCCCATTTCATGGGATTTTTCAAGGCAAACGTCTGACAGATTAAGCGGGGTCCTCATCCCGGTTGGAGGACATATCTCTTCCTTCATCATGATGCCAGCCTAGCTTTCGGCCCAAAATCCAAGGTAAGCATGGCAAAAGTCTGGAGATGCCGGGGATTGAACCCGGGGCCTCATACATGCAAAGCATGCGCTCTACCACTGAGCTACATCCCCACTTCTGCAAGGTTTGACTGTATGATTGGAAACCCTGCATTGAACCGACGGCCACATCACCCCATTCGACTCTGCAGTATACAATGTCAGTCAGGAAAATCCTTCAGCCTTGTACCTGGATGATCTTCATGGTCTTATGTACAGATGCCTATATACAGTCTTCTTAGCGCAGTAGGCAGCGCGTCAGTCTCATAATCTGAAGGTCCTGAGTTCGATCCTCAGAGAGGGCATTTATTTCCTTCTTTTGGAATGCAAAATTCTCCGATTTTCTTGAAATGCGCAAACTATGCCTAGTTCAAAGATTTTTCCAAAGCAAATGTCTGACTATTTAAGTGGGGCTCTCACCCCAACTGCATGACAAACTTCTTCTTTCTGCATGATGGCAGGCTAGCCTTCTGGAAAAAAGCCAAGATAAGGAACAGAGGCTCCTGGAGATGCCGGGGATTGAACCCGGGACCTCATACATGCGAAGCATGCGCTCTACCACTGAGCTACATCCCCACTTTTGCCCTCGAGCTGTTTGATGGATGCAAGGAATCCCTGAAACCCAGGGACTGCAAAGTCTCGATCATAATCAATGGAAGGTATTGTTTGAATAAAAGTGAAATATATGGAAATCGAAGCAAAAAATCCTTCGAGCCGGATTTGAACCAGCGACCTAAGGATGTCTGACTTTATGCTACAGTCCTCCGCTCTACCAACTGAGCTATCGAAGGAGTGGCTGAAGTATCTTTCAGCGCTGTAATTATCTCTCGCTCAAGAAAGGTTGTGGGGGTGGGGATCAGGAGCAGATCGATGAAAATCATGAACATTACCTGCAGCTCCCTCTCAAAGTCACCAGTTCTTAGAGCACACTGTAAGGTACATCTTATCACCCCAAAGGAGGATTTCAGACCAAAGTTCATGTTCTGTCTTGGCTTGGGGATAAGCAGGGGTGCTCCAAATTTCAATTTTACAGAAAGGAAAGGAACTTTGATACAAAGACCTTGGGCAGCATTGGTGGCAAATGGATGGCTGCGCGGAACCATGAAAGAAATGACAGAAAGTTATGGGAGTCATTACTACGCACCCAGCATCAAGAACGTGCATTTTGGATGCATTTTCAAAAGGAAAGAGAACGGAAAAATCTGTAGATTGAAGGTGATTGAGATAAACAAAATATTCCGTTTTTCTAAAAGCTACTGTAAAGAGTCTCTGGTTTAGAAGAAGAACCCTTACCAATGATCAAGAGAGATGCGACAGATTTCTATCATCAAAGCATTATGGTTGTCAAGATGAATCATCACTTTGATGTCTTCAACAAGTAGGATTCTTTTGATCTATAATCATCAAAAATGAGATAGCCCCATTTCATGGGATTTTTCAAGGCAAACGTCTGACAGATTAAGCGGGGTCCTCATCCCGGTTGGAGGACATATCTCTTCCTTCATCATGATGCCAGCCTAGCTTTCGGCCCAAAATCCAAGGTAAGCATGGCAAAAGTCTGGAGATGCCGGGGATTGAACCCGGGGCCTCATACATGCAAAGCATGCGCTCTACCACTGAGCTACATCCCCACTTCTGCAAGGTTTGACTGTATGATTGGAAACCCTGCATTGAACCGACGGCCACATCACCCCATTCGACTCTGCAGTATACAATGTCAGTCAGGAAAATCCTTCAGCCTTGTACCTGGATGATCTTCATGGTCTTATGTACAGATGCCTATATACAGCCTTCTTAGCGCAGTAGGCAGCGCGTCAGTCTCATAATCTGAAGGTCCTGAGTTCGATCCTCAGAGAGGGCATTTATTTCCTTCTTTTGGAATGCAAAATTCTCCGATTTTCTTGAAATGCGCAAACTATGCCTAGTTCAAAGATTTTTCCAAAGCAAATGTCTGACTATTTAAGTGGGGCTCTCACCCCAACTGCATGACAAACTTCTTCTTTCTGCATGATGGCAGGCTAGCCTTCTGGAAAAAAGCCAAGATAAGGAACAGAGGCTCCTGGAGATGCCGGGGATTGAACCCGGGACCTCATACATGCGAAGCATGCGCTCTACCACTGAGCTACATCCCCACTTTTGCACTCGAGCTGTTTGATGGATGCAAGGAATCCCTGAAACCCAGGGACTGCAAAGTCTCGATCATAATCAATGGAAGGTATTGTTTGAATAAAAGTGAAAGATATGGAAATCGAAGCAAAAAATCCTTCAAGCCGGATTTGAACCAGCGACCTAAGGATGTCTGACTTTATGCTACAGTCCTCCGCTCTACCAACTGAGCTATCGAAGGAGTGGCTGAAGTATCTTTCAGCGCTGTAATTATCTCTCGCTCAAGAAAGGTTATGGGGGTGGGGATCAGGAGCAGATCGATGAAAATCATGAACATTACCTGCAGCTCCCTCTCAAAGTCACCAGTTCTTAGAGCACACTGTAAGGTACGTCTTATCACCCCAAAGGAGGATTTCAGACCAAAGTTCATGTTCTGTCTTGGCTTGGGGATAAGCAGGGGTGCTCCAAATTTCAATTTTACAGAAAGGAAAGGAACTTTGATACAAAGACCTTGGGCAGCATTGGTGGCAAATGGATGGCTGCGCGGAACCATGAAAGAAATGACAGAAAGTTATGGGAGTCATTACTACGCACCCAGCATCAAGAACGTGCATTTTGGATGCATTTTCAAAAGGAAAGAGAACGGAAAAATCTGTAGATTGAAGGTGATTGAGATAAACAAAATATTCCGTTTTTCTAAAAGCTACTGTAAAGAGTCTCTGGTTTAGAAGAAGAACCCTTACCAATGATCAAGAGAGATGCGACAGATTTCTATCATCAAAGCATTATGGTTGTCAAGATGAATCATCACTTTGATGTCTTCAACAAGTAGGATTCTTTTGATCTATAATCATCAAAAATGAGATAGCCCCATTTCATGGGATTTTTCAAGGCAAACGTCTGACAGATTAAGCGGGGTCCTCATCCCGGTTGGAGGACATATCTCTTCCTTCATCATGATGCCAGCCTAGCTTTCGGCCCAAAATCCAAGGTAAGCATGGCAAAAGTTTGGAGATGCCGGGGATTGAACCCGGGGCCTCATACATGCAAAGCATGCGCTCTACCACTGAGCTACATCCCCACTTCTGCAAGGTTTGACTGTATGATTGGAAACCCTGCATTGAACCGACGGCCACATCACCCCATTCGACTCTGCAGTATACAATGTCAGTCAGGAAAATCCTTCAGCCTTGTACCTGGATGATCTTCATGGTCTTATGTACAGATGCCTATATACAGCCTTCTTAGCGCAGTAGGCAGCGCGTCAGTCTCATAATCTGAAGGTCCTGAGTTCGATCCTCAGAGAGGGCATTTATTTCCTTCTTTTGGAATGCAAAATTCTCCGATTTTCTTGAAATGCGCCAACTATGCCTAGTTCAAAGATTTTTCCAAAGCAAATGTCTGACTATTTAAGTGGGGCTCTCACCCCAACTGCATGACAAACTTCTTCTTTCTGCATGATGGCAGGCTAGCCTTCTGGAAAAAAGCCAAGATAAGGAACAGAGGCTCCTGGAGATGCCGGGGATTGAACCCGGGACCTCATACATGCGAAGCATGCGCTCTACCACTGAGCTACATCCCCACTTTTGCACTCGAGCTGTTTGATGGATGCAAGGAATCCCTGAAACCCAGGGACTGCAAAGTCTCGATCATAATCAATGGAAGGTATTGTTTGAATAAAAGTGAAAGATATGGAAATCGAAGCAAAAAATCCTTCGAGCCGGATTTGAACCAGCGACCTAAGGATGTCTGACTTTATGCTACAGTCCTCCGCTCTACCAACTGAGCTATCGAAGGAGTGGCTGAAGTATCTTTCAGCGCTGTAATTATCTCTCGCTCAAGAAAGGTTGTGGGGGTGGGGATCAGGAGCAGATCGATGAAAATCATGAACATTACCTGCAGCTCCCTCTCAAAGTCACCAGTTCTTAGAGCACACTGTAAGGTACGTCTTATCACCCCAAAGGAGGATTTCAGACCAAAGTTCATGTTCTGTCTTGGCTTGGGGATAAGCAGGGGTGCTCCAAATTTCAATTTTACAGAAAGGAAAGGAACTTTGATACAAAGACCTTGGGCAGCATTGGTGGCAAATGGATGGCTGCGCGGAACCATGAAAGAAATGACAGAAAGTTATGGGAGTCATTACTACGCACCCAGCATCAAGAACGTGCATTTTGGATGCATTTTCAAAAGGAAAGAGAACGGAAAAATCTGTAGATTGAAGGTGATTGAGATAAACAAAATATTCCGTTTTTCTAAAAGCTACTGTAAAGAGTCTCTGGTTTAGAAGAAGAACCCTTACCAATGATCAAGAGAGATGCGACAGATTTCTATCATCAAAGCATTATGGTTGTCAAGATGAATCATCACTTTGATGTCTTCAACAAGTAGGATTCTTTTGATCTATAATCATCAAAAATGAGATAGCCCCATTTCATGGGATTTTTCAAGGCAAACGTCTGACAGATTAAGCGGGGTCCTCATCCCGGTTGGAGGACATATCTCTTCCTTCATCATGATGCCAGCCTAGCTTTCGGCCCAAAATCCAAGGTAAGCATGGCAAAAGTCTGGAGATGCCGGGGATTGAACCCGGGGCCTCATACATGCAAAGCATGCGCTCTACCACTGAGCTACATCCCCACTTCTGCAAGGTTTGACTGTATGATTGGAAACCCTGCATTGAACCGACGGCCACATCACCCCATTCGACTCTGCAGTATACAATGTCAGTCAGGAAAATCCTTCAGCCTTGTACCTGGATGATCTTCATGGTCTTATGTACAGATGCCTATATACAGTCTTCTTAGCGCAGTAGGCAGCGCGTCAGTCTCATAATCTGAAGGTCCTGAGTTCGATCCTCAGAGAGGGCATTTATTTCCTTCTTTTGGAATGCAAAATTCTCCGATTTTCTTGAAATGCGCAAACTATGCCTAGTTCAAAGATTTTTCCAAAGCAAATGTCTGACTATTTAAGTGGGGCTCTCACCCCAACTGCATGACAAACTTCTTCTTTCTGCATGATGGCAGGCTAGCCTTCTGGAAAAAAGCCAAGATAAGGAACAGAGGCTCCTGGAGATGCCGGGGATTGAACCCGGGACCTCATACATGCGAAGCATGCGCTCTACCACTGAGCTACATCCCCACTTTTGCCCTCGAGCTGTTTGATGGATGCAAGGAATCCCTGAAACCCAGGGACTGCAAAGTCTCGATCATAATCAATGGAAGGTATTGTTTGAATAAAAGTGAAATATATGGAAATCGAAGCAAAAAATCCTTCGAGCTGAATTTGAACCAGCGACCTAAGGATGTCTGACTTTATGCTACAGTCCTCCGCTCTACCAACTGAGCTATCGAAGGAGTGGCTGAAGTATCTTTCAGCGCTGTAATTATCTCTCGCTCAAGAAAGGTTGTGGGGGTGGGGATCAGGAGCAGATCGATGAAAATCATGAACATTACCTGCAGCTCCCTCTCAAAGTCACCAGTTCTTAGAGCACACTGTAAGGTACATCTTATCACCCCAAAGGAGGATTTCAGACCAAAGTTCATGTTCTGTCTTGGCTTGGGGATAAGCAGGGGTGCTCCAAATTTCAATTTTACAGAAAGGAAAGGAACTTTGATACAAAGACCTTGGGCAGCATTGGTGGCAAATGGATGGCTGCGCGGAACCATGAAAGAAATGACAGAAAGTTATGGGAGTCATTACTACGCACCCAGCATCAAGAACGTGCATTTTGGATGCATTTTCAAAAGGAAAGAGAACGGAAAAATCTGTAGATTGAAGGTGATTGAGATAAACAAAATATTCCGTTTTTCTAAAAGCTACTGTAAAGAGTCTCTGGTTTAGAAGAAGAACCCTTACCAATGATCAAGAGAGATGCGACAGATTTCTATCATCAAAGCATTATGGTTGTCAAGATGAATCATCACTTTGATGTCTTCAACAAGTAGGATTCTTTTGATCTATAATCATCAAAAATGAGATAGCCCCATTTCATGGGATTTTTCAAGGCAAACGTCTGACAGATTAAGCGGGGTCCTCATCCCGGTTGGAGGACATATCTCTTCCTTCATCATGATGCCAGCCTAGCTTTCGGCCCAAAATCCAAGGTAAGCATGGCAAAAGTCTGGAGATGCCGGGGATTGAACCCGGGGCCTCATACATGCAAAGCATGCGCTCTACCACTGAGCTACATCCCCACTTCTGCAAGGTTTGACTGTATGATTGGAAACCCTGCATTGAACCGACGGCCACATCACCCCATTCGACTCTGCAGTATACAATGTCAGTCAGGAAAATCCTTCAGCCTTGTACCTGGATGATCTTCATGGTCTTATGTACAGATGCCTATATACAGCCTTCTTAGCGCAGTAGGCAGCGCGTCAGTCTCATAATCTGAAGGTCCTGAGTTCGATCCTCAGAGAGGGCATTTATTTCCTTCTTTTGGAATGCAAAATTCTCCGATTTTCTTGAAATGCGCAAACTATGCCTAGTTCAAAGATTTTTCCAAAGCAAATGTCTGACTATTTAAGTGGGGCTCTCACCCCAACTGCATGACAAACTTCTTCTTTCTGCATGATGGCAGGCTAGCCTTCTGGAAAAAAGCCAAGATAAGGAACAGAGGCTCCTGGAGATGCCGGGGATTGAACCCGGGACCTCATACATGCGAAGCATGCGCTCTACCACTGAGCTACATCCCCACTTTTGCACTCGAGCTGTTTGATGGATGCAAGGAATCCCTGAAACCCAGGGACTGCAAAGTCTCGATCATAATCAATGGAAGGTATTGTTTGAATAAAAGTGAAAGATATGGAAATCGAAGCAAAAAATCCTTCAAGCCGGATTTGAACCAGCGACCTAAGGATGTCTGACTTTATGCTACAGTCCTCCGCTCTACCAACTGAGCTATCGAAGGAGTGGCTGAAGTATCTTTCAGCGCTGTAATTATCTCTCGCTCAAGAAAGGTTATGGGGGTGGGGATCAGGAGCAGATCGATGAAAATCATGAACATTACCTGCAGCTCCCTCTCAAAGTCACCAGTTCTTAGAGCACACTGTAAGGTACGTCTTATCACCCCAAAGGAGGATTTCAGACCAAAGTTCATGTTCTGTCTTGGCTTGGGGATAAGCAGGGGTGCTCCAAATTTCAATTTTACAGAAAGGAAAGGAACTTTGATACAAAGACCTTGGGCAGCATTGGTGGCAAATGGATGGCTGCGCGGAACCATGAAAGAAATGACAGAAAGTTATGGGAGTCATTACTACGCACCCAGCATCAAGAACGTGCATTTTGGATGCATTTTCAAAAGGAAAGAGAACGGAAAAATCTGTAGATTGAAGGTGATTGAGATAAACAAAATATTCCGTTTTTCTAAAAGCTACTGTAAAGAGTCTCTGGTTTAGAAGAAGAACCCTTACCAATGATCAAGAGAGATGCGACAGATTTCTATCATCAAAGCATTATGGTTGTCAAGATGAATCATCACTTTGATGTCTTCAACAAGTAGGATTCTTTTGATCTATAATCATCAAAAATGAGATAGCCCCATTTCATGGGATTTTTCAAGGCAAACGTCTGACAGATTAAGCGGGGTCCTCATCCCGGTTGGAGGACATATCTCTTCCTTCATCATGATGCCAGCCTAGCTTTCGGCCCAAAATCCAAGGTAAGCATGGCAAAAGTCTGGAGATGCCGGGGATTGAACCCGGGGCCTCATACATGCAAAGCATGCGCTCTACCACTGAGCTACATCCCCACTTCTGCAAGGTTTGACTGTATGATTGGAAACCCTGCATTGAACCGACGGCCACATCACCCCATTCGACTCTGCAGTATACAATGTCAGTCAGGAAAATCCTTCAGCCTTGTACCTGGATGATCTTCATGGTCTTATGTACAGATGCCTATATACAGCCTTCTTAGCGCAGTAGGCAGCGCGTCAGTCTCATAATCTGAAGGTCCTGAGTTCGATCCTCAGAGAGGGCATTTATTTCCTTCTTTTGGAATGCAAAATTCTCCGATTTTCTTGAAATGCGCCAACTATGCCTAGTTCAAAGATTTTTCCAAAGCAAATGTCTGACTATTTAAGTGGGGCTCTCACCCCAACTGCATGACAAACTTCTTCTTTCTGCATGATGGCAGGCTAGCCTTCTGGAAAAAAGCCAAGATAAGGAACAGAGGCTCCTGGAGATGCCGGGGATTGAACCCGGGACCTCATACATGCGAAGCATGCGCTCTACCACTGAGCTACATCCCCACTTTTGCACTCGAGCTGTTTGATGGATGCAAGGAATCCCTGAAACCCAGGGACTGCAAAGTCTCGATCATAATCAATGGAAGGTATTGTTTGAATAAAAGTGAAAGATATGGAAATCGAAGCAAAAAATCCTTCGAGCCGGATTTGAACCAGCGACCTAAGGATGTCTGACTTTATGCTACAGTCCTCCGCTCTACCAACTGAGCTATCGAAGGAGTGGCTGAAGTATCTTTCAGCGCTGTAATTATCTCTCGCTCAAGAAAGGTTGTGGGGGTGGGGATCAGGAGCAGATCGATGAAAATCATGAACATTACCTGCAGCTCCCTCTCAAAGTCACCAGTTCTTAGAGCACACTGTAAGGTACGTCTTATCACCCCAAAGGAGGATTTCAGACCAAAGTTCATGTTCTGTCTTGGCTTGGGGATAAGCAGGGGTGCTCCAAATTTCAATTTTACAGAAAGGAAAGGAACTTTGATACAAAGACCTTGGGCAGCATTGGTGGCAAATGGATGGCTGCGCGGAACCATGAAAGAAATGACAGAAAGTTATGGGAGTCATTACTACGCACCCAGCATCAAGAACGTGCATTTTGGATGCATTTTCAAAAGGAAAGAGAACGGAAAAATCTGTAGATTGAAGGTGATTGAGATAAACAAAATATTCCGTTTTTCTAAAAGCTACTGTAAAGAGTCTCTGGTTTAGAAGAAGAACCCTTACCAATGATCAAGAGAGATGCGACAGATTTCTATCATCAAAGCATTATGGTTGTCAAGATGAATCATCACTTTGATGTCTTCAACAAGTAGGATTCTTTTGATCTATAATCATCAAAAATGAGATAGCCCCATTTCATGGGATTTTTCAAGGCAAACGTCTGACAGATTAAGCGGGGTCCTCATCCCGGTTGGAGGACATATCTCTTCCTTCATCATGATGCCAGCCTAGCTTTCGGCCCAAAATCCAAGGTAAGCATGGCAAAAGTCTGGAGATGCCGGGGATTGAACCCGGGGCCTCATACATGCAAAGCATGCGCTCTACCACTGAGCTACATCCCCACTTCTGCAAGGTTTGACTGTATGATTGGAAACCCTGCATTGAACCGACGGCCACATCACCCCATTCGACTCTGCAGTATACAATGTCAGTCAGGAAAATCCTTCAGCCTTGTACCTGGATGATCTTCATGGTCTTATGTACAGATGCCTATATACAGCCTTCTTAGCGCAGTAGGCAGCGCGTCAGTCTCATAATCTGAAGGTCCTGAGTTCGATCCTCAGAGAGGGCATTTATTTCCTTCTTTTGGAATGCAAAATTCTCCGATTTTCTTGAAATGCGCCAACTATGCCTAGTTCAAAGATTTTTCCAAAGCAAATGTCTGACTATTTAAGTGGGGCTCTCACCCCAACTGCATGACAAACTTCTTCTTTCTGCATGATGGCAGGCTAGCCTTCTGGAAAAAAGCCAAGATAAGGAACAGAGGCTCCTGGAGATGCCGGGGATTGAACCCGGGACCTCATACATGCGAAGCATGCGCTCTACCACTGAGCTACATCCCCACTTTTGCACTCGAGCTGTTTGATGGATGCAAGGAATCCCTGAAACCCAGGGACTGCAAAGTCTCGATCATAATCAATGGAAGGTATTGTTTGAATAAAAGTGAAAGATATGGAAATCGAAGCAAAAAATCCTTCGAGCCGGATTTGAACCAGCGACCTAAGGATGTCTGACTTTATGCTACAGTCCTCCGCTCTACCAACTGAGCTATCGAAGGAGTGGCTGAAGTATCTTTCAGCGCTGTAATTATCTCTCGCTCAAGAAAGGTTGTGGGGGTGGGGATCAGGAGCAGATCGATGAAAATCATGAACATTACCTGCAGCTCCCTCTCAAAGTCACCAGTTCTTAGAGCACACTGTAAGGTACGTCTTATCACCCCAAAGGAGGATTTCAGACCAAAGTTCATGTTCTGTCTTGGCTTGGGGATAAGCAGGGGTGCTCCAAATTTCAATTTTACAGAAAGGAAAGGAACTTTGATACAAAGACCTTGGGCAGCATTGGTGGCAAATGGATGGCTGCGCGGAACCATGAAAGAAATGACAGAAAGTTATGGGAGTCATTACTACGCACCCAGCATCAAGAACGTGCATTTTGGATGCATTTTCAAAAGGAAAGAGAACGGAAAAATCTGTAGATTGAAGGTGATTGAGATAAACAAAATATTCCGTTTTTCTAAAAGCTACTGTAAAGAGTCTCTGGTTTAGAAGAAGAACCCTTACCAATGATCAAGAGAGATGCGACAGATTTCTATCATCAAAGCATTATGGTTGTCAAGATGAATCATCACTTTGATGTCTTCAACAAGTAGGATTCTTTTGATCTATAATCATCAAAAATGAGATAGCCCCATTTCATGGGATTTTTCAAGGCAAACGTCTGACAGATTAAGCGGGGTCCTCATCCCGGTTGGAGGACATATCTCTTCCTTCATCATGATGCCAGCCTAGCTTTCGGCCCAAAATCCAAGGTAAGCATGGCAAAAGTCTGGAGATGCCGGGGATTGAACCCGGGGCCTCATACATGCAAAGCATGCGCTCTACCACTGAGCTACATCCCCACTTCTGCAAGGTTTGACTGTATGATTGGAAACCCTGCATTGAACCGACGGCCACATCACCCCATTCGACTCTGCAGTATACAATGTCAGTCAGGAAAATCCTTCAGCCTTGTACCTGGATGATCTTCATGGTCTTATGTACAGATGCCTATATACAGTCTTCTTAGCGCAGTAGGCAGCGCGTCAGTCTCATAATCTGAAGGTCCTGAGTTCGATCCTCAGAGAGGGCATTTATTTCCTTCTTTTGGAATGCAAAATTCTCCGATTTTCTTGAAATGCGCAAACTATGCCTAGTTCAAAGATTTTTCCAAAGCAAATGTCTGACTATTTAAGTGGGGCTCTCACCCCAACTGCATGACAAACTTCTTCTTTCTGCATGATGGCAGGCTAGCCTTCTGGAAAAAAGCCAAGATAAGGAACAGAGGCTCCTGGAGATGCCGGGGATTGAACCCGGGACCTCATACATGCGAAGCATGCGCTCTACCACTGAGCTACATCCCCACTTTTGCCCTCGAGCTGTTTGATGGATGCAAGGAATCCCTGAAACCCAGGGACTGCAAAGTCTCGATCATAATCAATGGAAGGTATTGTTTGAATAAAAGTGAAATATATGGAAATCGAAGCAAAAAATCCTTCGAGCTGAATTTGAACCAGCGACCTAAGGATGTCTGACTTTATGCTACAGTCCTCCGCTCTACCAACTGAGCTATCGAAGGAGTGGCTGAAGTATCTTTCAGCGCTGTAATTATCTCTCGCTCAAGAAAGGTTGTGGGGGTGGGGATCAGGAGCAGATCGATGAAAATCATGAACATTACCTGCAGCTCCCTCTCAAAGTCACCAGTTCTTAGAGCACACTGTAAGGTACATCTTATCACCCCAAAGGAGGATTTCAGACCAAAGTTCATGTTCTGTCTTGGCTTGGGGATAAGCAGGGGTGCTCCAAATTTCAATTTTACAGAAAGGAAAGGAACTTTGATACAAAGACCTTGGGCAGCATTGGTGGCAAATGGATGGCTGCGCGGAACCATGAAAGAAATGACAGAAAGTTATGGGAGTCATTACTACGCACCCAGCATCAAGAACGTGCATTTTGGATGCATTTTCAAAAGGAAAGAGAACGGAAAAATCTGTAGATTGAAGGTGATTGAGATAAACAAAATATTCCGTTTTTCTAAAAGCTACTGTAAAGAGTCTCTGGTTTAGAAGAAGAACCCTTACCAATGATCAAGAGAGATGCGACAGATTTCTATCATCAAAGCATTATGGTTGTCAAGATGAATCATCACTTTGATGTCTTCAACAAGTAGGATTCTTTTGATCTATAATCATCAAAAATGAGATAGCCCCATTTCATGGGATTTTTCAAGGCAAACGTCTGACAGATTAAGCGGGGTCCTCATCCCGGTTGGAGGACATATCTCTTCCTTCATCATGATGCCAGCCTAGCTTTCGGCCCAAAATCCAAGGTAAGCATGGCAAAAGTCTGGAGATGCCGGGGATTGAACCCGGGGCCTCATACATGCAAAGCATGCGCTCTACCACTGAGCTACATCCCCACTTCTGCAAGGTTTGACTGTATGATTGGAAACCCTGCATTGAACCGACGGCCACATCACCCCATTCGACTCTGCAGTATACAATGTCAGTCAGGAAAATCCTTCAGCCTTGTACCTGGATGATCTTCATGGTCTTATGTACAGATGCCTATATACAGTCTTCTTAGCGCAGTAGGCAGCGCGTCAGTCTCATAATCTGAAGGTCCTGAGTTCGATCCTCAGAGAGGGCATTTATTTCCTTCTTTTGGAATGCAAAATTCTCCGATTTTCTTGAAATGCGCAAACTATGCCTAGTTCAAAGATTTTTCCAAAGCAAATGTCTGACTATTTAAGTGGGGCTCTCACCCCAACTGCATGACAAACTTCTTCTTTCTGCATGATGGCAGGCTAGCCTTCTGGAAAAAAGCCAAGATAAGGAACAGAGGCTCCTGGAGATGCCGGGGATTGAACCCGGGACCTCATACATGCGAAGCATGCGCTCTACCACTGAGCTACATCCCCACTTTTGCCCTCGAGCTGTTTGATGGATGCAAGGAATCCCTGAAACCCAGGGACTGCAAAGTCTCGATCATAATCAATGGAAGGTATTGTTTGAATAAAAGTGAAATATATGGAAATCGAAGCAAAAAATCCTTCGAGCTGAATTTGAACCAGCGACCTAAGGATGTCTGACTTTATGCTACAGTCCTCCGCTCTACCAACTGAGCTATCGAAGGAGTGGCTGAAGTATCTTTCAGCGCTGTAATTATCTCTCGCTCAAGAAAGGTTGTGGGGGTGGGGATCAGGAGCAGATCGATGAAAATCATGAACATTACCTGCAGCTCCCTCTCAAAGTCACCAGTTCTTAGAGCACACTGTAAGGTACATCTTATCACCCCAAAGGAGGATTTCAGACCAAAGTTCATGTTCTGTCTTGGCTTGGGGATAAGCAGGGGTGCTCCAAATTTCAATTTTACAGAAAGGAAAGGAACTTTGATACAAAGACCTTGGGCAGCATTGGTGGCAAATGGATGGCTGCGCGGAACCATGAAAGAAATGACAGAAAGTTATGGGAGTCATTACTACGCACCCAGCATCAAGAACGTGCATTTTGGATGCATTTTCAAAAGGAAAGAGAACGGAAAAATCTGTAGATTGAAGGTGATTGAGATAAACAAAATATTCCGTTTTTCTAAAAGCTACTGTAAAGAGTCTCTGGTTTAGAAGAAGAACCCTTACCAATGATCAAGAGAGATGCGACAGATTTCTATCATCAAAGCATTATGGTTGTCAAGATGAATCATCACTTTGATGTCTTCAACAAGTAGGATTCTTTTGATCTATAATCATCAAAAATGAGATAGCCCCATTTCATGGGATTTTTCAAGGCAAACGTCTGACAGATTAAGCGGGGTCCTCATCCCGGTTGGAGGACATATCTCTTCCTTCATCATGATGCCAGCCTAGCTTTCGGCCCAAAATCCAAGGTAAGCATGGCAAAAGTCTGGAGATGCCGGGGATTGAACCCGGGGCCTCATACATGCAAAGCATGCGCTCTACCACTGAGCTACATCCCCACTTCTGCAAGGTTTGACTGTATGATTGGAAACCCTGCATTGAACCGACGGCCACATCACCCCATTCGACTCTGCAGTATACAATGTCAGTCAGGAAAATCCTTCAGCCTTGTACCTGGATGATCTTCATGGTCTTATGTACAGATGCCTATATACAGCCTTCTTAGCGCAGTAGGCAGCGCGTCAGTCTCATAATCTGAAGGTCCTGAGTTCGATCCTCAGAGAGGGCATTTATTTCCTTCTTTTGGAATGCAAAATTCTCCGATTTTCTTGAAATGCGCAAACTATGCCTAGTTCAAAGATTTTTCCAAAGCAAATGTCTGACTATTTAAGTGGGGCTCTCACCCCAACTGCATGACAAACTTCTTCTTTCTGCATGATGGCAGGCTAGCCTTCTGGAAAAAAGCCAAGATAAGGAACAGAGGCTCCTGGAGATGCCGGGGATTGAACCCGGGACCTCATACATGCGAAGCATGCGCTCTACCACTGAGCTACATCCCCACTTTTGCACTCGAGCTGTTTGATGGATGCAAGGAATCCCTGAAACCCAGGGACTGCAAAGTCTCGATCATAATCAATGGAAGGTATTGTTTGAATAAAAGTGAAAGATATGGAAATCGAAGCAAAAAATCCTTCAAGCCGGATTTGAACCAGCGACCTAAGGATGTCTGACTTTATGCTACAGTCCTCCGCTCTACCAACTGAGCTATCGAAGGAGTGGCTGAAGTATCTTTCAGCGCTGTAATTATCTCTCGCTCAAGAAAGGTTATGGGGGTGGGGATCAGGAGCAGATCGATGAAAATCATGAACATTACCTGCAGCTCCCTCTCAAAGTCACCAGTTCTTAGAGCACACTGTAAGGTACGTCTTATCACCCCAAAGGAGGATTTCAGACCAAAGTTCATGTTCTGTCTTGGCTTGGGGATAAGCAGGGGTGCTCCAAATTTCAATTTTACAGAAAGGAAAGGAACTTTGATACAAAGACCTTGGGCAGCATTGGTGGCAAATGGATGGCTGCGCGGAACCATGAAAGAAATGACAGAAAGTTATGGGAGTCATTACTACGCACCCAGCATCAAGAACGTGCATTTTGGATGCATTTTCAAAAGGAAAGAGAACGGAAAAATCTGTAGATTGAAGGTGATTGAGATAAACAAAATATTCCGTTTTTCTAAAAGCTACTGTAAAGAGTCTCTGGTTTAGAAGAAGAACCCTTACCAATGATCAAGAGAGATGCGACAGATTTCTATCATCAAAGCATTATGGTTGTCAAGATGAATCATCACTTTGATGTCTTCAACAAGTAGGATTCTTTTGATCTATAATCATCAAAAATGAGATAGCCCCATTTCATGGGATTTTTCAAGGCAAACGTCTGACAGATTAAGCGGGGTCCTCATCCCGGTTGGAGGACATATCTCTTCCTTCATCATGATGCCAGCCTAGCTTTCGGCCCAAAATCCAAGGTAAGCATGGCAAAAGTCTGGAGATGCCGGGGATTGAACCCGGGGCCTCATACATGCAAAGCATGCGCTCTACCACTGAGCTACATCCCCACTTCTGCAAGGTTTGACTGTATGATTGGAAACCCTGCATTGAACCGACGGCCACATCACCCCATTCGACTCTGCAGTATACAATGTCAGTCAGGAAAATCCTTCAGCCTTGTACCTGGATGATCTTCATGGTCTTATGTACAGATGCCTATATACAGCCTTCTTAGCGCAGTAGGCAGCGCGTCAGTCTCATAATCTGAAGGTCCTGAGTTCGATCCTCAGAGAGGGCATTTATTTCCTTCTTTTGGAATGCAAAATTCTCCGATTTTCTTGAAATGCGCAAACTATGCCTAGTTCAAAGATTTTTCCAAAGCAAATGTCTGACTATTTAAGTGGGGCTCTCACCCCAACTGCATGACAAACTTCTTCTTTCTGCATGATGGCAGGCTAGCCTTCTGGAAAAAAGCCAAGATAAGGAACAGAGGCTCCTGGAGATGCCGGGGATTGAACCCGGGACCTCATACATGCGAAGCATGCGCTCTACCACTGAGCTACATCCCCACTTTTGCACTCGAGCTGTTTGATGGATGCAAGGAATCCCTGAAACCCAGGGACTGCAAAGTCTCGATCATAATCAATGGAAGGTATTGTTTGAATAAAAGTGAAAGATATGGAAATCGAAGCAAAAAATCCTTCAAGCCGGATTTGAACCAGCGACCTAAGGATGTCTGACTTTATGCTACAGTCCTCCGCTCTACCAACTGAGCTATCGAAGGAGTGGCTGAAGTATCTTTCAGCGCTGTAATTATCTCTCGCTCAAGAAAGGTTATGGGGGTGGGGATCAGGAGCAGATCAATGAAAATCATGAACATTACCTGCAGCTCCCTCTCAAAGTCACCAGTTCTTAGAGCACACTGTAAGGTACGTCTTATCACCCCAAAGGAGGATTTCAGACCAAAGTTCATGTTCTGTCTTGGCTTGGGGATAAGCAGGGGTGCTCCAAATTTCAATTTTACAGAAAGGAAAGGAACTTTGATACAAAGACCTTGGGCAGCATTGGTGGCAAATGGATGGCTGCGCGGAACCATGAAAGAAATGACAGAAAGTTATGGGAGTCATTACTACGCACCCAGCATCAAGAACGTGCATTTTGGATGCATTTTCAAAAGGAAAGAGAACGGAAAAATCTGTAGATTGAAGGTGATTGAGATAAACAAAATATTCCGTTTTTCTAAAAGCTACTGTAAAGAGTCTCTGGTTTAGAAGAAGAACCCTTACCAATGATCAAGAGAGATGCGACAGATTTCTATCATCAAAGCATTATGGTTGTCAAGATGAATCATCACTTTGATGTCTTCAACAAGTAGGATTCTTTTGATCTATAATCATCAAAAATGAGATAGCCCCATTTCATGGGATTTTTCAAGGCAAACGTCTGACAGATTAAGCGGGGTCCTCATCCCGGTTGGAGGACATATCTCTTCCTTCATCATGATGCCAGCCTAGCTTTCGGCCCAAAATCCAAGGTAAGCATGGCAAAAGTCTGGAGATGCCGGGGATTGAACCCGGGGCCTCATACATGCAAAGCATGCGCTCTACCACTGAGCTACATCCCCACTTCTGCAAGGTTTGACTGTATGATTGGAAACCCTGCATTGAACCGACGGCCACATCACCCCATTCGACTCTGCAGTATACAATGTCAGTCAGGAAAATCCTTCAGCCTTGTACCTGGATGATCTTCATGGTCTTATGTACAGATGCCTATATACAGCCTTCTTAGCGCAGTAGGCAGCGCGTCAGTCTCATAATCTGAAGGTCCTGAGTTCGATCCTCAGAGAGGGCATTTATTTCCTTCTTTTGGAATGCAAAATTCTCCGATTTTCTTGAAATGCGCAAACTATGCCTAGTTCAAAGATTTTTCCAAAGCAAATGTCTGACTATTTAAGTGGGGCTCTCACCCCAACTGCATGACAAACTTCTTCTTTCTGCATGATGGCAGGCTAGCCTTCTGGAAAAAAGCCAAGATAAGGAACAGAGGCTCCTGGAGATGCCGGGGATTGAACCCGGGACCTCATACATGCGAAGCATGCGCTCTACCACTGAGCTACATCCCCACTTTTGCACTCGAGCTGTTTGATGGATGCAAGGAATCCCTGAAACCCAGGGACTGCAAAGTCTCGATCATAATCAATGGAAGGTATTGTTTGAATAAAAGTGAAAGATATGGAAATCGAAGCAAAAAATCCTTCAAGCCGGATTTGAACCAGCGACCTAAGGATGTCTGACTTTATGCTACAGTCCTCCGCTCTACCAACTGAGCTATCGAAGGAGTGGCTGAAGTATCTTTCAGCGCTGTAATTATCTCTCGCTCAAGAAAGGTTATGGGGGTGGGGATCAGGAGCAGATCAATGAAAATCATGAACATTACCTGCAGCTCCCTCTCAAAGTCACCAGTTCTTAGAGCACACTGTAAGGTACATCTTATCACCCCAAAGGAGGATTTCAGACCAAAGTTCATGTTCTGTCTTGGCTTGGGGATAAGCAGGGGTGCTCCAAATTTCAATTTTACAGAAAGGAAAGGAACTTTGATACAAAGACCTTGGGCAGCATTGGTGGCAAATGGATGGCTGCGCGGAACCATGAAAGAAATGACAGAAAGTTATGGGAGTCATTACTACGCACCCAGCATCAAGAACGTGCATTTTGGATGCATTTTCAAAAGGAAAGAGAACGGAAAAATCTGTAGATTGAAGGTGATTGAGATAAACAAAATATTCCGTTTTTCTAAAAGCTACTGTAAAGAGTCTCTGGTTTAGAAGAAGAACCCTTACCAATGATCAAGAGAGATGCGACAGATTTCTATCATCAAAGCATTATGGTTGTCAAGATGAATCATCACTTTGATGTCTTCAACAAGTAGGATTCTTTTGATCTATAATCATCAAAAATGAGATAGCCCCATTTCATGGGATTTTTCAAGGCAAACGTCTGACAGATTAAGCGGGGTCCTCATCCCGGTTGGAGGACATATCTCTTCCTTCATCATGATGCCAGCCTAGCTTTCGGCCCAAAATCCAAGGTAAGCATGGCAAAAGTCTGGAGATGCCGGGGATTGAACCCGGGGCCTCATACATGCAAAGCATGCGCTCTACCACTGAGCTACATCCCCACTTCTGCAAGGTTTGACTGTATGATTGGAAACCCTGCATTGAACCGACGGCCACATCACCCCATTCGACTCTGCAGTATACAATGTCAGTCAGGAAAATCTTTCAGCCTTGTACCTGGATGATCTTCATGGTCTTATGTACAGATGCCTATATACAGTCTTCTTAGCGCAGTAGGCAGCGCGTCAGTCTCATAATCTGAAGGTCCTGAGTTCGATCCTCAGAGAGGGCATTTATTTCCTTCTTTTGGAATGCAAAATTCTCCGATTTTCTTGAAATGCGCAAACTATGCCTAGTTCAAAGATTTTTCCAAAGCAAATGTCTGACTATTTAAGTGGGGCTCTCACCCCAACTGCATGACAAACTTCTTCTTTCTGCATGATGGCAGGCTAGCCTTCTGGAAAAAAGCCAAGATAAGGAACAGAGGCTCCTGGAGATGCCGGGGATTGAACCCGGGACCTCATACATGCGAAGCATGCGCTCTACCACTGAGCTACATCCCCACTTTTGCCCTCGAGCTGTTTGATGGATGCAAGGAATCCCTGAAACCCAGGGACTGCAAAGTCTCGATCATAATCAATGGAAGGTATTGTTTGAATAAAAGTGAAATATATGGAAATCGAAGCAAAAAATCCTTCGAGCTGAATTTGAACCAGCGACCTAAGGATGTCTGACTTTATGCTACAGTCCTCCGCTCTACCAACTGAGCTATCGAAGGAGTGGCTGAAGTATCTTTCAGCGCTGTAATTATCTCTCGCTCAAGAAAGGTTGTGGGGGTGGGGATCAGGAGCAGATCGATGAAAATCATGAACATTACCTGCAGCTCCCTCTCAAAGTCACCAGTTCTTAGAGCACACTGTAAGGTACATCTTATCACCCCAAAGGAGGATTTCAGACCAAAGTTCATGTTCTGTCTTGGCTTGGGGATAAGCAGGGGTGCTCCAAATTTCAATTTTACAGAAAGGAAAGGAACTTTGATACAAAGACCTTGGGCAGCATTGGTGGCAAATGGATGGCTGCGCGGAACCATGAAAGAAATGACAGAAAGTTATGGGAGTCATTACTACGCACCCAGCATCAAGAACGTGCATTTTGGATGCATTTTCAAAAGGAAAGAGAACGGAAAAATCTGTAGATTGAAGGTGATTGAGATAAACAAAATATTCCGTTTTTCTAAAAGCTACTGTAAAGAGTCTCTGGTTTAGAAGAAGAACCCTTACCAATGATCAAGAGAGATGCGACAGATTTCTATCATCAAAGCATTATGGTTGTCAAGATGAATCATCACTTTGATGTCTTCAACAAGTAGGATTCTTTTGATCTATAATCATCAAAAATGAGATAGCCCCATTTCATGGGATTTTTCAAGGCAAACGTCTGACAGATTAAGCGGGGTCCTCATCCCGGTTGGAGGACATATCTCTTCCTTCATCATGATGCCAGCCTAGCTTTCGGCCCAAAATCCAAGGTAAGCATGGCAAAAGTCTGGAGATGCCGGGGATTGAACCCGGGGCCTCATACATGCAAAGCATGCGCTCTACCACTGAGCTACATCCCCACTTCTGCAAGGTTTGACTGTATGATTGGAAACCCTGCATTGAACCGACGGCCACATCACCCCATTCGACTCTGCAGTATACAATGTCAGTCAGGAAAATCCTTCAGCCTTGTACCTGGATGATCTTCATGGTCTTATGTACAGATGCCTATATACAGCCTTCTTAGCGCAGTAGGCAGCGCGTCAGTCTCATAATCTGAAGGTCCTGAGTTCGATCCTCAGAGAGGGCATTTATTTCCTTCTTTTGGAATGCAAAATTCTCCGATTTTCTTGAAATGCGCAAACTATGCCTAGTTCAAAGATTTTTCCAAAGCAAATGTCTGACTATTTAAGTGGGGCTCTCACCCCAACTGCATGACAAACTTCTTCTTTCTGCATGATGGCAGGCTAGCCTTCTGGAAAAAAGCCAAGATAAGGAACAGAGGCTCCTGGAGATGCCGGGGATTGAACCCGGGACCTCATACATGCGAAGCATGCGCTCTACCACTGAGCTACATCCCCACTTTTGCACTCGAGCTGTTTGATGGATGCAAGGAATCCCTGAAACCCAGGGACTGCAAAGTCTCGATCATAATCAATGGAAGGTATTGTTTGAATAAAAGTGAAAGATATGGAAATCGAAGCAAAAAATCCTTCAAGCCGGATTTGAACCAGCGACCTAAGGATGTCTGACTTTATGCTACAGTCCTCCGCTCTACCAACTGAGCTATCGAAGGAGTGGCTGAAGTATCTTTCAGCGCTGTAATTATCTCTCGCTCAAGAAAGGTTATGGGGGTGGGGATCAGGAGCAGATCGATGAAAATCATGAACATTACCTGCAGCTCCCTCTCAAAGTCACCAGTTCTTAGAGCACACTGTAAGGTACGTCTTATCACCCCAAAGGAGGATTTCAGACCAAAGTTCATGTTCTGTCTTGGCTTGGGGATAAGCAGGGGTGCTCCAAATTTCAATTTTACAGAAAGGAAAGGAACTTTGATACAAAGACCTTGGGCAGCATTGGTGGCAAATGGATGGCTGCGCGGAACCATGAAAGAAATGACAGAAAGTTATGGGAGTCATTACTACGCACCCAGCATCAAGAACGTGCATTTTGGATGCATTTTCAAAAGGAAAGAGAACGGAAAAATCTGTAGATTGAAGGTGATTGAGATAAACAAAATATTCCGTTTTTCTAAAAGCTACTGTAAAGAGTCTCTGGTTTAGAAGAAGAACCCTTACCAATGATCAAGAGAGATGCGACAGATTTCTATCATCAAAGCATTATGGTTGTCAAGATGAATCATCACTTTGATGTCTTCAACAAGTAGGATTCTTTTGATCTATAATCATCAAAAATGAGATAGCCCCATTTCATGGGATTTTTCAAGGCAAACGTCTGACAGATTAAGCGGGGTCCTCATCCCGGTTGGAGGACATATCTCTTCCTTCATCATGATGCCAGCCTAGCTTTCGGCCCAAAATCCAAGGTAAGCATGGCAAAAGTCTGGAGATGCCGGGGATTGAACCCGGGGCCTCATACATGCAAAGCATGCGCTCTACCACTGAGCTACATCCCCACTTCTGCAAGGTTTGACTGTATGATTGGAAACCCTGCATTGAACCGACGGCCACATCACCCCATTCGACTCTGCAGTATACAATGTCAGTCAGGAAAATCCTTCAGCCTTGTACCTGGATGATCTTCATGGTCTTATGTACAGATGCCTATATACAGCCTTCTTAGCGCAGTAGGCAGCGCGTCAGTCTCATAATCTGAAGGTCCTGAGTTCGATCCTCAGAGAGGGCATTTATTTCCTTCTTTTGGAATGCAAAATTCTCCGATTTTCTTGAAATGCGCCAACTATGCCTAGTTCAAAGATTTTTCCAAAGCAAATGTCTGACTATTTAAGTGGGGCTCTCACCCCAACTGCATGACAAACTTCTTCTTTCTGCATGATGGCAGGCTAGCCTTCTGGAAAAAAGCCAAGATAAGGAACAGAGGCTCCTGGAGATGCCGGGGATTGAACCCGGGACCTCATACATGCGAAGCATGCGCTCTACCACTGAGCTACATCCCCACTTTTGCACTCGAGCTGTTTGATGGATGCAAGGAATCCCTGAAACCCAGGGACTGCAAAGTCTCGATCATAATCAATGGAAGGTATTGTTTGAATAAAAGTGAAAGATATGGAAATCGAAGCAAAAAATCCTTCGAGCCGGATTTGAACCAGCGACCTAAGGATGTCTGACTTTATGCTACAGTCCTCCGCTCTACCAACTGAGCTATCGAAGGAGTGGCTGAAGTATCTTTCAGCGCTGTAATTATCTCTCGCTCAAGAAAGGTTGTGGGGGTGGGGATCAGGAGCAGATCGATGAAAATCATGAACATTACCTGCAGCTCCCTCTCAAAGTCACCAGTTCTTAGAGCACACTGTAAGGTACGTCTTATCACCCCAAAGGAGGATTTCAGACCAAAGTTCATGTTCTGTCTTGGCTTGGGGATAAGCAGGGGTGCTCCAAATTTCAATTTTACAGAAAGGAAAGGAACTTTGATACAAAGACCTTGGGCAGCATTGGTGGCAAATGGATGGCTGCGCGGAACCATGAAAGAAATGACAGAAAGTTATGGGAGTCATTACTACGCACCCAGCATCAAGAACGTGCATTTTGGATGCATTTTCAAAAGGAAAGAGAACGGAAAAATCTGTAGATTGAAGGTGATTGAGATAAACAAAATATTCCGTTTTTCTAAAAGCTACTGTAAAGAGTCTCTGGTTTAGAAGAAGAACCCTTACCAATGATCAAGAGAGATGCGACAGATTTCTATCATCAAAGCATTATGGTTGTCAAGATGAATCATCACTTTGATGTCTTCAACAAGTAGGATTCTTTTGATCTATAATCATCAAAAATGAGATAGCCCCACTTCATGGGATTTTTCAAGGCAAACGTCTGACAGATTAAGCGGGGTCCTCATCCCGGTTGGAGGACATATCTCTTCCTTCATCATGATGCCAGCCTAGCTTTCGGCCCAAAATCCAAGGTAAGCATGGCAAAAGTCTGGAGATGCCGGGGATTGAACCCGGGGCCTCATACATGCAAAGCATGCGCTCTACCACTGAGCTACATCCCCACTTCTGCAAGGTTTGACTGTATGATTGGAAACCCTGCATTGAACCGACGGCCACATCACCCCATTCGACTCTGCAGTATACAATGTCAGTCAGGAAAATCCTTCAGCCTTGTACCTGGATGATCTTCATGGTCTTATGTACAGATGCCTATATACAGCCTTCTTAGCGCAGTAGGCAGCGCGTCAGTCTCATAATCTGAAGGTCCTGAGTTCGATCCTCAGAGAGGGCATTTATTTCCTTCTTTTGGAATGCAAAATTCTCCGATTTTCTTGAAATGCGCAAACTATGCCTAGTTCAAAGATTTTTCCAAAGCAAATGTCTGACTATTTAAGTGGGGCTCTCACCCCAACTGCATGACAAACTTCTTCTTTCTGCATGATGGCAGGCTAGCCTTCTGGAAAAAAGCCAAGATAAGGAACAGAGGCTCCTGGAGATGCCGGGGATTGAACCCGGGACCTCATACATGCGAAGCATGCGCTCTACCACTGAGCTACATCCCCACTTTTGCCCTCGAGCTGTTTGATGGATGCAAGGAATCCCTGAAACCCAGGGACTGCAAAGTCTCGATCATAATCAATGGAAGGTATTGTTTGAATAAAAGTGAAATATATGGAAATCGAAGCAAAAAATCCTTCGAGCCGGATTTGAACCAGCGACCTAAGGATGTCTGACTTTATGCTACAGTCCTCCGCTCTACCAACTGAGCTATCGAAGGAGTGGCTGAAGTATCTTTCAGCGCTGTAATTATCTCTCGCTCAAGAAAGGTTGTGGGGGTGGGGATCAGGAGCAGATCGATGAAAATCATGAACATTACCTGCAGCTCCCTCTCAAAGTCACCAGTTCTTAGAGCACACTGTAAGGTACGTCTTATCACCCCAAAGGAGGATTTCAGACCAAAGTTCATGTTCTGTCTTGGCTTGGGGATAAGCAGGGGTGCTCCAAATTTCAATTTTACAGAAAGGAAAGGAACTTTGATACAAAGACCTTGGGCAGCATTGGTGGCAAATGGATGGCTGCGCGGAACCATGAAAGAAATGACAGAAAGTTATGGGAGTCATTACTACGCACCCAGCATCAAGAATGTGCATTTTGGATGCATTTTCAAAAGGAAAGAGAACGGAAAAATCTGTAGATTGAAGGTGATTGAGATAAACAAAATATTCCGTTTTTCTAAAAGCTACTGTAAAGAGTCTCTGGTTTAGAAGAAGAACCCTTACCAATGATCAAGAGAGATGCGACAGATTTCTATCATCAAAGCATTATGGTTGTCAAGATGAATCATCACTTTGATGTCTTCAACAAGTAGGATTCTTTTGATCTATAATCATCAAAAATGAGATAGCCCCATTTCATGGGATTTTTCAAGGCAAACGTCTGACAGATTAAGCGGGGTCCTCATCCCGGTTGGAGGACATATCTCTTCCTTCATCATGATGCCAGCCTAGCTTTCGGCCCAAAATCCAAGGTAAGCATGGCAAAAGTCTGGAGATGCCGGGGATTGAACCCGGGGCCTCATACATGCAAAGCATGCGCTCTACCACTGAGCTACATCCCCACTTCTGCAAGGTTTGACTGTATGATTGGAAACCCTGCATTGAACCGACGGCCACATCACCCCATTCGACTCTGCAGTATACAATGTCAGTCAGGAAAATCCTTCAGCCTTGTACCTGGATGATCTTCATGGTCTTATGTACAGATGCCTATATACAGCCTTCTTAGCGCAGTAGGCAGCGCGTCAGTCTCATAATCTGAAGGTCCTGAGTTCGATCCTCAGAGAGGGCATTTATTTCCTTCTTTTGGAATGCAAAATTCTCCGATTTTCTTGAAATGCGCAAACTATGCCTAGTTCAAAGATTTTTCCAAAGCAAATGTCTGACTATTTAAGTGGGGCTCTCACCCCAACTGCATGACAAACTTCTTCTTTCTGCATGATGGCAGGCTAGCCTTCTGGAAAAAAGCCAAGATAAGGAACAGAGGCTCCTGGAGATGCCGGGGATTGAACCCGGGACCTCATACATGCGAAGCATGCGCTCTACCACTGAGCTACATCCCCACTTTTGCACTCGAGCTGTTTGATGGATGCAAGGAATCCCTGAAACCCAGGGACTGCAAAGTCTCGATCATAATCAATGGAAGGTATTGTTTGAATAAAAGTGAAAGATATGGAAATCGAAGCAAAAAATCCTTCAAGCCGGATTTGAACCAGCGACCTAAGGATGTCTGACTTTATGCTACAGTCCTCCGCTCTACCAACTGAGCTATCGAAGGAGTGGCTGAAGTATCTTTCAGCGCTGTAATTATCTCTCGCTCAAGAAAGGTTATGGGGGTGGGGATCAGGAGCAGATCAATGAAAATCATGAACATTACCTGCAGCTCCCTCTCAAAGTCACCAGTTCTTAGAGCACACTGTAAGGTACGTCTTATCACCCCAAAGGAGGATTTCAGACCAAAGTTCATGTTCTGTCTTGGCTTGGGGATAAGCAGGGGTGCTCCAAATTTCAATTTTACAGAAAGGAAAGGAACTTTGATACAAAGACCTTGGGCAGCATTGGTGGCAAATGGATGGCTGCGCGGAACCATGAAAGAAATGACAGAAAGTTATGGGAGTCATTACTACGCACCCAGCATCAAGAACGTGCATTTTGGATGCATTTTCAAAAGGAAAGAGAACGGAAAAATCTGTAGATTGAAGGTGATTGAGATAAACAAAATATTCCGTTTTTCTAAAAGCTACTGTAAAGAGTCTCTGGTTTAGAAGAAGAACCCTTACCAATGATCAAGAGAGATGCGACAGATTTCTATCATCAAAGCATTATGGTTGTCAAGATGAATCATCACTTTGATGTCTTCAACAAGTAGGATTCTTTTGATCTATAATCATCAAAAATGAGATAGCCCCATTTCATGGGATTTTTCAAGGCAAACGTCTGACAGATTAAGCGGGGTCCTCATCCCGGTTGGAGGACATATCTCTTCCTTCATCATGATGCCAGCCTAGCTTTCGGCCCAAAATCCAAGGTAAGCATGGCAAAAGTCTGGAGATGCCGGGGATTGAACCCGGGGCCTCATACATGCAAAGCATGCGCTCTACCACTGAGCTACATCCCCACTTCTGCAAGGTTTGACTGTATGATTGGAAACCCTGCATTGAACCGACGGCCACATCACCCCATTCGACTCTGCAGTATACAATGTCAGTCAGGAAAATCCTTCAGCCTTGTACCTGGATGATCTTCATGGTCTTATGTACAGATGCCTATATACAGCCTTCTTAGCGCAGTAGGCAGCGCGTCAGTCTCATAATCTGAAGGTCCTGAGTTCGATCCTCAGAGAGGGCATTTATTTCCTTCTTTTGGAATGCAAAATTCTCCGATTTTCTTGAAATGCGCAAACTATGCCTAGTTCAAAGATTTTTCCAAAGCAAATGTCTGACTATTTAAGTGGGGCTCTCACCCCAACTGCATGACAAACTTCTTCTTTCTGCATGATGGCAGGCTAGCCTTCTGGAAAAAAGCCAAGATAAGGAACAGAGGCTCCTGGAGATGCCGGGGATTGAACCCGGGACCTCATACATGCGAAGCATGCGCTCTACCACTGAGCTACATCCCCACTTTTGCACTCGAGCTGTTTGATGGATGCAAGGAATCCCTGAAACCCAGGGACTGCAAAGTCTCGATCATAATCAATGGAAGGTATTGTTTGAATAAAAGTGAAAGATATGGAAATCGAAGCAAAAAATCCTTCAAGCCGGATTTGAACCAGCGACCTAAGGATGTCTGACTTTATGCTACAGTCCTCCGCTCTACCAACTGAGCTATCGAAGGAGTGGCTGAAGTATCTTTCAGCGCTGTAATTATCTCTCGCTCAAGAAAGGTTATGGGGGTGGGGATCAGGAGCAGATCAATGAAAATCATGAACATTACCTGCAGCTCCCTCTCAAAGTCACCAGTTCTTAGAGCACACTGTAAGGTACATCTTATCACCCCAAAGGAGGATTTCAGACCAAAGTTCATGTTCTGTCTTGGCTTGGGGATAAGCAGGGGTGCTCCAAATTTCAATTTTACAGAAAGGAAAGGAACTTTGATACAAAGACCTTGGGCAGCATTGGTGGCAAATGGATGGCTGCGCGGAACCATGAAAGAAATGACAGAAAGTTATGGGAGTCATTACTACGCACCCAGCATCAAGAACGTGCATTTTGGATGCATTTTCAAAAGGAAAGAGAACGGAAAAATCTGTAGATTGAAGGTGATTGAGATAAACAAAATATTCCGTTTTTCTAAAAGCTACTGTAAAGAGTCTCTGGTTTAGAAGAAGAACCCTTACCAATGATCAAGAGAGATGCGACAGATTTCTATCATCAAAGCATTATGGTTGTCAAGATGAATCATCACTTTGATGTCTTCAACAAGTAGGATTCTTTTGATCTATAATCATCAAAAATGAGATAGCCCCATTTCATGGGATTTTTCAAGGCAAACGTCTGACAGATTAAGCGGGGTCCTCATCCCGGTTGGAGGACATATCTCTTCCTTCATCATGATGCCAGCCTAGCTTTCGGCCCAAAATCCAAGGTAAGCATGGCAAAAGTCTGGAGATGCCGGGGATTGAACCCGGGGCCTCATACATGCAAAGCATGCGCTCTACCACTGAGCTACATCCCCACTTCTGCAAGGTTTGACTGTATGATTGGAAACCCTGCATTGAACCGACGGCCACATCACCCCATTCGACTCTGCAGTATACAATGTCAGTCAGGAAAATCCTTCAGCCTTGTACCTGGATGATCTTCATGGTCTTATGTACAGATGCCTATATACAGTCTTCTTAGCGCAGTAGGCAGCGCGTCAGTCTCATAATCTGAAGGTCCTGAGTTCGATCCTCAGAGAGGGCATTTATTTCCTTCTTTTGGAATGCAAAATTCTCCGATTTTCTTGAAATGCGCAAACTATGCCTAGTTCAAAGATTTTTCCAAAGCAAATGTCTGACTATTTAAGTGGGGCTCTCACCCCAACTGCATGACAAACTTCTTCTTTCTGCATGATGGCAGGCTAGCCTTCTGGAAAAAAGCCAAGATAAGGAACAGAGGCTCCTGGAGATGCCGGGGATTGAACCCGGGACCTCATACATGCGAAGCATGCGCTCTACCACTGAGCTACATCCCCACTTTTGCCCTCGAGCTGTTTGATGGATGCAAGGAATCCCTGAAACCCAGGGACTGCAAAGTCTCGATCATAATCAATGGAAGGTATTGTTTGAATAAAAGTGAAATATATGGAAATCGAAGCAAAAAATCCTTCGAGCTGAATTTGAACCAGCGACCTAAGGATGTCTGACTTTATGCTACAGTCCTCCGCTCTACCAACTGAGCTATCGAAGGAGTGGCTGAAGTATCTTTCAGCGCTGTAATTATCTCTCGCTCAAGAAAGGTTGTGGGGGTGGGGATCAGGAGCAGATCGATGAAAATCATGAACATTACCTGCAGCTCCCTCTCAAAGTCACCAGTTCTTAGAGCACACTGTAAGGTACATCTTATCACCCCAAAGGAGGATTTCAGACCAAAGTTCATGTTCTGTCTTGGCTTGGGGATAAGCAGGGGTGCTCCAAATTTCAATTTTACAGAAAGGAAAGGAACTTTGATACAAAGACCTTGGGCAGCATTGGTGGCAAATGGATGGCTGCGCGGAACCATGAAAGAAATGACAGAAAGTTATGGGAGTCATTACTACGCACCCAGCATCAAGAACGTGCATTTTGGATGCATTTTCAAAAGGAAAGAGAACGGAAAAATCTGTAGATTGAAGGTGATTGAGATAAACAAAATATTCCGTTTTTCTAAAAGCTACTGTAAAGAGTCTCTGGTTTAGAAGAAGAACCCTTACCAATGATCAAGAGAGATGCGACAGATTTCTATCATCAAAGCATTATGGTTGTCAAGATGAATCATCACTTTGATGTCTTCAACAAGTAGGATTCTTTTGATCTATAATCATCAAAAATGAGATAGCCCCATTTCATGGGATTTTTCAAGGCAAACGTCTGACAGATTAAGCGGGGTCCTCATCCCGGTTGGAGGACATATCTCTTCCTTCATCATGATGCCAGCCTAGCTTTCGGCCCAAAATCCAAGGTAAGCATGGCAAAAGTCTGGAGATGCCGGGGATTGAACCCGGGGCCTCATACATGCAAAGCATGCGCTCTACCACTGAGCTACATCCCCACTTCTGCAAGGTTTGACTGTATGATTGGAAACCCTGCATTGAACCGACGGCCACATCACCCCATTCGACTCTGCAGTATACAATGTCAGTCAGGAAAATCCTTCAGCCTTGTACCTGGATGATCTTCATGGTCTTATGTACAGATGCCTATATACAGCCTTCTTAGCGCAGTAGGCAGCGCGTCAGTCTCATAATCTGAAGGTCCTGAGTTCGATCCTCAGAGAGGGCATTTATTTCCTTCTTTTGGAATGCAAAATTCTCCGATTTTCTTGAAATGCGCAAACTATGCCTAGTTCAAAGATTTTTCCAAAGCAAATGTCTGACTATTTAAGTGGGGCTCTCACCCCAACTGCATGACAAACTTCTTCTTTCTGCATGATGGCAGGCTAGCCTTCTGGAAAAAAGCCAAGATAAGGAACAGAGGCTCCTGGAGATGCCGGGGATTGAACCCGGGACCTCATACATGCGAAGCATGCGCTCTACCACTGAGCTACATCCCCACTTTTGCACTCGAGCTGTTTGATGGATGCAAGGAATCCCTGAAACCCAGGGACTGCAAAGTCTCGATCATAATCAATGGAAGGTATTGTTTGAATAAAAGTGAAAGATATGGAAATCGAAGCAAAAAATCCTTCAAGCCGGATTTGAACCAGCGACCTAAGGATGTCTGACTTTATGCTACAGTCCTCCGCTCTACCAACTGAGCTATCGAAGGAGTGGCTGAAGTATCTTTCAGCGCTGTAATTATCTCTCGCTCAAGAAAGGTTATGGGGGTGGGGATCAGGAGCAGATCGATGAAAATCATGAACATTACCTGCAGCTCCCTCTCAAAGTCACCAGTTCTTAGAGCACACTGTAAGGTACGTCTTATCACCCCAAAGGAGGATTTCAGACCAAAGTTCATGTTCTGTCTTGGCTTGGGGATAAGCAGGGGTGCTCCAAATTTCAATTTTACAGAAAGGAAAGGAACTTTGATACAAAGACCTTGGGCAGCATTGGTGGCAAATGGATGGCTGCGCGGAACCATGAAAGAAATGACAGAAAGTTATGGGAGTCATTACTACGCACCCAGCATCAAGAACGTGCATTTTGGATGCATTTTCAAAAGGAAAGAGAACGGAAAAATCTGTAGATTGAAGGTGATTGAGATAAACAAAATATTCCGTTTTTCTAAAAGCTACTGTAAAGAGTCTCTGGTTTAGAAGAAGAACCCTTACCAATGATCAAGAGAGATGCGACAGATTTCTATCATCAAAGCATTATGGTTGTCAAGATGAATCATCACTTTGATGTCTTCAACAAGTAGGATTCTTTTGATCTATAATCATCAAAAATGAGATAGCCCCATTTCATGGGATTTTTCAAGGCAAACGTCTGACAGATTAAGCGGGGTCCTCATCCCGGTTGGAGGACATATCTCTTCCTTCATCATGATGCCAGCCTAGCTTTCGGCCCAAAATCCAAGGTAAGCATGGCAAAAGTCTGGAGATGCCGGGGATTGAACCCGGGGCCTCATACATGCAAAGCATGCGCTCTACCACTGAGCTACATCCCCACTTCTGCAAGGTTTGACTGTATGATTGGAAACCCTGCATTGAACCGACGGCCACATCACCCCATTCGACTCTGCAGTATACAATGTCAGTCAGGAAAATCCTTCAGCCTTGTACCTGGATGATCTTCATGGTCTTATGTACAGATGCCTATATACAGCCTTCTTAGCGCAGTAGGCAGCGCGTCAGTCTCATAATCTGAAGGTCCTGAGTTCGATCCTCAGAGAGGGCATTTATTTCCTTCTTTTGGAATGCAAAATTCTCCGATTTTCTTGAAATGCGCCAACTATGCCTAGTTCAAAGATTTTTCCAAAGCAAATGTCTGACTATTTAAGTGGGGCTCTCACCCCAACTGCATGACAAACTTCTTCTTTCTGCATGATGGCAGGCTAGCCTTCTGGAAAAAAGCCAAGATAAGGAACAGAGGCTCCTGGAGATGCCGGGGATTGAACCCGGGACCTCATACATGCGAAGCATGCGCTCTACCACTGAGCTACATCCCCACTTTTGCACTCGAGCTGTTTGATGGATGCAAGGAATCCCTGAAACCCAGGGACTGCAAAGTCTCGATCATAATCAATGGAAGGTATTGTTTGAATAAAAGTGAAAGATATGGAAATCGAAGCAAAAAATCCTTCGAGCCGGATTTGAACCAGCGACCTAAGGATGTCTGACTTTATGCTACAGTCCTCCGCTCTACCAACTGAGCTATCGAAGGAGTGGCTGAAGTATCTTTCAGCGCTGTAATTATCTCTCGCTCAAGAAAGGTTGTGGGGGTGGGGATCAGGAGCAGATCGATGAAAATCATGAACATTACCTGCAGCTCCCTCTCAAAGTCACCAGTTCTTAGAGCACACTGTAAGGTACGTCTTATCACCCCAAAGGAGGATTTCAGACCAAAGTTCATGTTCTGTCTTGGCTTGGGGATAAGCAGGGGTGCTCCAAATTTCAATTTTACAGAAAGGAAAGGAACTTTGATACAAAGACCTTGGGCAGCATTGGTGGCAAATGGATGGCTGCGCGGAACCATGAAAGAAATGACAGAAAGTTATGGGAGTCATTACTACGCACCCAGCATCAAGAACGTGCATTTTGGATGCATTTTCAAAAGGAAAGAGAACGGAAAAATCTGTAGATTGAAGGTGATTGAGATAAACAAAATATTCCGTTTTTCTAAAAGCTACTGTAAAGAGTCTCTGGTTTAGAAGAAGAACCCTTACCAATGATCAAGAGAGATGCGACAGATTTCTATCATCAAAGCATTATGGTTGTCAAGATGAATCATCACTTTGATGTCTTCAACAAGTAGGATTCTTTTGATCTATAATCATCAAAAATGAGATAGCCCCACTTCATGGGATTTTTCAAGGCAAACGTCTGACAGATTAAGCGGGGTCCTCATCCCGGTTGGAGGACATATCTCTTCCTTCATCATGATGCCAGCCTAGCTTTCGGCCCAAAATCCAAGGTAAGCATGGCAAAAGTCTGGAGATGCCGGGGATTGAACCCGGGGCCTCATACATGCAAAGCATGCGCTCTACCACTGAGCTACATCCCCACTTCTGCAAGGTTTGACTGTATGATTGGAAACCCTGCATTGAACCGACGGCCACATCACCCCATTCGACTCTGCAGTATACAATGTCAGTCAGGAAAATCCTTCAGCCTTGTACCTGGATGATCTTCATGGTCTTATGTACAGATGCCTATATACAGCCTTCTTAGCGCAGTAGGCAGCGCGTCAGTCTCATAATCTGAAGGTCCTGAGTTCGATCCTCAGAGAGGGCATTTATTTCCTTCTTTTGGAATGCAAAATTCTCCGATTTTCTTGAAATGCGCAAACTATGCCTAGTTCAAAGATTTTTCCAAAGCAAATGTCTGACTATTTAAGTGGGGCTCTCACCCCAACTGCATGACAAACTTCTTCTTTCTGCATGATGGCAGGCTAGCCTTCTGGAAAAAAGCCAAGATAAGGAACAGAGGCTCCTGGAGATGCCGGGGATTGAACCCGGGACCTCATACATGCGAAGCATGCGCTCTACCACTGAGCTACATCCCCACTTTTGCCCTCGAGCTGTTTGATGGATGCAAGGAATCCCTGAAACCCAGGGACTGCAAAGTCTCGATCATAATCAATGGAAGGTATTGTTTGAATAAAAGTGAAATATATGGAAATCGAAGCAAAAAATCCTTCGAGCCGGATTTGAACCAGCGACCTAAGGATGTCTGACTTTATGCTACAGTCCTCCGCTCTACCAACTGAGCTATCGAAGGAGTGGCTGAAGTATCTTTCAGCGCTGTAATTATCTCTCGCTCAAGAAAGGTTGTGGGGGTGGGGATCAGGAGCAGATCGATGAAAATCATGAACATTACCTGCAGCTCCCTCTCAAAGTCACCAGTTCTTAGAGCACACTGTAAGGTACGTCTTATCACCCCAAAGGAGGATTTCAGACCAAAGTTCATGTTCTGTCTTGGCTTGGGGATAAGCAGGGGTGCTCCAAATTTCAATTTTACAGAAAGGAAAGGAACTTTGATACAAAGACCTTGGGCAGCATTGGTGGCAAATGGATGGCTGCGCGGAACCATGAAAGAAATGACAGAAAGTTATGGGAGTCATTACTACGCACCCAGCATCAAGAATGTGCATTTTGGATGCATTTTCAAAAGGAAAGAGAACGGAAAAATCTGTAGATTGAAGGTGATTGAGATAAACAAAATATTCCGTTTTTCTAAAAGCTACTGTAAAGAGTCTCTGGTTTAGAAGAAGAACCCTTACCAATGATCAAGAGAGATGCGACAGATTTCTATCATCAAAGCATTATGGTTGTCAAGATGAATCATCACTTTGATGTCTTCAACAAGTAGGATTCTTTTGATCTATAATCATCAAAAATGAGATAGCCCCATTTCATGGGATTTTTCAAGGCAAACGTCTGACAGATTAAGCGGGGTCCTCATCCCGGTTGGAGGACATATCTCTTCCTTCATCATGATGCCAGCCTAGCTTTCGGCCCAAAATCCAAGGTAAGCATGGCAAAAGTCTGGAGATGCCGGGGATTGAACCCGGGGCCTCATACATGCAAAGCATGCGCTCTACCACTGAGCTACATCCCCACTTCTGCAAGGTTTGACTGTATGATTGGAAACCCTGCATTGAACCGACGGCCACATCACCCCATTCGACTCTGCAGTATACAATGTCAGTCAGGAAAATCCTTCAGCCTTGTACCTGGATGATCTTCATGGTCTTATGTACAGATGCCTATATACAGCCTTCTTAGCGCAGTAGGCAGCGCGTCAGTCTCATAATCTGAAGGTCCTGAGTTCGATCCTCAGAGAGGGCATTTATTTCCTTCTTTTGGAATGCAAAATTCTCCGATTTTCTTGAAATGCGCAAACTATGCCTAGTTCAAAGATTTTTCCAAAGCAAATGTCTGACTATTTAAGTGGGGCTCTCACCCCAACTGCATGACAAACTTCTTCTTTCTGCATGATGGCAGGCTAGCCTTCTGGAAAAAAGCCAAGATAAGGAACAGAGGCTCCTGGAGATGCCGGGGATTGAACCCGGGACCTCATACATGCGAAGCATGCGCTCTACCACTGAGCTACATCCCCACTTTTGCACTCGAGCTGTTTGATGGATGCAAGGAATCCCTGAAACCCAGGGACTGCAAAGTCTCGATCATAATCAATGGAAGGTATTGTTTGAATAAAAGTGAAAGATATGGAAATCGAAGCAAAAAATCCTTCGAGCCGGATTTGAACCAGCGACCTAAGGATGTCTGACTTTATGCTACAGTCCTCCGCTCTACCAACTGAGCTATCGAAGGAGTGGCTGAAGTATCTTTCAGCGCTGTAATTATCTCTCGCTCAAGAAAGGTTGTGGGGGTGGGGATCAGGAGCAGATCGATGAAAATCATGAACATTACCTGCAGCTCCCTCTCAAAGTCACCAGTTCTTAGAGCACACTGTAAGGTACGTCTTATCACCCCAAAGGAGGATTTCAGACCAAAGTTCATGTTCTGTCTTGGCTTGGGGATAAGCAGGGGTGCTCCAAATTTCAATTTTACAGAAAGGAAAGGAACTTTGATACAAAGACCTTGGGCAGCATTGGTGGCAAATGGATGGCTGCGCGGAACCATGAAAGAAATGACAGAAAGTTATGGGAGTCATTACTACGCACCCAGCATCAAGAACGTGCATTTTGGATGCATTTTCAAAAGGAAAGAGAACGGAAAAATCTGTAGATTGAAGGTGATTGAGATAAACAAAATATTCCGTTTTTCTAAAAGCTACTGTAAAGAGTCTCTGGTTTAGAAGAAGAACCCTTACCAATGATCAAGAGAGATGCGACAGATTTCTATCATCAAAGCATTATGGTTGTCAAGATGAATCATCACTTTGATGTCTTCAACAAGTAGGATTCTTTTGATCTATAATCATCAAAAATGAGATAGCCCCACTTCATGGGATTTTTCAAGGCAAACGTCTGACAGATTAAGCGGGGTCCTCATCCCGGTTGGAGGACATATCTCTTCCTTCATCATGATGCCAGCCTAGCTTTCGGCCCAAAATCCAAGGTAAGCATGGCAAAAGTCTGGAGATGCCGGGGATTGAACCCGGGGCCTCATACATGCAAAGCATGCGCTCTACCACTGAGCTACATCCCCACTTCTGCAAGGTTTGACTGTATGATTGGAAACCCTGCATTGAACCGACGGCCACATCACCCCATTCGACTCTGCAGTATACAATGTCAGTCAGGAAAATCCTTCAGCCTTGTACCTGGATGATCTTCATGGTCTTATGTACAGATGCCTATATACAGCCTTCTTAGCGCAGTAGGCAGCGCGTCAGTCTCATAATCTGAAGGTCCTGAGTTCGATCCTCAGAGAGGGCATTTATTTCCTTCTTTTGGAATGCAAAATTCTCCGATTTTCTTGAAATGCGCAAACTATGCCTAGTTCAAAGATTTTTCCAAAGCAAATGTCTGACTATTTAAGTGGGGCTCTCACCCCAACTGCATGACAAACTTCTTCTTTCTGCATGATGGCAGGCTAGCCTTCTGGAAAAAAGCCAAGATAAGGAACAGAGGCTCCTGGAGATGCCGGGGATTGAACCCGGGACCTCATACATGCGAAGCATGCGCTCTACCACTGAGCTACATCCCCACTTTTGCCCTCGAGCTGTTTGATGGATGCAAGGAATCCCTGAAACCCAGGGACTGCAAAGTCTCGATCATAATCAATGGAAGGTATTGTTTGAATAAAAGTGAAATATATGGAAATCGAAGCAAAAAATCCTTCGAGCCGGATTTGAACCAGCGACCTAAGGATGTCTGACTTTATGCTACAGTCCTCCGCTCTACCAACTGAGCTATCGAAGGAGTGGCTGAAGTATCTTTCAGCGCTGTAATTATCTCTCGCTCAAGAAAGGTTGTGGGGGTGGGGATCAGGAGCAGATCGATGAAAATCATGAACATTACCTGCAGCTCCCTCTCAAAGTCACCAGTTCTTAGAGCACACTGTAAGGTACGTCTTATCACCCCAAAGGAGGATTTCAGACCAAAGTTCATGTTCTGTCTTGGCTTGGGGATAAGCAGGGGTGCTCTAAATTTCAATTTTACAGAAAGGAAAGGAACTTTGATACAAAGACCTTGGGCAGCATTGGTGGCAAATGGATGGCTGCGCGGAACCATGAAAGAAATGACAGAAAGTTATGGGAGTCATTACTACGCACCCAGCATCAAGAACGTGCATTTTGGATGCATTTTCAAAAGGATAGAGAACGGAAAAATCTGTAGATTGAAGGTGATTGAGATAAACAAAATATTCCGTTTTTCTAAAAGCTACTGTAAAGAGTCTCTGGTTTAGAAGAAGAACCCTTACCAATGATCAAGAGAGATGCGACAGATTTCTATCATCAAAGCATTATGGTTGTCAAGATGAATCATCACTTTGATGTCTTCAACAAGTAGGATTCTTTTGATCTATAATCATCAAAAATGAGATAGCCCCATTTCATGGGATTTTTCAAGGCAAACGTCTGACAGATTAAGCGGGGTCCTCATCCCGGTTGGAGGACATATCTCTTCCTTCATCATGATGCCAGCCTAGCTTTCGGCCCAAAATCCAAGGTAAGCATGGCAAAAGTCTGGAGATGCCGGGGATTGAACCCGGGGCCTCATACATGCAAAGCATGCGCTCTACCACTGAGCTACATCCCCACTTCTGCAAGGTTTGACTGTATGATTGGAAACCCTGCATTGAACCGACGGCCACATCACCCCATTCGACTCTGCAGTATACAATGTCAGTCAGGAAAATCCTTCAGCCTTGTACCTGGATGATCTTCATGGTCTTATGTACAGATGCCTATATACAGCCTTCTTAGCGCAGTAGGCAGCGCGTCAGTCTCATAATCTGAAGGTCCTGAGTTCGATCCTCAGAGAGGGCATTTATTTCCTTCTTTTGGAATGCAAAATTCTCCGATTTTCTTGAAATGCGCAAACTATGCCTAGTTCAAAGATTTTTCCAAAGCAAATGTCTGACTATTTAAGTGGGGCTCTCACCCCAACTGCATGACAAACTTCTTCTTTCTGCATGATGGCAGGCTAGCCTTCTGGAAAAAAGCCAAGATAAGGAACAGAGGCTCCTGGAGATGCCGGGGATTGAACCCGGGACCTCATACATGCGAAGCATGCGCTCTACCACTGAGCTACATCCCCACTTTTGCACTCGAGCTGTTTGATGGATGCAAGGAATCCCTGAAACCCAGGGACTGCAAAGTCTCGATCATAATCAATGGAAGGTATTGTTTGAATAAAAGTGAAAGATATGGAAATCGAAGCAAAAAATCCTTCGAGCCGGATTTGAACCAGCGACCTAAGGATGTCTGACTTTATGCTACAGTCCTCCGCTCTACCAACTGAGCTATCGAAGGAGTGGCTGAAGTATCTTTCAGCGCTGTAATTATCTCTCGCTCAAGAAAGGTTGTGGGGGTGGGGATCAGGAGCAGATCGATGAAAATCATGAACATTACCTGCAGCTCCCTCTCAAAGTCACCAGTTCTTAGAGCACACTGTAAGGTACGTCTTATCACCCCAAAGGAGGATTTCAGACCAAAGTTCATGTTCTGTCTTGGCTTGGGGATAAGCAGGGGTGCTCCAAATTTCAATTTTACAGAAAGGAAAGGAACTTTGATACAAAGACCTTGGGCAGCATTGGTGGCAAATGGATGGCTGCGCGGAACCATGAAAGAAATGACAGAAAGTTATGGGAGTCATTACTACGCACCCAGCATCAAGAACGTGCATTTTGGATGCATTTTCAAAAGGAAAGAGAACGGAAAAATCTGTAGATTGAAGGTGATTGAGATAAACAAAATATTCCGTTTTTCTAAAAGCTACTGTAAAGAGTCTCTGGTTTAGAAGAAGAACCCTTACCAATGATCAAGAGAGATGCGACAGATTTCTATCATCAAAGCATTATGGTTGTCAAGATGAATCATCACTTTGATGTCTTCAACAAGTAGGATTCTTTTGATCTATAATCATCAAAAATGAGATAGCCCCATTTCATGGGATTTTTCAAGGCAAACGTCTGACAGATTAAGCGGGGTCCTCATCCCGGTTGGAGGACATATCTCTTCCTTCATCATGATGCCAGCCTAGCTTTCGGCCCAAAATCCAAGGTAAGCATGGCAAAAGTCTGGAGATGCCGGGGATTGAACCCGGGGCCTCATACATGCAAAGCATGCGCTCTACCACTGAGCTACATCCCCACTTCTGCAAGGTTTGACTGTATGATTGGAAACCCTGCATTGAACCGACGGCCACATCACCCCATTCGACTCTGCAGTATACAATGTCAGTCAGGAAAATCCTTCAGCCTTGTACCTGGATGATCTTCATGGTCTTATGTACAGATGCCTATATACAGCCTTCTTAGCGCAGTAGGCAGCGCGTCAGTCTCATAATCTGAAGGTCCTGAGTTCGATCCTCAGAGAGGGCATTTATTTCCTTCTTTTGGAATGCAAAATTCTCCGATTTTCTTGAAATGCGCAAACTATGCCTAGTTCAAAGATTTTTCCAAAGCAAATGTCTGACTATTTAAGTGGGGCTCTCACCCCAACTGCATGACAAACTTCTTCTTTCTGCATGATGGCAGGCTAGCCTTCTGGAAAAAAGCCAAGATAAGGAACAGAGGCTCCTGGAGATGCCGGGGATTGAACCCGGGACCTCATACATGCGAAGCATGCGCTCTACCACTGAGCTACATCCCCACTTTTGCACTCGAGCTGTTTGATGGATGCAAGGAATCCCTGAAACCCAGGGACTGCAAAGTCTCGATCATAATCAATGGAAGGTATTGTTTGAATAAAAGTGAAAGATATGGAAATCGAAGCAAAAAATCCTTCAAGCCGGATTTGAACCAGCGACCTAAGGATGTCTGACTTTATGCTACAGTCCTCCGCTCTACCAACTGAGCTATCGAAGGAGTGGCTGAAGTATCTTTCAGCGCTGTAATTATCTCTCGCTCAAGAAAGGTTATGGGGGTGGGGATCAGGAGCAGATCGATGAAAATCATGAACATTACCTGCAGCTCCCTCTCAAAGTCACCAGTTCTTAGAGCACACTGTAAGGTACGTCTTATCACCCCAAAGGAGGATTTCAGACCAAAGTTCATGTTCTGTCTTGGCTTGGGGATAAGCAGGGGTGCTCCAAATTTCAATTTTACAGAAAGGAAAGGAACTTTGATACAAAGACCTTGGGCAGCATTGGTGGCAAATGGATGGCTGCGCGGAACCATGAAAGAAATGACAGAAAGTTATGGGAGTCATTACTACGCACCCAGCATCAAGAACGTGCATTTTGGATGCATTTTCAAAAGGAAAGAGAACGGAAAAATCTGTAGATTGAAGGTGATTGAGATAAACAAAATATTCCGTTTTTCTAAAAGCTACTGTAAAGAGTCTCTGGTTTAGAAGAAGAACCCTTACCAATGATCAAGAGAGATGCGACAGATTTCTATCATCAAAGCATTATGGTTGTCAAGATGAATCATCACTTTGATGTCTTCAACAAGTAGGATTCTTTTGATCTATAATCATCAAAAATGAGATAGCCCCATTTCATGGGATTTTTCAAGGCAAACGTCTGACAGATTAAGCGGGGTCCTCATCCCGGTTGGAGGACATATCTCTTCCTTCATCATGATGCCAGCCTAGCTTTCGGCCCAAAATCCAAGGTAAGCATGGCAAAAGTCTGGAGATGCCGGGGATTGAACCCGGGGCCTCATACATGCAAAGCATGCGCTCTACCACTGAGCTACATCCCCACTTCTGCAAGGTTTGACTGTATGATTGGAAACCCTGCATTGAACCGACGGCCACATCACCCCATTCGACTCTGCAGTATACAATGTCAGTCAGGAAAATCCTTCAGCCTTGTACCTGGATGATCTTCATGGTCTTATGTACAGATGCCTATATACAGCCTTCTTAGCGCAGTAGGCAGCGCGTCAGTCTCATAATCTGAAGGTCCTGAGTTCGATCCTCAGAGAGGGCATTTATTTCCTTCTTTTGGAATGCAAAATTCTCCGATTTTCTTGAAATGCGCAAACTATGCCTAGTTCAAAGATTTTTCCAAAGCAAATGTCTGACTATTTAAGTGGGGCTCTCACCCCAACTGCATGACAAACTTCTTCTTTCTGCATGATGGCAGGCTAGCCTTCTGGAAAAAAGCCAAGATAAGGAACAGAGGCTCCTGGAGATGCCGGGGATTGAACCCGGGACCTCATACATGCGAAGCATGCGCTCTACCACTGAGCTACATCCCCACTTTTGCACTCGAGCTGTTTGATGGATGCAAGGAATCCCTGAAACCCAGGGACTGCAAAGTCTCGATCATAATCAATGGAAGGTATTGTTTGAATAAAAGTGAAAGATATGGAAATCGAAGCAAAAAATCCTTCGAGCCGGATTTGAACCAGCGACCTAAGGATGTCTGACTTTATGCTACAGTCCTCCGCTCTACCAACTGAGCTATCGAAGGAGTGGCTGAAGTATCTTTCAGCGCTGTAATTATCTCTCGCTCAAGAAAGGTTGTGGGGGTGGGGATCAGGAGCAGATCGATGAAAATCATGAACATTACCTGCAGCTCCCTCTCAAAGTCACCAGTTCTTAGAGCACACTGTAAGGTACGTCTTATCACCCCAAAGGAGGATTTCAGACCAAAGTTCATGTTCTGTCTTGGCTTGGGGATAAGCAGGGGTGCTCCAAATTTCAATTTTACAGAAAGGAAAGGAACTTTGATACAAAGACCTTGGGCAGCATTGGTGGCAAATGGATGGCTGCGCGGAACCATGAAAGAAATGACAGAAAGTTATGGGAGTCATTACTACGCACCCAGCATCAAGAACGTGCATTTTGGATGCATTTTCAAAAGGAAAGAGAACGGAAAAATCTGTAGATTGAAGGTGATTGAGATAAACAAAATATTCCGTTTTTCTAAAAGCTACTGTAAAGAGTCTCTGGTTTAGAAGAAGAACCCTTACCAATGATCAAGAGAGATGCGACAGATTTCTATCATCAAAGCATTATGGTTGTCAAGATGAATCATCACTTTGATGTCTTCAACAAGTAGGATTCTTTTGATCTATAATCATCAAAAATGAGATAGCCCCATTTCATGGGATTTTTCAAGGCAAACGTCTGACAGATTAAGCGGGGTCCTCATCCCGGTTGGAGGACATATCTCTTCCTTCATCATGATGCCAGCCTAGCTTTCGGCCCAAAATCCAAGGTAAGCATGGCAAAAGTCTGGAGATGCCGGGGATTGAACCCGGGGCCTCATACATGCAAAGCATGCGCTCTACCACTGAGCTACATCCCCACTTCTGCAAGGTTTTACTGTATGATTGGAAACCCTGCATTGAACCGACGGCCACATCACCCCATTCGACTCTGCAGTATACAATGTCAGTCAGGAAAATCCTTCAGCCTTGTACCTGGATGATCTTCATGGTCTTATGTACAGATGCCTATATACAGTCTTCTTAGCGCAGTAGGCAGCGCGTCAGTCTCATAATCTGAAGGTCCTGAGTTCGATCCTCAGAGAGGGCATTTATTTCCTTCTTTTGGAATGCAAAATTCTCCGATTTTCTTGAAATGCGCAAACTATGCCTAGTTCAAAGATTTTTCCAAAGCAAATGTCTGACTATTTAAGTGGGGCTCTCACCCCAACTGCATGACAAACTTCTTCTTTCTGCATGATGGCAGGCTAGCCTTCTGGAAAAAAGCCAAGATAAGGAACAGAGGCTCCTGGAGATGCCGGGGATTGAACCCGGGACCTCATACATGCGAAGCATGCGCTCTACCACTGAGCTACATCCCCACTTTTGCCCTCGAGCTGTTTGATGGATGCAAGGAATCCCTGAAACCCAGGGACTGCAAAGTCTCGATCATAATCAATGGAAGGTATTGTTTGAATAAAAGTGAAATATATGGAAATCGAAGCAAAAAATCCTTCGAGCCGGATTTGAACCAGCGACCTAAGGATGTCTGACTTTATGCTACAGTCCTCCGCTCTACCAACTGAGCTATCGAAGGAGTGGCTGAAGTATCTTTCAGCGCTGTAATTATCTCTCGCTCAAGAAAGGTTGTGGGGGTGGGGATCAGGAGCAGATCGATGAAAATCATGAACATTACCTGCAGCTCCCTCTCAAAGTCACCAGTTCTTAGAGCACACTGTAAGGTACGTCTTATCACCCCAAAGGAGGATTTCAGACCAAAGTTCATGTTCTGTCTTGGCTTGGGGATAAGCAGGGGTGCTCCAAATTTCAATTTTACAGAAAGGAAAGGAACTTTGATACAAAGACCTTGGGCAGCATTGGTGGCAAATGGATGGCTGCGCGGAACCATGAAAGAAATGACAGAAAGTTATGGGAGTCATTACTACGCACCCAGCATCAAGAACGTGCATTTTGGATGCATTTTCAAAAGGAAAGAGAACGGAAAAATCTGTAGATTGAAGGTGATTGAGATAAACAAAATATTCCGTTTTTCTAAAAGCTACTGTAAAGAGTCTCTGGTTTAGAAGAAGAACCCTTACCAATGATCAAGAGAGATGCGACAGATTTCTATCATCAAAGCATTATGGTTGTCAAGATGAATCATCACTTTGATGTCTTCAACAAGTAGGATTCTTTTGATCTATAATCATCAAAAATGAGATAGCCCCATTTCATGGGATTTTTCAAGGCAAACGTCTGACAGATTAAGCGGGGTCCTCATCCCGGTTGGAGGACATATCTCTTCCTTCATCATGATGCCAGCCTAGCTTTCGGCCCAAAATCCAAGGTAAGCATGGCAAAAGTCTGGAGATGCCGGGGATTGAACCCGGGGCCTCATACATGCAAAGCATGCGCTCTACCACTGAGCTACATCCCCACTTCTGCAAGGTTTTACTGTATGATTGGAAACCCTGCATTGAACCGACGGCCACATCACCCCATTCGACTCTGCAGTATACAATGTCAGTCAGGAAAATCCTTCAGCCTTGTACCTGGATGATCTTCATGGTCTTATGTACAGATGCCTATATACAGTCTTCTTAGCGCAGTAGGCAGCGCGTCAGTCTCATAATCTGAAGGTCCTGAGTTCGATCCTCAGAGAGGGCATTTATTTCCTTCTTTTGGAATGCAAAATTCTCCGATTTTCTTGAAATGCGCAAACTATGCCTAGTTCAAAGATTTTTCCAAAGCAAATGTCTGACTATTTAAGTGGGGCTCTCACCCCAACTGCATGACAAACTTCTTCTTTCTGCATGATGGCAGGCTAGCCTTCTGGAAAAAAGCCAAGATAAGGAACAGAGGCTCCTGGAGATGCCGGGGATTGAACCCGGGACCTCATACATGCGAAGCATGCGCTCTACCACTGAGCTACATCCCCACTTTTGCCCTCGAGCTGTTTGATGGATGCAAGGAATCCCTGAAACCCAGGGACTGCAAAGTCTCGATCATAATCAATGGAAGGTATTGTTTGAATAAAAGTGAAATATATGGAAATCGAAGCAAAAAATCCTTCGAGCCGGATTTGAACCAGCGACCTAAGGATGTCTGACTTTATGCTACAGTCCTCCGCTCTACCAACTGAGCTATCGAAGGAGTGGCTGAAGTATCTTTCAGCGCTGTAATTATCTCTCGCTCAAGAAAGGTTGTGGGGGTGGGGATCAGGAGCAGATCGATGAAAATCATGAACATTACCTGCAGCTCCCTCTCAAAGTCACCAGTTCTTAGAGCACACTGTAAGGTACGTCTTATCACCCCAAAGGAGGATTTCAGACCAAAGTTCATGTTCTGTCTTGGCTTGGGGATAAGCAGGGGTGCTCCAAATTTCAATTTTACAGAAAGGAAAGGAACTTTGATACAAAGACCTTGGGCAGCATTGGTGGCAAATGGATGGCTGCGCGGAACCATGAAAGAAATGACAGAAAGTTATGGGAGTCATTACTACGCACCCAGCATCAAGAACGTGCATTTTGGATGCATTTTCAAAAGGAAAGAGAACGGAAAAATCTGTAGATTGAAGGTGATTGAGATAAACAAAATATTCCGTTTTTCTAAAAGCTACTGTAAAGAGTCTCTGGTTTAGAAGAAGAACCCTTACCAATGATCAAGAGAGATGCGACAGATTTCTATCATCAAAGCATTATGGTTGTCAAGATGAATCATCACTTTGATGTCTTCAACAAGTAGGATTCTTTTGATCTATAATCATCAAAAATGAGATAGCCCCATTTCATGGGATTTTTCAAGGCAAACGTCTGACAGATTAAGCGGGGTCCTCATCCCGGTTGGAGGACATATCTCTTCCTTCATCATGATGCCAGCCTAGCTTTCGGCCCAAAATCCAAGGTAAGCATGGCAAAAGTCTGGAGATGCCGGGGATTGAACCCGGGGCCTCATACATGCAAAGCATGCGCTCTACCACTGAGCTACATCCCCACTTCTGCAAGGTTTTACTGTATGATTGGAAACCCTGCATTGAACCGACGGCCACATCACCCCATTCGACTCTGCAGTATACAATGTCAGTCAGGAAAATCCTTCAGCCTTGTACCTGGATGATCTTCATGGTCTTATGTACAGATGCCTATATACAGTCTTCTTAGCGCAGTAGGCAGCGCGTCAGTCTCATAATCTGAAGGTCCTGAGTTCGATCCTCAGAGAGGGCATTTATTTCCTTCTTTTGGAATGCAAAATTCTCCGATTTTCTTGAAATGCGCAAACTATGCCTAGTTCAAAGATTTTTCCAAAGCAAATGTCTGACTATTTAAGTGGGGCTCTCACCCCAACTGCATGACAAACTTCTTCTTTCTGCATGATGGCAGGCTAGCCTTCTGGAAAAAAGCCAAGATAAGGAACAGAGGCTCCTGGAGATGCCGGGGATTGAACCCGGGACCTCATACATGCGAAGCATGCGCTCTACCACTGAGCTACATCCCCACTTTTGCCCTCGAGCTGTTTGATGGATGCAAGGAATCCCTGAAACCCAGGGACTGCAAAGTCTCGATCATAATCAATGGAAGGTATTGTTTGAATAAAAGTGAAATATATGGAAATCGAAGCAAAAAATCCTTCGAGCCGGATTTGAACCAGCGACCTAAGGATGTCTGACTTTATGCTACAGTCCTCCGCTCTACCAACTGAGCTATCGAAGGAGTGGCTGAAGTATCTTTCAGCGCTGTAATTATCTCTCGCTCAAGAAAGGTTGTGGGGGTGGGGATCAGGAGCAGATCGATGAAAATCATGAACATTACCTGCAGCTCCCTCTCAAAGTCACCAGTTCTTAGAGCACACTGTAAGGTACATCTTATCACCCCAAAGGAGGATTTCAGACCAAAGTTCATGTTCTGTCTTGGCTTGGGGATAAGCAGGGGTGCTCCAAATTTCAATTTTACAGAAAGGAAAGGAACTTTGATACAAAGACCTTGGGCAGCATTGGTGGCAAATGGATGGCTGCGCGGAACCATGAAAGAAATGACAGAAAGTTATGGGAGTCATTACTACGCACCCAGCATCAAGAACGTGCATTTTGGATGCATTTTCAAAAGGAAAGAGAACGGAAAAATCTGTAGATTGAAGGTGATTGAGATAAACAAAATATTCCGTTTTTCTAAAAGCTACTGTAAAGAGTCTCTGGTTTAGAAGAAGAACCCTTACCAATGATCAAGAGAGATGCGACAGATTTCTATCATCAAAGCATTATGGTTGTCAAGATGAATCATCACTTTGATGTCTTCAACAAGTAGGATTCTTTTGATCTATAATCATCAAAAATGAGATAGCCCCATTTCATGGGATTTTTCAAGGCAAACGTCTGACAGATTAAGCGGGGTCCTCATCCCGGTTGGAGGACATATCTCTTCCTTCATCATGATGCCAGCCTAGCTTTCGGCCCAAAATCCAAGGTAAGCATGGCAAAAGTCTGGAGATGCCGGGGATTGAACCCGGGGCCTCATACATGCAAAGCATGCGCTCTACCACTGAGCTACATCCCCACTTCTGCAAGGTTTGACTGTATGATTGGAAACCCTGCATTGAACCGACGGCCACATCACCCCATTCGACTCTGCAGTATACAATGTCAGTCAGGAAAATCCTTCAGCCTTGTACCTGGATGATCTTCATGGTCTTATGTACAGATGCCTATATACAGCCTTCTTAGCGCAGTAGGCAGCGCGTCAGTCTCATAATCTGAAGGTCCTGAGTTCGATCCTCAGAGAGGGCATTTATTTCCTTCTTTTGGAATGCAAAATTCTCCGATTTTCTTGAAATGCGCAAACTATGCCTAGTTCAAAGATTTTTCCAAAGCAAATGTCTGACTATTTAAGTGGGGCTCTCACCCCAACTGCATGACAAACTTCTTCTTTCTGCATGATGGCAGGCTAGCCTTCTGGAAAAAAGCCAAGATAAGGAACAGAGGCTCCTGGAGATGCCGGGGATTGAACCCGGGACCTCATACATGCGAAGCATGCGCTCTACCACTGAGCTACATCCCCACTTTTGCCCTCGAGCTGTTTGATGGATGCAAGGAATCCCTGAAACCCAGGGACTGCAAAGTCTCGATCATAATCAATGGAAGGTATTGTTTGAATAAAAGTGAAATATATGGAAATCGAAGCAAAAAATCCTTCGAGCCGGATTTGAACCAGCGACCTAAGGATGTCTGACTTTATGCTACAGTCCTCCGCTCTACCAACTGAGCTATCGAAGGAGTGGCTGAAGTATCTTTCAGCGCTGTAATTATCTCTCGCTCAAGAAAGGTTGTGGGGGTGGGGATCAGGAGCAGATCGATGAAAATCATGAACATTACCTGCAGCTCCCTCTCAAAGTCACCAGTTCTTAGAGCACACTGTAAGGTACATCTTATCACCCCAAAGGAGGATTTCAGACCAAAGTTCATGTTCTGTCTTGGCTTGGGGATAAGCAGGGGTGCTCCAAATTTCAATTTTACAGAAAGGAAAGGAACTTTGATACAAAGACCTTGGGCAGCATTGGTGGCAAATGGATGGCTGCGCGGAACCATGAAAGAAATGACAGAAAGTTATGGGAGTCATTACTACGCACCCAGCATCAAGAACGTGCATTTTGGATGCATTTTCAAAAGGAAAGAGAACGGAAAAATCTGTAGATTGAAGGTGATTGAGATAAACAAAATATTCCGTTTTTCTAAAAGCTACTGTAAAGAGTCTCTGGTTTAGAAGAAGAACCCTTACCAATGATCAAGAGAGATGCGACAGATTTCTATCATCAAAGCATTATGGTTGTCAAGATGAATCATCACTTTGATGTCTTCAACAAGTAGGATTCTTTTGATCTATAATCATCAAAAATGAGATAGCCCCATTTCATGGGATTTTTCAAGGCAAACGTCTGACAGATTAAGCGGGGTCCTCATCCCGGTTGGAGGACATATCTCTTCCTTCATCATGATGCCAGCCTAGCTTTCGGCCCAAAATCCAAGGTAAGCATGGCAAAAGTCTGGAGATGCCGGGGATTGAACCCGGGGCCTCATACATGCAAAGCATGCGCTCTACCACTGAGCTACATCCCCACTTCTGCAAGGTTTGACTGTATGATTGGAAACCCTGCATTGAACCGACGGCCACATCACCCCATTCGACTCTGCAGTATACAATGTCAGTCAGGAAAATCCTTCAGCCTTGTACCTGGATGATCTTCATGGTCTTATGTACAGATGCCTATATACAGCCTTCTTAGCGCAGTAGGCAGCGCGTCAGTCTCATAATCTGAAGGTCCTGAGTTCGATCCTCAGAGAGGGCATTTATTTCCTTCTTTTGGAATGCAAAATTCTCCGATTTTCTTGAAATGCGCAAACTATGCCTAGTTCAAAGATTTTTCCAAAGCAAATGTCTGACTATTTAAGTGGGGCTCTCACCCCAACTGCATGACAAACTTCTTCTTTCTGCATGATGGCAGGCTAGCCTTCTGGAAAAAAGCCAAGATAAGGAACAGAGGCTCCTGGAGATGCCGGGGATTGAACCCGGGACCTCATACATGCGAAGCATGCGCTCTACCACTGAGCTACATCCCCACTTTTGCCCTCGAGCTGTTTGATGGATGCAAGGAATCCCTGAAACCCAGGGACTGCAAAGTCTCGATCATAATCAATGGAAGGTATTGTTTGAATAAAAGTGAAATATATGGAAATCGAAGCAAAAAATCCTTCGAGCCGGATTTGAACCAGCGACCTAAGGATGTCTGACTTTATGCTACAGTCCTCCGCTCTACCAACTGAGCTATCGAAGGAGTGGCTGAAGTATCTTTCAGCGCTGTAATTATCTCTCGCTCAAGAAAGGTTGTGGGGGTGGGGATCAGGAGCAGATCGATGAAAATCATGAACATTACCTGCAGCTCCCTCTCAAAGTCACCAGTTCTTAGAGCACACTGTAAGGTACATCTTATCACCCCAAAGGAGGATTTCAGACCAAAGTTCATGTTCTGTCTTGGCTTGGGGATAAGCAGGGGTGCTCCAAATTTCAATTTTACAGAAAGGAAAGGAACTTTGATACAAAGACCTTGGGCAGCATTGGTGGCAAATGGATGGCTGCGCGGAACCATGAAAGAAATGACAGAAAGTTATGGGAGTCATTACTACGCACCCAGCATCAAGAAAGTGCATTTTGGATGCATTTTCAAAAGGAAAGAGAACGGAAAAATCTGTAGATTGAAGGTGATTGAGATAAACAAAATATTCCGTTTTTCTAAAAGCTACTGTAAAGAGTCTCTGGTTTAGAAGAAGAACCCTTACCAATGATCAAGAGAGATGCGACAGATTTCTATCATCAAAGCATTATGGTTGTCAAGATGAATCATCACTTTGATGTCTTCAACAAGTAGGATTCTTTTGATCTATAATCATCAAAAATGAGATAGCCCCATTTCATGGGATTTTTCAAGGCAAACGTCTGACAGATTAAGCGGGGTCCTCATCCCGGTTGGAGGACATATCTCTTCCTTCATCATGATGCCAGCCTAGCTTTCGGCCCAAAATCCAAGGTAAGCATGGCAAAAGTCTGGAGATGCCGGGGATTGAACCCGGGGCCTCATACATGCAAAGCATGCGCTCTACCACTGAGCTACATCCCCACTTCTGCAAGGTTTGACTGTATGATTGGAAACCCTGCATTGAACCGACGGCCACATCACCCCATTTGACTCTGCAGTATACAATGTCAGTCAGGAAAATCCTTCAGCCTTGTACCTGGATGATCTTCATGGTCTTATGTACAGATGCCTATATACAGCCTTCTTAGCGCAGTAGGCAGCGTGTCAGTCTCATAATCTGAAGGTCCTGAGTTCGATCCTCAGAGAGGGCATTTATTTCCTTCTTTTGGAATGCAAAATTCTCCGATTTTCTTGAAATGCGCAAACTATGCCTAGTTCAAAGATTTTTCCAAAGCAAATGTCTGACTATTTAAGTGGGGCTCTCACCCCAACTGCATGACAAACTTCTTCTTTCTGCATGATGGCAGGCTAGCCTTCTGGAAAAAAGCCAAGATAAGGAACAGAGGCTCCTGGAGATGCCGGGGATTGAACCCGGGACCTCATACATGCGAAGCATGCGCTCTACCACTGAGCTACATCCCCACTTTTGCACTCGAGCTGTTTGATGGATGCAAGGAATCCCTGAAACCCAGGGACTGCAAAGTCTCGATCATAATCAATGGAAGGTATTGTTTGAATAAAAGTGAAAGATATGGAAATCGAAGCAAAAAATCCTTCGAGCCGGATTTGAACCAGCAACCTAAGGATGTCTGACTTTATGCTACAGTCCTCCGCTCTACCAACTGAGCTATCGAAGGAGTGGCTGAAGTATCTTTCAGCGCTGTAATTATCTCTCGCTCAAGAAAGGTTGTGGGGGTGGGGATCAGGAGCAGATCGATGAAAATCATGAACATTACCTGCAGCTCCCTCTCAAAGTCACCAGTTCTTAGAGCACACTGTAAGGTACGTCTTATCACCCCAAAGGAGGATTTCAGACCAAAGTTCATGTTCTGTCTTGGCTTGGGGATAAGCAGGGGTGCTCCAAATTTCAATTTTACAGAAAGGAAAGGAACTTTGATACAAAGACCTTGGGCAGCATTGGTGGCAAATGGATGGCTGCGCGGAACCATGAAAGAAATGACAGAAAGTTATGGGAGTCATTACTACGCACCCAGCATCAAGAACGTGCATTTTGGATGCATTTTCAAAAGGAAAGAGAACGGAAAAATCTGTAGATTGAAGGTGATTGAGATAAACAAAATATTCCGTTTTTCTAAAAGCTACTGTAAAGAGTCTCTGGTTTAGAAGAAGAACCCTTACCAATGATCAAGAGAGATGCGACAGATTTCTATCATCAAAGCATTATGGTTGTCAAGATGAATCATCACTTTGATGTCTTCAACAAGTAGGATTCTTTTGATCTATAATCATCAAAAATGAGATAGCCCCATTTCAAGGGATTTTTCAAGGCAAACGTCTGACAGATTAAGCGGGGTCCTCATCCCGGTTGGAGGACATATCTCTTCCTTCATCATGATGCCAGCCTAGCTTTCGGCCCAAAATCCAAGGTAAGCATGGCAAAAGTCTGGAGATGCCGGGGATTGAACCCGGGGCCTCATACATGCAAAGCATGCGCTCTACCACTGAGCTACATCCCCACTTCTGCAAGGTTTGACTGTATGATTGGAAACCCTGCATTGAACCGACGGCCACATCACCCCATTCGACTCTGCAGTATACAATGTCAGTCAGGAAAATCCTTCAGCCTTGTACCTGGATGATCTTCATGGTCTTATGTACAGATGCCTATATACAGCCTTCTTAGCGCAGTAGGCAGCGCGTCAGTCTCATAATCTGAAGGTCCTGAGTTCGATCCTCAGAGAGGGCATTTATTTCCTTCTTTTGGAATGCAAAATTCTCCGATTTTCTTGAAATGCGCAAACTATGCCTAGTTCAAAGATTTTTCCAAAGCAAATGTCTGACTATTTAAGTGGGGCTCTCACCCCAACTGCATGACAAACTTCTTCTTTCTGCATGATGGCAGGCTAGCCTTCTGGAAAAAAGCCAAGATAAGGAACAGAGGCTCCTGGAGATGCCGGGGATTGAACCCGGGACCTCATACATGCGAAGCATGCGCTCTACCACTGAGCTACATCCCCACTTTTGCACTCGAGCTGTTTGATGGATGCAAGGAATCCCTGAAACCCAGGGACTGCAAAGTCTCGATCATAATCAATGGAAGGTATTGTTTGAATAAAAGTGAAAGATATGGAAATCGAAGCAAAAAATCCTTCGAGCCGGATTTGAACCAGCGACCTAAGGATGTCTGACTTTATGCTACAGTCCTCCGCTCTACCAACTGAGCTATCGAAGGAGTGGCTGAAGTATCTTTCAGCGCTGTAATTATCTCTCGCTCAAGAAAGGTTGTGGGGGTGGGGATCAGGAGCAGATCGATGAAAATCATGAACATTACCTGCAGCTCCCTCTCAAAGTCACCAGTTCTTAGAGCACACTGTAAGGTACGTCTTATCACCCCAAAGGAGGATTTCAGACCAAAGTTCATGTTCTGTCTTGGCTTGGGGATAAGCAGGGGTGCTCCAAATTTCAATTTTACAGAAAGGAAAGGAACTTTGATACAAAGACCTTGGGCAGCATTGGTGGCAAATGGATGGCTGCGCGGAACCATGAAAGAAATGACAGAAAGTTATGGGAGTCATTACTACGCACCCAGCATCAAGAACGTGCATTTTGGATGCATTTTCAAAAGGAAAGAGAACGGAAAAATCTGTAGATTGAAGGTGATTGAGATAAACAAAATATTCCGTTTTTCTAAAAGCTACTGTAAAGAGTCTCTGGTTTAGAAGAAGAACCCTTACCAATGATCAAGAGAGATGCGACAGATTTCTATCATCAAAGCATTATGGTTGTCAAGATGAATCATCACTTTGATGTCTTCAACAAGTAGGATTCTTTTGATCTATAATCATCAAAAATGAGATAGCCCCATTTCATGGGATTTTTCAAGGCAAACGTCTGACAGATTAAGCGGGGTCCTCATCCCGGTTGGAGGACATATCTCTTCCTTCATCATGATGCCAGCCTAGCTTTCGGCCCAAAATCCAAGGTAAGCATGGCAAAAGTCTGGAGATGCCGGGGATTGAACCCGGGGCCTCATACATGCAAAGCATGCGCTCTACCACTGAGCTACATCCCCACTTCTGCAAGGTTTGACTGTATGATTGGAAACCCTGCATTGAACCGACGGCCACATCACCCCATTCGACTCTGCAGTATACAATGTCAGTCAGGAAAATCCTTCAGCCTTGTACCTGGATGATCTTCATGGTCTTATGTACAGATGCCTATATACAGCCTTCTTAGCGCAGTAGGCAGCGCGTCAGTCTCATAATCTGAAGGTCCTGAGTTCGATCCTCAGAGAGGGCATTTATTTCCTTCTTTTGGAATGCAAAATTCTCCGATTTTCTTGAAATGCGCAAACTATGCCTAGTTCAAAGATTTTTCCAAAGCAAATGTCTGACTATTTAAGTGGGGCTCTCACCCCAACTGCATGACAAACTTCTTCTTTCTGCATGATGGCAGGCTAGCCTTCTGGAAAAAAGCCAAGATAAGGAACAGAGGCTCCTGGAGATGCCGGGGATTGAACCCGGGACCTCATACATGCGAAGCATGCGCTCTACCACTGAGCTACATCCCCACTTTTGCCCTCGAGCTGTTTGATGGATGCAAGGAATCCCTGAAACCCAGGGACTGCAAAGTCTCGATCATAATCAATGGAAGGTATTGTTTGAATAAAAGTGAAATATATGGAAATCGAAGCAAAAAATCCTTCGAGCCGGATTTGAACCAGCGACCTAAGGATGTCTGACTTTATGCTACAGTCCTCCGCTCTACCAACTGAGCTATCGAAGGAGTGGCTGAAGTATCTTTCAGCGCTGTAATTATCTCTCGCTCAAGAAAGGTTGTGGGGGTGGGGATCAGGAGCAGATCGATGAAAATCATGAACATTACCTGCAGCTCCCTCTCAAAGTCACCAGTTCTTAGAGCACACTGTAAGGTACATCTTATCACCCCAAAGGAGGATTTCAGACCAAAGTTCATGTTCTGTCTTGGCTTGGGGATAAGCAGGGGTGCTCCAAATTTCAATTTTACAGAAAGGAAAGGAACTTTGATACAAAGACCTTGGGCAGCATTGGTGGCAAATGGATGGCTGCGCGGAACCATGAAAGAAATGACAGAAAGTTATGGGAGTCATTACTACGCACCCAGCATCAAGAAAGTGCATTTTGGATGCATTTTCAAAAGGAAAGAGAACGGAAAAATCTGTAGATTGAAGGTGATTGAGATAAACAAAATATTCCGTTTTTCTAAAAGCTACTGTAAAGAGTCTCTGGTTTAGAAGAAGAACCCTTACCAATGATCAAGAGAGATGCGACAGATTTCTATCATCAAAGCATTATGGTTGTCAAGATGAATCATCACTTTGATGTCTTCAACAAGTAGGATTCTTTTGATCTATAATCATCAAAAATGAGATAGCCCCATTTCATGGGATTTTTCAAGGCAAACGTCTGACAGATTAAGCGGGGTCCTCATCCCGGTTGGAGGACATATCTCTTCCTTCATCATGATGCCAGCCTAGCTTTCGGCCCAAAATCCAAGGTAAGCATGGCAAAAGTCTGGAGATGCCGGGGATTGAACCCGGGGCCTCATACATGCAAAGCATGCGCTCTACCACTGAGCTACATCCCCACTTCTGCAAGGTTTGACTGTATGATTGGAAACCCTGCATTGAACCGACGGCCACATCACCCCATTTGACTCTGCAGTATACAATGTCAGTCAGGAAAATCCTTCAGCCTTGTACCTGGATGATCTTCATGGTCTTATGTACAGATGCCTATATACAGCCTTCTTAGCGCAGTAGGCAGCGTGTCAGTCTCATAATCTGAAGGTCCTGAGTTCGATCCTCAGAGAGGGCATTTATTTCCTTCTTTTGGAATGCAAAATTCTCCGATTTTCTTGAAATGCGCAAACTATGCCTAGTTCAAAGATTTTTCCAAAGCAAATGTCTGACTATTTAAGTGGGGCTCTCACCCCAACTGCATGACAAACTTCTTCTTTCTGCATGATGGCAGGCTAGCCTTCTGGAAAAAAGCCAAGATAAGGAACAGAGGCTCCTGGAGATGCCGGGGATTGAACCCGGGACCTCATACATGCGAAGCATGCGCTCTACCACTGAGCTACATCCCCACTTTTGCACTCGAGCTGTTTGATGGATGCAAGGAATCCCTGAAACCCAGGGACTGCAAAGTCTCGATCATAATCAATGGAAGGTATTGTTTGAATAAAAGTGAAAGATATGGAAATCGAAGCAAAAAATCCTTCGAGCCGGATTTGAACCAGCAACCTAAGGATGTCTGACTTTATGCTACAGTCCTCCGCTCTACCAACTGAGCTATCGAAGGAGTGGCTGAAGTATCTTTCAGCGCTGTAATTATCTCTCGCTCAAGAAAGGTTGTGGGGGTGGGGATCAGGAGCAGATCGATGAAAATCATGAACATTACCTGCAGCTCCCTCTCAAAGTCACCAGTTCTTAGAGCACACTGTAAGGTACGTCTTATCACCCCAAAGGAGGATTTCAGACCAAAGTTCATGTTCTGTCTTGGCTTGGGGATAAGCAGGGGTGCTCCAAATTTCAATTTTACAGAAAGGAAAGGAACTTTGATACAAAGACCTTGGGCAGCATTGGTGGCAAATGGATGGCTGCGCGGAACCATGAAAGAAATGACAGAAAGTTATGGGAGTCATTACTACGCACCCAGCATCAAGAACGTGCATTTTGGATGCATTTTCAAAAGGAAAGAGAACGGAAAAATCTGTAGATTGAAGGTGATTGAGATAAACAAAATATTCCGTTTTTCTAAAAGCTACTGTAAAGAGTCTCTGGTTTAGAAGAAGAACCCTTACCAATGATCAAGAGAGATGCGACAGATTTCTATCATCAAAGCATTATGGTTGTCAAGATGAATCATCACTTTGATGTCTTCAACAAGTAGGATTCTTTTGATCTATAATCATCAAAAATGAGATAGCCCCATTTCAAGGGATTTTTCAAGGCAAACGTCTGACAGATTAAGCGGGGTCCTCATCCCGGTTGGAGGACATATCTCTTCCTTCATCATGATGCCAGCCTAGCTTTCGGCCCAAAATCCAAGGTAAGCATGGCAAAAGTCTGGAGATGCCGGGGATTGAACCCGGGGCCTCATACATGCAAAGCATGCGCTCTACCACTGAGCTACATCCCCACTTCTGCAAGGTTTGACTGTATGATTGGAAACCCTGCATTGAACCGACGGCCACATCACCCCATTCGACTCTGCAGTATACAATGTCAGTCAGGAAAATCCTTCAGCCTTGTACCTGGATGATCTTCATGGTCTTATGTACAGATGCCTATATACAGCCTTCTTAGCGCAGTAGGCAGCGCGTCAGTCTCATAATCTGAAGGTCCTGAGTTCGATCCTCAGAGAGGGCATTTATTTCCTTCTTTTGGAATGCAAAATTCTCCGATTTTCTTGAAATGCGCAAACTATGCCTAGTTCAAAGATTTTTCCAAAGCAAATGTCTGACTATTTAAGTGGGGCTCTCACCCCAACTGCATGACAAACTTCTTCTTTCTGCATGATGGCAGGCTAGCCTTCTGGAAAAAAGCCAAGATAAGGAACAGAGGCTCCTGGAGATGCCGGGGATTGAACCCGGGACCTCATACATGCGAAGCATGCGCTCTACCACTGAGCTACATCCCCACTTTTGCACTCGAGCTGTTTGATGGATGCAAGGAATCCCTGAAACCCAGGGACTGCAAAGTCTCGATCATAATCAATGGAAGGTATTGTTTGAATAAAAGTGAAAGATATGGAAATCGAAGCAAAAAATCCTTCGAGCCGGATTTGAACCAGCGACCTAAGGATGTCTGACTTTATGCTACAGTCCTCCGCTCTACCAACTGAGCTATCGAAGGAGTGGCTGAAGTATCTTTCAGCGCTGTAATTATCTCTCGCTCAAGAAAGGTTGTGGGGGTGGGGATCAGGAGCAGATCGATGAAAATCATGAACATTACCTGCAGCTCCCTCTCAAAGTCACCAGTTCTTAGAGCACACTGTAAGGTACGTCTTATCACCCCAAAGGAGGATTTCAGACCAAAGTTCATGTTCTGTCTTGGCTTGGGGATAAGCAGGGGTGCTCCAAATTTCAATTTTACAGAAAGGAAAGGAACTTTGATACAAAGACCTTGGGCAGCATTGGTGGCAAATGGATGGCTGCGCGGAACCATGAAAGAAATGACAGAAAGTTATGGGAGTCATTACTACGCACCCAGCATCAAGAACGTGCATTTTGGATGCATTTTCAAAAGGAAAGAGAACGGAAAAATCTGTAGATTGAAGGTGATTGAGATAAACAAAATATTCCGTTTTTCTAAAAGCTACTGTAAAGAGTCTCTGGTTTAGAAGAAGAACCCTTACCAATGATCAAGAGAGATGCGACAGATTTCTATCATCAAAGCATTATGGTTGTCAAGATGAATCATCACTTTGATGTCTTCAACAAGTAGGATTCTTTTGATCTATAATCATCAAAAATGAGATAGCCCCATTTCATGGGATTTTTCAAGGCAAACGTCTGACAGATTAAGCGGGGTCCTCATCCCGGTTGGAGGACATATCTCTTCCTTCATCATGATGCCAGCCTAGCTTTCGGCCCAAAATCCAAGGTAAGCATGGCAAAAGTCTGGAGATGCCGGGGATTGAACCCGGGGCCTCATACATGCAAAGCATGCGCTCTACCACTGAGCTACATCCCCACTTCTGCAAGGTTTTACTGTATGATTGGAAACCCTGCATTGAACCGACGGCCACATCACCCCATTCGACTCTGCAGTATACAATGTCAGTCAGGAAAATCCTTCAGCCTTGTACCTGGATGATCTTCATGGTCTTATGTACAGATGCCTATATACAGTCTTCTTAGCGCAGTAGGCAGCGCGTCAGTCTCATAATCTGAAGGTCCTGAGTTCGATCCTCAGAGAGGGCATTTATTTCCTTCTTTTGGAATGCAAAATTCTCCGATTTTCTTGAAATGCGCAAACTATGCCTAGTTCAAAGATTTTTCCAAAGCAAATGTCTGACTATTTAAGTGGGGCTCTCACCCCAACTGCATGACAAACTTCTTCTTTCTGCATGATGGCAGGCTAGCCTTCTGGAAAAAAGCCAAGATAAGGAACAGAGGCTCCTGGAGATGCCGGGGATTGAACCCGGGACCTCATACATGCGAAGCATGCGCTCTACCACTGAGCTACATCCCCACTTTTGCCCTCGAGCTGTTTGATGGATGCAAGGAATCCCTGAAACCCAGGGACTGCAAAGTCTCGATCATAATCAATGGAAGGTATTGTTTGAATAAAAGTGAAATATATGGAAATCGAAGCAAAAAATCCTTCGAGCCGGATTTGAACCAGCGACCTAAGGATGTCTGACTTTATGCTACAGTCCTCCGCTCTACCAACTGAGCTATCGAAGGAGTGGCTGAAGTATCTTTCAGCGCTGTAATTATCTCTCGCTCAAGAAAGGTTGTGGGGGTGGGGATCAGGAGCAGATCGATGAAAATCATGAACATTACCTGCAGCTCCCTCTCAAAGTCACCAGTTCTTAGAGCACACTGTAAGGTACATCTTATCACCCCAAAGGAGGATTTCAGACCAAAGTTCATGTTCTGTCTTGGCTTGGGGATAAGCAGGGGTGCTCCAAATTTCAATTTTACAGAAAGGAAAGGAACTTTGATACAAAGACCTTGGGCAGCATTGGTGGCAAATGGATGGCTGCGCGGAACCATGAAAGAAATGACAGAAAGTTATGGGAGTCATTACTACGCACCCAGCATCAAGAACGTGCATTTTGGATGCATTTTCAAAAGGAAAGAGAACGGAAAAATCTGTAGATTGAAGGTGATTGAGATAAACAAAATATTCCGTTTTTCTAAAAGCTACTGTAAAGAGTCTCTGGTTTAGAAGAAGAACCCTTACCAATGATCAAGAGAGATGCGACAGATTTCTATCATCAAAGCATTATGGTTGTCAAGATGAATCATCACTTTGATGTCTTCAACAAGTAGGATTCTTTTGATCTATAATCATCAAAAATGAGATAGCCCCATTTCATGGGATTTTTCAAGGCAAACGTCTGACAGATTAAGCGGGGTCCTCATCCCGGTTGGAGGACATATCTCTTCCTTCATCATGATGCCAGCCTAGCTTTCGGCCCAAAATCCAAGGTAAGCATGGCAAAAGTCTGGAGATGCCGGGGATTGAACCCGGGGCCTCATACATGCAAAGCATGCGCTCTACCACTGAGCTACATCCCCACTTCTGCAAGGTTTGACTGTATGATTGGAAACCCTGCATTGAACCGACGGCCACATCACCCCATTCGACTCTGCAGTATACAATGTCAGTCAGGAAAATCCTTCAGCCTTGTACCTGGATGATCTTCATGGTCTTATGTACAGATGCCTATATACAGTCTTCTTAGCGCAGTAGGCAGCGCGTCAGTCTCATAATCTGAAGGTCCTGAGTTCGATCCTCAGAGAGGGCATTTATTTCCTTCTTTTGGAATGCAAAATTCTCCGATTTTCTTGAAATGCGCCAACTATGCCTAGTTCAAAGATTTTTCCAAAGCAAATGTCTGACTATTTAAGTGGGGCTCTCACCCCAACTGCATGACAAACTTCTTCTTTCTGCATGATGGCAGGCTAGCCTTCTGGAAAAAAGCCAAGATAAGGAACAGAGGCTCCTGGAGATGCCGGGGATTGAACCCGGGACCTCATACATGCGAAGCATGCGCTCTACCACTGAGCTACATCCCCACTTTTGCACTCGAGCTGTTTGATGGATGCAAGGAATCCCTGAAACCCAGGGACTGCAAAGTCTCGATCATAATCAATGGAAGGTATTGTTTGAATAAAAGTGAAATATATGGAAATCGAAGCACAAAATCCTTCGAGCCGGATTTGAACCAGCGACCTAAGGATGTCTGACTTTATGCTACAGTCCTCCGCTCTACCAACTGAGCTATCGAAGGAGTGGCTGAAGTATCTTTCAGCGCTGTAATTATCTCTCGCTCAAGAAAGGTTGTGGGGGTGGGGATCAGGAGCAGATCGATGAAAATCATGAACATTACCTGCAGCTCCCTCTCAAAGTCACCAGTTCTTAGAGCACACTGTAAGGTACGTCTTATCACCCCAAAGGAGGATTTCAGACCAAAGTTCATGTTCTGTCTTGGCTTGGGGATAAGCAGGGGTGCTCCAAATTTCAATTTTACAGAAAGGAAAGGAACTTTGATACAAAGACCTTGGGCAGCATTGGTGGCAAATGGATGGCTGCGCGGAACCATGAAAGAAATGACAGAAAGTTATGGGAGTCATTACTACGCACCCAGCATCAAGAACGTGCATTTTGGATGCATTTTCAAAAGGAAAGAGAACGGAAAAATCTGTAGATTGAAGGTGATTGAGATAAACAAAATATTCCGTTTTTCTAAAAGCTACTGTAAAGAGTCTCTGGTTTAGAAGAAGAACCCTTACCAATGATCAAGAGAGATGCGACAGATTTCTATCATCAAAGCATTATGGTTGTCAAGATGAATCATCACTTTGATGTCTTCAACAAGTAGGATTCTTTTGATCTATAATCATCAAAAATGAGATAGCCCCATTTCATGGGATTTTTCAAGGCAAACGTCTGACAGATTAAGCGGGGTCCTCATCCCGGTTGGAGGACATATCTCTTCCTTCATCATGATGCCAGCCTAGCTTTCGGCCCAAAATCCAAGGTAAGCATGGCAAAAGTCTGGAGATGCCGGGGATTGAACCCGGGGCCTCATACATGCAAAGCATGCGCTCTACCACTGAGCTACATCCCCACTTCTGCAAGGTTTTACTGTATGATTGGAAACCCTGCATTGAACCGACGGCCACATCACCCCATTCGACTCTGCAGTATACAATGTCAGTCAGGAAAATCCTTCAGCCTTGTACCTGGATGATCTTCATGGTCTTATGTACAGATGCCTATATACAGTCTTCTTAGCGCAGTAGGCAGCGCGTCAGTCTCATAATCTGAAGGTCCTGAGTTCGATCCTCAGAGAGGGCATTTATTTCCTTCTTTTGGAATGCAAAATTCTCCGATTTTCTTGAAATGCGCAAACTATGCCTAGTTCAAAGATTTTTCCAAAGCAAATGTCTGACTATTTAAGTGGGGCTCTCACCCCAACTGCATGACAAACTTCTTCTTTCTGCATGATGGCAGGCTAGCCTTCTGGAAAAAAGCCAAGATAAGGAACAGAGGCTCCTGGAGATGCCGGGGATTGAACCCGGGACCTCATACATGCGAAGCATGCGCTCTACCACTGAGCTACATCCCCACTTTTGCCCTCGAGCTGTTTGATGGATGCAAGGAATCCCTGAAACCCAGGGACTGCAAAGTCTCGATCATAATCAATGGAAGGTATTGTTTGAATAAAAGTGAAATATATGGAAATCGAAGCAAAAAATCCTTCGAGCCGGATTTGAACCAGCGACCTAAGGATGTCTGACTTTATGCTACAGTCCTCCGCTCTACCAACTGAGCTATCGAAGGAGTGGCTGAAGTATCTTTCAGCGCTGTAATTATCTCTCGCTCAAGAAAGGTTGTGGGGGTGGGGATCAGGAGCAGATCGATGAAAATCATGAACATTACCTGCAGCTCCCTCTCAAAGTCACCAGTTCTTAGAGCACACTGTAAGGTACATCTTATCACCCCAAAGGAGGATTTCAGACCAAAGTTCATGTTCTGTCTTGGCTTGGGGATAAGCAGGGGTGCTCCAAATTTCAATTTTACAGAAAGGAAAGGAACTTTGATACAAAGACCTTGGGCAGCATTGGTGGCAAATGGATGGCTGCGCGGAACCATGAAAGAAATGACAGAAAGTTATGGGAGTCATTACTACGCACCCAGCATCAAGAACGTGCATTTTGGATGCATTTTCAAAAGGAAAGAGAACGGAAAAATCTGTAGATTGAAGGTGATTGAGATAAACAAAATATTCCGTTTTTCTAAAAGCTACTGTAAAGAGTCTCTGGTTTAGAAGAAGAACCCTTACCAATGATCAAGAGAGATGCGACAGATTTCTATCATCAAAGCATTATGGTTGTCAAGATGAATCATCACTTTGATGTCTTCAACAAGTAGGATTCTTTTGATCTATAATCATCAAAAATGAGATAGCCCCATTTCATGGGATTTTTCAAGGCAAACGTCTGACAGATTAAGCGGGGTCCTCATCCCGGTTGGAGGACATATCTCTTCCTTCATCATGATGCCAGCCTAGCTTTCGGCCCAAAATCCAAGGTAAGCATGGCAAAAGTCTGGAGATGCCGGGGATTGAACCCGGGGCCTCATACATGCAAAGCATGCGCTCTACCACTGAGCTACATCCCCACTTCTGCAAGGTTTGACTGTATGATTGGAAACCCTGCATTGAACCGACGGCCACATCACCCCATTCGACTCTGCAGTATACAATGTCAGTCAGGAAAATCCTTCAGCCTTGTACCTGGATGATCTTCATGGTCTTATGTACAGATGCCTATATACAGTCTTCTTAGCGCAGTAGGCAGCGCGTCAGTCTCATAATCTGAAGGTCCTGAGTTCGATCCTCAGAGAGGGCATTTATTTCCTTCTTTTGGAATGCAAAATTCTCCGATTTTCTTGAAATGCGCCAACTATGCCTAGTTCAAAGATTTTTCCAAAGCAAATGTCTGACTATTTAAGTGGGGCTCTCACCCCAACTGCATGACAAACTTCTTCTTTCTGCATGATGGCAGGCTAGCCTTCTGGAAAAAAGCCAAGATAAGGAACAGAGGCTCCTGGAGATGCCGGGGATTGAACCCGGGACCTCATACATGCGAAGCATGCGCTCTACCACTGAGCTACATCCCCACTTTTGCACTCGAGCTGTTTGATGGATGCAAGGAATCCCTGAAACCCAGGGACTGCAAAGTCTCGATCATAATCAATGGAAGGTATTGTTTGAATAAAAGTGAAATATATGGAAATCGAAGCAAAAAATCCTTCGAGCCGGATTTGAACCAGCGACCTAAGGATGTCTGACTTTATGCTACAGTCCTCCGCTCTACCAACTGAGCTATCGAAGGAGTGGCTGAAGTATCTTTCAGCGCTGTAATTATCTCTCGCTCAAGAAAGGTTGTGGGGGTGGGGATCAGGAGCAGATCGATGAAAATCATGAACATTACCTGCAGCTCCCTCTCAAAGTCACCAGTTCTTAGAGCACACTGTAAGGTACGTCTTATCACCCCAAAGGAGGATTTCAGACCAAAGTTCATGTTCTGTCTTGGCTTGGGGATAAGCAGGGGTGCTCCAAATTTCAATTTTACAGAAAGGAAAGGAACTTTGATACAAAGACCTTGGGCAGCATTGGTGGCAAATGGATGGCTGCGCGGAACCATGAAAGAAATGACAGAAAGTTATGGGAGTCATTACTACGCACCCAGCATCAAGAACGTGCATTTTGGATGCATTTTCAAAAGGAAAGAGAACGGAAAAATCTGTAGATTGAAGGTGATTGAGATAAACAAAATATTCCGTTTTTCTAAAAGCTACTGTAAAGAGTCTCTGGTTTAGAAGAAGAACCCTTACCAATGATCAAGAGAGATGCGACAGATTTCTATCATCAAAGCATTATGGTTGTCAAGATGAATCATCACTTTGATGTCTTCAACAAGTAGGATTCTTTTGATCTATAATCATCAAAAATGAGATAGCCCCATTTCATGGGATTTTTCAAGGCAAACGTCTGACAGATTAAGCGGGGTCCTCATCCCGGTTGGAGGACATATCTCTTCCTTCATCATGATGCCAGCCTAGCTTTCGGCCCAAAATCCAAGGTAAGCATGGCAAAAGTCTGGAGATGCCGGGGATTGAACCCGGGGCCTCATACATGCAAAGCATGCGCTCTACCACTGAGCTACATCCCCACTTCTGCAAGGTTTGACTGTATGATTGGAAACCCTGCATTGAACCGACGGCCACATCACCCCATTCGACTCTGCAGTATACAATGTCAGTCAGGAAAATCCTTCAGCCTTGTACCTGGATGATCTTCATGGTCTTATGTACAGATGCCTATATACAGTCTTCTTAGCGCAGTAGGCAGCGCGTCAGTCTCATAATCTGAAGGTCCTGAGTTCGATCCTCAGAGAGGGCATTTATTTCCTTCTTTTGGAATGCAAAATTCTCCGATTTTCTTGAAATGCGCAAACTATGCCTAGTTCAAAGATTTTTCCAAAGCAAATGTCTGACTATTTAAGTGGGGCTCTCACCCCAACTGCATGACAAACTTCTTCTTTCTGCATGATGGCAGGCTAGCCTTCTGGAAAAAAGCCAAGATAAGGAACAGAGGCTCCTGGAGATGCCGGGGATTGAACCCGGGACCTCATACATGCGAAGCATGCGCTCTACCACTGAGCTACATCCCCACTTTTGCCCTCGAGCTGTTTGATGGATGCAAGGAATCCCTGAAACCCAGGGACTGCAAAGTCTCGATCATAATCAATGGAAGGTATTGTTTGAATAAAAGTGAAATATATGGAAATCGAAGCAAAAAATCCTTCGAGCCGGATTTGAACCAGCGACCTAAGGATGTCTGACTTTATGCTACAGTCCTCCGCTCTACCAACTGAGCTATCGAAGGAGTGGCTGAAGTATCTTTCAGCGCTGTAATTATCTCTCGCTCAAGAAAGGTTGTGGGGGTGGGGATCAGGAGCAGATCGATGAAAATCATGAACATTACCTGCAGCTCCCTCTCAAAGTCACCAGTTCTTAGAGCACACTGTAAGGTACATCTTATCACCCCAAAGGAGGATTTCAGACCAAAGTTCATGTTCTGTCTTGGCTTGGGGATAAGCAGGGGTGCTCCAAATTTCAATTTTACAGAAAGGAAAGGAACTTTGATACAAAGACCTTGGGCAGCATTGGTGGCAAATGGATGGCTGCGCGGAACCATGAAAGAAATGACAGAAAGTTATGGGAGTCATTACTACGCACCCAGCATCAAGAACGTGCATTTTGGATGCATTTTCAAAAGGAAAGAGAACGGAAAAATCTGTAGATTGAAGGTGATTGAGATAAACAAAATATTCCGTTTTTCTAAAAGCTACTGTAAAGAGTCTCTGGTTTAGAAGAAGAACCCTTACCAATGATCAAGAGAGATGCGACAGATTTCTATCATCAAAGCATTATGGTTGTCAAGATGAATCATCACTTTGATGTCTTCAACAAGTAGGATTCTTTTGATCTATAATCATCAAAAATGAGATAGCCCCATTTCATGGGATTTTTCAAGGCAAACGTCTGACAGATTAAGCGGGGTCCTCATCCCGGTTGGAGGACATATCTCTTCCTTCATCATGATGCCAGCCTAGCTTTCGGCCCAAAATCCAAGGTAAGCATGGCAAAAGTCTGGAGATGCCGGGGATTGAACCCGGGGCCTCATACATGCAAAGCATGCGCTCTACCACTGAGCTACATCCCCACTTCTGCAAGGTTTGACTGTATGATTGGAAACCCTGCATTGAACCGACGGCCACATCACCCCATTCGACTCTGCAGTATACAATGTCAGTCAGGAAAATCCTTCAGCCTTGTACCTGGATGATCTTCATGGTCTTATGTACAGATGCCTATATACAGTCTTCTTAGCGCAGTAGGCAGCGCGTCAGTCTCATAATCTGAAGGTCCTGAGTTCGATCCTCAGAGAGGGCATTTATTTCCTTCTTTTGGAATGCAAAATTCTCCGATTTTCTTGAAATGCGCCAACTATGCCTAGTTCAAAGATTTTTCCAAAGCAAATGTCTGACTATTTAAGTGGGGCTCTCACCCCAACTGCATGACAAACTTCTTCTTTCTGCATGATGGCAGGCTAGCCTTCTGGAAAAAAGCCAAGATAAGGAACAGAGGCTCCTGGAGATGCCGGGGATTGAACCCGGGACCTCATACATGCGAAGCATGCGCTCTACCACTGAGCTACATCCCCACTTTTGCACTCGAGCTGTTTGATGGATGCAAGGAATCCCTGAAACCCAGGGACTGCAAAGTCTCGATCATAATCAATGGAAGGTATTGTTTGAATAAAAGTGAAATATATGGAAATCGAAGCAAAAAATCCTTCGAGCCGGATTTGAACCAGCGACCTAAGGATGTCTGACTTTATGCTACAGTCCTCCGCTCTACCAACTGAGCTATCGAAGGAGTGGCTGAAGTATCTTTCAGCGCTGTAATTATCTCTCGCTCAAGAAAGGTTGTGGGGGTGGGGATCAGGAGCAGATCGATGAAAATCATGAACATTACCTGCAGCTCCCTCTCAAAGTCACCAGTTCTTAGAGCACACTGTAAGGTACGTCTTATCACCCCAAAGGAGGATTTCAGACCAAAGTTCATGTTCTGTCTTGGCTTGGGGATAAGCAGGGGTGCTCCAAATTTCAATTTTACAGAAAGGAAAGGAACTTTGATACAAAGACCTTGGGCAGCATTGGTGGCAAATGGATGGCTGCGCGGAACCATGAAAGAAATGACAGAAAGTTATGGGAGTCATTACTACGCACCCAGCATCAAGAACGTGCATTTTGGATGCATTTTCAAAAGGAAAGAGAACGGAAAAATCTGTAGATTGAAGGTGATTGAGATAAACAAAATATTCCGTTTTTCTAAAAGCTACTGTAAAGAGTCTCTGGTTTAGAAGAAGAACCCTTACCAATGATCAAGAGAGATGCGACAGATTTCTATCATCAAAGCATTATGGTTGTCAAGATGAATCATCACTTTGATGTCTTCAACAAGTAGGATTCTTTTGATCTATAATCATCAAAAATGAGATAGCCCCATTTCATGGGATTTTTCAAGGCAAACGTCTGACAGATTAAGCGGGGTCCTCATCCCGGTTGGAGGACATATCTCTTCCTTCATCATGATGCCAGCCTAGCTTTCGGCCCAAAATCCAAGGTAAGCATGGCAAAAGTCTGGAGATGCCGGGGATTGAACCCGGGGCCTCATACATGCAAAGCATGCGCTCTACCACTGAGCTACATCCCCACTTCTGCAAGGTTTTACTGTATGATTGGAAACCCTGCATTGAACCGACGGCCACATCACCCCATTCGACTCTGCAGTATACAATGTCAGTCAGGAAAATCCTTCAGCCTTGTACCTGGATGATCTTCATGGTCTTATGTACAGATGCCTATATACAGTCTTCTTAGCGCAGTAGGCAGCGCGTCAGTCTCATAATCTGAAGGTCCTGAGTTCGATCCTCAGAGAGGGCATTTATTTCCTTCTTTTGGAATGCAAAATTCTCCGATTTTCTTGAAATGCGCAAACTATGCCTAGTTCAAAGATTTTTCCAAAGCAAATGTCTGACTATTTAAGTGGGGCTCTCACCCCAACTGCATGACAAACTTCTTCTTTCTGCATGATGGCAGGCTAGCCTTCTGGAAAAAAGCCAAGATAAGGAACAGAGGCTCCTGGAGATGCCGGGGATTGAACCCGGGACCTCATACATGCGAAGCATGCGCTCTACCACTGAGCTACATCCCCACTTTTGCCCTCGAGCTGTTTGATGGATGCAAGGAATCCCTGAAACCCAGGGACTGCAAAGTCTCGATCATAATCAATGGAAGGTATTGTTTGAATAAAAGTGAAATATATGGAAATCGAAGCAAAAAATCCTTCGAGCCGGATTTGAACCAGCGACCTAAGGATGTCTGACTTTATGCTACAGTCCTCCGCTCTACCAACTGAGCTATCGAAGGAGTGGCTGAAGTATCTTTCAGCGCTGTAATTATCTCTCGCTCAAGAAAGGTTGTGGGGGTGGGGATCAGGAGCAGATCGATGAAAATCATGAACATTACCTGCAGCTCCCTCTCAAAGTCACCAGTTCTTAGAGCACACTGTAAGGTACATCTTATCACCCCAAAGGAGGATTTCAGACCAAAGTTCATGTTCTGTCTTGGCTTGGGGATAAGCAGGGGTGCTCCAAATTTCAATTTTACAGAAAGGAAAGGAACTTTGATACAAAGACCTTGGGCAGCATTGGTGGCAAATGGATGGCTGCGCGGAACCATGAAAGAAATGACAGAAAGTTATGGGAGTCATTACTACGCACCCAGCATCAAGAACGTGCATTTTGGATGCATTTTCAAAAGGAAAGAGAACGGAAAAATCTGTAGATTGAAGGTGATTGAGATAAACAAAATATTCCGTTTTTCTAAAAGCTACTGTAAAGAGTCTCTGGTTTAGAAGAAGAACCCTTACCAATGATCAAGAGAGATGCGACAGATTTCTATCATCAAAGCATTATGGTTGTCAAGATGAATCATCACTTTGATGTCTTCAACAAGTAGGATTCTTTTGATCTATAATCATCAAAAATGAGATAGCCCCATTTCATGGGATTTTTCAAGGCAAACGTCTGACAGATTAAGCGGGGTCCTCATCCCGGTTGGAGGACATATCTCTTCCTTCATCATGATGCCAGCCTAGCTTTCGGCCCAAAATCCAAGGTAAGCATGGCAAAAGTCTGGAGATGCCGGGGATTGAACCCGGGGCCTCATACATGCAAAGCATGCGCTCTACCACTGAGCTACATCCCCACTTCTGCAAGGTTTGACTGTATGATTGGAAACCCTGCATTGAACCGACGGCCACATCACCCCATTCGACTCTGCAGTATACAATGTCAGTCAGGAAAATCCTTCAGCCTTGTACCTGGATGATCTTCATGGTCTTATGTACAGATGCCTATATACAGCCTTCTTAGCGCAGTAGGCAGCGCGTCAGTCTCATAATCTGAAGGTCCTGAGTTCGATCCTCAGAGAGGGCATTTATTTCCTTCTTTTGGAATGCAAAATTCTCCGATTTTCTTGAAATGCGCAAACTATGCCTAGTTCAAAGATTTTTCCAAAGCAAATGTCTGACTATTTAAGTGGGGCTCTCACCCCAACTGCATGACAAACTTCTTCTTTCTGCATGATGGCAGGCTAGCCTTCTGGAAAAAAGCCAAGATAAGGAACAGAGGCTCCTGGAGATGCCGGGGATTGAACCCGGGACCTCATACATGCGAAGCATGCGCTCTACCACTGAGCTACATCCCCACTTTTGCCCTCGAGCTGTTTGATGGATGCAAGGAATCCCTGAAACCCAGGGACTGCAAAGTCTCGATCATAATCAATGGAAGGTATTGTTTGAATAAAAGTGAAATATATGGAAATCGAAGCAAAAAATCCTTCGAGCCGGATTTGAACCAGCGACCTAAGGATGTCTGACTTTATGCTACAGTCCTCCGCTCTACCAACTGAGCTATCGAAGGAGTGGCTGAAGTATCTTTCAGCGCTGTAATTATCTCTCGCTCAAGAAAGGTTGTGGGGGTGGGGATCAGGAGCAGATCGATGAAAATCATGAACATTACCTGCAGCTCCCTCTCAAAGTCACCAGTTCTTAGAGCACACTGTAAGGTACATCTTATCACCCCAAAGGAGGATTTCAGACCAAAGTTCATGTTCTGTCTTGGCTTGGGGATAAGCAGGGGTGCTCCAAATTTCAATTTTACAGAAAGGAAAGGAACTTTGATACAAAGACCTTGGGCAGCATTGGTGGCAAATGGATGGCTGCGCGGAACCATGAAAGAAATGACAGAAAGTTATGGGAGTCATTACTACGCACCCAGCATCAAGAACGTGCATTTTGGATGCATTTTCAAAAGGAAAGAGAACGGAAAAATCTGTAGATTGAAGGTGATTGAGATAAACAAAATATTCCGTTTTTCTAAAAGCTACTGTAAAGAGTCTCTGGTTTAGAAGAAGAACCCTTACCAATGATCAAGAGAGATGCGACAGATTTCTATCATCAAAGCATTATGGTTGTCAAGATGAATCATCACTTTGATGTCTTCAACAAGTAGGATTCTTTTGATCTATAATCATCAAAAATGAGATAGCCCCATTTCATGGGATTTTTCAAGGCAAACGTCTGACAGATTAAGCGGGGTCCTCATCCCGGTTGGAGGACATATCTCTTCCTTCATCATGATGCCAGCCTAGCTTTCGGCCCAAAATCCAAGGTAAGCATGGCAAAAGTCTGGAGATGCCGGGGATTGAACCCGGGGCCTCATACATGCAAAGCATGCGCTCTACCACTGAGCTACATCCCCACTTCTGCAAGGTTTGACTGTATGATTGGAAACCCTGCATTGAACCGACGGCCACATCACCCCATTCGACTCTGCAGTATACAATGTCAGTCAGGAAAATCCTTCAGCCTTGTACCTGGATGATCTTCATGGTCTTATGTACAGATGCCTATATACAGCCTTCTTAGCGCAGTAGGCAGCGCGTCAGTCTCATAATCTGAAGGTCCTGAGTTCGATCCTCAGAGAGGGCATTTATTTCCTTCTTTTGGAATGCAAAATTCTCCGATTTTCTTGAAATGCGCAAACTATGCCTAGTTCAAAGATTTTTCCAAAGCAAATGTCTGACTATTTAAGTGGGGCTCTCACCCCAACTGCATGACAAACTTCTTCTTTCTGCATGATGGCAGGCTAGCCTTCTGGAAAAAAGCCAAGATAAGGAACAGAGGCTCCTGGAGATGCCGGGGATTGAACCCGGGACCTCATACATGCGAAGCATGCGCTCTACCACTGAGCTACATCCCCACTTTTGCCCTCGAGCTGTTTGATGGATGCAAGGAATCCCTGAAACCCAGGGACTGCAAAGTCTCGATCATAATCAATGGAAGGTATTGTTTGAATAAAAGTGAAATATATGGAAATCGAAGCAAAAAATCCTTCGAGCCGGATTTGAACCAGCGACCTAAGGATGTCTGACTTTATGCTACAGTCCTCCGCTCTACCAACTGAGCTATCGAAGGAGTGGCTGAAGTATCTTTCAGCGCTGTAATTATCTCTCGCTCAAGAAAGGTTGTGGGGGTGGGGATCAGGAGCAGATCGATGAAAATCATGAACATTACCTGCAGCTCCCTCTCAAAGTCACCAGTTCTTAGAGCACACTGTAAGGTACATCTTATCACCCCAAAGGAGGATTTCAGACCAAAGTTCATGTTCTGTCTTGGCTTGGGGATAAGCAGGGGTGCTCCAAATTTCAATTTTACAGAAAGGAAAGGAACTTTGATACAAAGACCTTGGGCAGCATTGGTGGCAAATGGATGGCTGCGCGGAACCATGAAAGAAATGACAGAAAGTTATGGGAGTCATTACTACGCACCCAGCATCAAGAAAGTGCATTTTGGATGCATTTTCAAAAGGAAAGAGAACGGAAAAATCTGTAGATTGAAGGTGATTGAGATAAACAAAATATTCCGTTTTTCTAAAAGCTACTGTAAAGAGTCTCTGGTTTAGAAGAAGAACCCTTACCAATGATCAAGAGAGATGCGACAGATTTCTATCATCAAAGCATTATGGTTGTCAAGATGAATCATCACTTTGATGTCTTCAACAAGTAGGATTCTTTTGATCTATAATCATCAAAAATGAGATAGCCCCATTTCATGGGATTTTTCAAGGCAAACGTCTGACAGATTAAGCGGGGTCCTCATCCCGGTTGGAGGACATATCTCTTCCTTCATCATGATGCCAGCCTAGCTTTCGGCCCAAAATCCAAGGTAAGCATGGCAAAAGTCTGGAGATGCCGGGGATTGAACCCGGGGCCTCATACATGCAAAGCATGCGCTCTACCACTGAGCTACATCCCCACTTCTGCAAGGTTTGACTGTATGATTGGAAACCCTGCATTGAACCGACGGCCACATCACCCCATTTGACTCTGCAGTATACAATGTCAGTCAGGAAAATCCTTCAGCCTTGTACCTGGATGATCTTCATGGTCTTATGTACAGATGCCTATATACAGCCTTCTTAGCGCAGTAGGCAGCGTGTCAGTCTCATAATCTGAAGGTCCTGAGTTCGATCCTCAGAGAGGGCATTTATTTCCTTCTTTTGGAATGCAAAATTCTCCGATTTTCTTGAAATGCGCAAACTATGCCTAGTTCAAAGATTTTTCCAAAGCAAATGTCTGACTATTTAAGTGGGGCTCTCACCCCAACTGCATGACAAACTTCTTCTTTCTGCATGATGGCAGGCTAGCCTTCTGGAAAAAAGCCAAGATAAGGAACAGAGGCTCCTGGAGATGCCGGGGATTGAACCCGGGACCTCATACATGCGAAGCATGCGCTCTACCACTGAGCTACATCCCCACTTTTGCACTCGAGCTGTTTGATGGATGCAAGGAATTCCTGAAACCCAGGGACTGCAAAGTCTCGATCATAATCAATGGAAGGTATTGTTTGAATAAAAGTGAAAGATATGGAAATCGAAGCAAAAAATCCTTCGAGCCGGATTTGAACCAGCAACCTAAGGATGTCTGACTTTATGCTACAGTCCTCCGCTCTACCAACTGAGCTATCGAAGGAGTGGCTGAAGTATCTTTCAGCGCTGTAATTATCTCTCGCTCAAGAAAGGTTGTGGGGGTGGGGATCAGGAGCAGATCGATGAAAATCATGAACATTACCTGCAGCTCCCTCTCAAAGTCACCAGTTCTTAGAGCACACTGTAAGGTACGTCTTATCACCCCAAAGGAGGATTTCAGACCAAAGTTCATGTTCTGTCTTGGCTTGGGGATAAGCAGGGGTGCTCCAAATTTCAATTTTACAGAAAGGAAAGGAACTTTGATACAAAGACCTTGGGCAGCATTGGTGGCAAATGGATGGCTGCGCGGAACCATGAAAGAAATGACAGAAAGTTATGGGAGTCATTACTACGCACCCAGCATCAAGAACGTGCATTTTGGATGCATTTTCAAAAGGAAAGAGAACGGAAAAATCTGTAGATTGAAGGTGATTGAGATAAACAAAATATTCCGTTTTTCTAAAAGCTACTGTAAAGAGTCTCTGGTTTAGAAGAAGAACCCTTACCAATGATCAAGAGAGATGCGACAGATTTCTATCATCAAAGCATTATGGTTGTCAAGATGAATCATCACTTTGATGTCTTCAACAAGTAGGATTCTTTTGATCTATAATCATCAAAAATGAGATAGCCCCATTTCAAGGGATTTTTCAAGGCAAACGTCTGACAGATTAAGCGGGGTCCTCATCCCGGTTGGAGGACATATCTCTTCCTTCATCATGATGCCAGCCTAGCTTTCGGCCCAAAATCCAAGGTAAGCATGGCAAAAGTCTGGAGATGCCGGGGATTGAACCCGGGGCCTCATACATGCAAAGCATGCGCTCTACCACTGAGCTACATCCCCACTTCTGCAAGGTTTGACTGTATGATTGGAAACCCTGCATTGAACCGACGGCCACATCACCCCATTCGACTCTGCAGTATACAATGTCAGTCAGGAAAATCCTTCAGCCTTGTACCTGGATGATCTTCATGGTCTTATGTACAGATGCCTATATACAGCCTTCTTAGCGCAGTAGGCAGCGCGTCAGTCTCATAATCTGAAGGTCCTGAGTTCGATCCTCAGAGAGGGCATTTATTTCCTTCTTTTGGAATGCAAAATTCTCCGATTTTCTTGAAATGCGCAAACTATGCCTAGTTCAAAGATTTTTCCAAAGCAAATGTCTGACTATTTAAGTGGGGCTCTCACCCCAACTGCATGACAAACTTCTTCTTTCTGCATGATGGCAGGCTAGCCTTCTGGAAAAAAGCCAAGATAAGGAACAGAGGCTCCTGGAGATGCCGGGGATTGAACCCGGGACCTCATACATGCGAAGCATGCGCTCTACCACTGAGCTACATCCCCACTTTTGCACTCGAGCTGTTTGATGGATGCAAGGAATCCCTGAAACCCAGGGACTGCAAAGTCTCGATCATAATCAATGGAAGGTATTGTTTGAATAAAAGTGAAAGATATGGAAATCGAAGCAAAAAATCCTTCGAGCCGGATTTGAACCAGCGACCTAAGGATGTCTGACTTTATGCTACAGTCCTCCGCTCTACCAACTGAGCTATCGAAGGAGTGGCTGAAGTATCTTTCAGCGCTGTAATTATCTCTCGCTCAAGAAAGGTTGTGGGGGTGGGGATCAGGAGCAGATCGATGAAAATCATGAACATTACCTGCAGCTCCCTCTCAAAGTCACCAGTTCTTAGAGCACACTGTAAGGTACGTCTTATCACCCCAAAGGAGGATTTCAGACCAAAGTTCATGTTCTGTCTTGGCTTGGGGATAAGCAGGGGTGCTCCAAATTTCAATTTTACAGAAAGGAAAGGAACTTTGATACAAAGACCTTGGGCAGCATTGGTGGCAAATGGATGGCTGCGCGGAACCATGAAAGAAATGACAGAAAGTTATGGGAGTCATTACTACGCACCCAGCATCAAGAACGTGCATTTTGGATGCATTTTCAAAAGGAAAGAGAACGGAAAAATCTGTAGATTGAAGGTGATTGAGATAAACAAAATATTCCGTTTTTCTAAAAGCTACTGTAAAGAGTCTCTGGTTTAGAAGAAGAACCCTTACCAATGATCAAGAGAGATGCGACAGATTTCTATCATCAAAGCATTATGGTTGTCAAGATGAATCATCACTTTGATGTCTTCAACAAGTAGGATTCTTTTGATCTATAATCATCAAAAATGAGATAGCCCCATTTCATGGGATTTTTCAAGGCAAACGTCTGACAGATTAAGCGGGGTCCTCATCCCGGTTGGAGGACATATCTCTTCCTTCATCATGATGCCAGCCTAGCTTTCGGCCCAAAATCCAAGGTAAGCATGGCAAAAGTCTGGAGATGCCGGGGATTGAACCCGGGGCCTCATACATGCAAAGCATGCGCTCTACCACTGAGCTACATCCCCACTTCTGCAAGGTTTGACTGTATGATTGGAAACCCTGCATTGAACCGACGGCCACATCACCCCATTCGACTCTGCAGTATACAATGTCAGTCAGGAAAATCCTTCAGCCTTGTACCTGGATGATCTTCATGGTCTTATGTACAGATGCCTATATACAGCCTTCTTAGCGCAGTAGGCAGCGCGTCAGTCTCATAATCTGAAGGTCCTGAGTTCGATCCTCAGAGAGGGCATTTATTTCCTTCTTTTGGAATGCAAAATTCTCCGATTTTCTTGAAATGCGCAAACTATGCCTAGTTCAAAGATTTTTCCAAAGCAAATGTCTGACTATTTAAGTGGGGCTCTCACCCCAACTGCATGACAAACTTCTTCTTTCTGCATGATGGCAGGCTAGCCTTCTGGAAAAAAGCCAAGATAAGGAACAGAGGCTCCTGGAGATGCCGGGGATTGAACCCGGGACCTCATACATGCGAAGCATGCGCTCTACCACTGAGCTACATCCCCACTTTTGCCCTCGAGCTGTTTGATGGATGCAAGGAATCCCTGAAACCCAGGGACTGCAAAGTCTCGATCATAATCAATGGAAGGTATTGTTTGAATAAAAGTGAAATATATGGAAATCGAAGCAAAAAATCCTTCGAGCCGGATTTGAACCAGCGACCTAAGGATGTCTGACTTTATGCTACAGTCCTCCGCTCTACCAACTGAGCTATCGAAGGAGTGGCTGAAGTATCTTTCAGCGCTGTAATTATCTCTCGCTCAAGAAAGGTTGTGGGGGTGGGGATCAGGAGCAGATCGATGAAAATCATGAACATTACCTGCAGCTCCCTCTCAAAGTCACCAGTTCTTAGAGCACACTGTAAGGTACATCTTATCACCCCAAAGGAGGATTTCAGACCAAAGTTCATGTTCTGTCTTGGCTTGGGGATAAGCAGGGGTGCTCCAAATTTCAATTTTACAGAAAGGAAAGGAACTTTGATACAAAGACCTTGGGCAGCATTGGTGGCAAATGGATGGCTGCGCGGAACCATGAAAGAAATGACAGAAAGTTATGGGAGTCATTACTACGCACCCAGCATCAAGAAAGTGCATTTTGGATGCATTTTCAAAAGGAAAGAGAACGGAAAAATCTGTAGATTGAAGGTGATTGAGATAAACAAAATATTCCGTTTTTCTAAAAGCTACTGTAAAGAGTCTCTGGTTTAGAAGAAGAACCCTTACCAATGATCAAGAGAGATGCGACAGATTTCTATCATCAAAGCATTATGGTTGTCAAGATGAATCATCACTTTGATGTCTTCAACAAGTAGGATTCTTTTGATCTATAATCATCAAAAATGAGATAGCCCCATTTCATGGGATTTTTCAAGGCAAACGTCTGACAGATTAAGCGGGGTCCTCATCCCGGTTGGAGGACATATCTCTTCCTTCATCATGATGCCAGCCTAGCTTTCGGCCCAAAATCCAAGGTAAGCATGGCAAAAGTCTGGAGATGCCGGGGATTGAACCCGGGGCCTCATACATGCAAAGCATGCGCTCTACCACTGAGCTACATCCCCACTTCTGCAAGGTTTGACTGTATGATTGGAAACCCTGCATTGAACCGACGGCCACATCACCCCATTTGACTCTGCAGTATACAATGTCAGTCAGGAAAATCCTTCAGCCTTGTACCTGGATGATCTTCATGGTCTTATGTACAGATGCCTATATACAGCCTTCTTAGCGCAGTAGGCAGCGTGTCAGTCTCATAATCTGAAGGTCCTGAGTTCGATCCTCAGAGAGGGCATTTATTTCCTTCTTTTGGAATGCAAAATTCTCCGATTTTCTTGAAATGCGCAAACTATGCCTAGTTCAAAGATTTTTCCAAAGCAAATGTCTGACTATTTAAGTGGGGCTCTCACCCCAACTGCATGACAAACTTCTTCTTTCTGCATGATGGCAGGCTAGCCTTCTGGAAAAAAGCCAAGATAAGGAACAGAGGCTCCTGGAGATGCCGGGGATTGAACCCGGGACCTCATACATGCGAAGCATGCGCTCTACCACTGAGCTACATCCCCACTTTTGCACTCGAGCTGTTTGATGGATGCAAGGAATCCCTGAAACCCAGGGACTGCAAAGTCTCGATCATAATCAATGGAAGGTATTGTTTGAATAAAAGTGAAAGATATGGAAATCGAAGCAAAAAATCCTTCGAGCCGGATTTGAACCAGCAACCTAAGGATGTCTGACTTTATGCTACAGTCCTCCGCTCTACCAACTGAGCTATCGAAGGAGTGGCTGAAGTATCTTTCAGCGCTGTAATTATCTCTCGCTCAAGAAAGGTTGTGGGGGTGGGGATCAGGAGCAGATCGATGAAAATCATGAACATTACCTGCAGCTCCCTCTCAAAGTCACCAGTTCTTAGAGCACACTGTAAGGTACGTCTTATCACCCCAAAGGAGGATTTCAGACCAAAGTTCATGTTCTGTCTTGGCTTGGGGATAAGCAGGGGTGCTCCAAATTTCAATTTTACAGAAAGGAAAGGAACTTTGATACAAAGACCTTGGGCAGCATTGGTGGCAAATGGATGGCTGCGCGGAACCATGAAAGAAATGACAGAAAGTTATGGGAGTCATTACTACGCACCCAGCATCAAGAACGTGCATTTTGGATGCATTTTCAAAAGGAAAGAGAACGGAAAAATCTGTAGATTGAAGGTGATTGAGATAAACAAAATATTCCGTTTTTCTAAAAGCTACTGTAAAGAGTCTCTGGTTTAGAAGAAGAACCCTTACCAATGATCAAGAGAGATGCGACAGATTTCTATCATCAAAGCATTATGGTTGTCAAGATGAATCATCACTTTGATGTCTTCAACAAGTAGGATTCTTTTGATCTATAATCATCAAAAATGAGATAGCCCCATTTCAAGGGATTTTTCAAGGCAAACGTCTGACAGATTAAGCGGGGTCCTCATCCCGGTTGGAGGACATATCTCTTCCTTCATCATGATGCCAGCCTAGCTTTCGGCCCAAAATCCAAGGTAAGCATGGCAAAAGTCTGGAGATGCCGGGGATTGAACCCGGGGCCTCATACATGCAAAGCATGCGCTCTACCACTGAGCTACATCCCCACTTCTGCAAGGTTTGACTGTATGATTGGAAACCCTGCATTGAACCGACGGCCACATCACCCCATTCGACTCTGCAGTATACAATGTCAGTCAGGAAAATCCTTCAGCCTTGTACCTGGATGATCTTCATGGTCTTATGTACAGATGCCTATATACAGCCTTCTTAGCGCAGTAGGCAGCGCGTCAGTCTCATAATCTGAAGGTCCTGAGTTCGATCCTCAGAGAGGGCATTTATTTCCTTCTTTTGGAATGCAAAATTCTCCGATTTTCTTGAAATGCGCAAACTATGCCTAGTTCAAAGATTTTTCCAAAGCAAATGTCTGACTATTTAAGTGGGGCTCTCACCCCAACTGCATGACAAACTTCTTCTTTCTGCATGATGGCAGGCTAGCCTTCTGGAAAAAAGCCAAGATAAGGAACAGAGGCTCCTGGAGATGCCGGGGATTGAACCCGGGACCTCATACATGCGAAGCATGCGCTCTACCACTGAGCTACATCCCCACTTTTGCACTCGAGCTGTTTGATGGATGCAAGGAATCCCTGAAACCCAGGGACTGCAAAGTCTCGATCATAATCAATGGAAGGTATTGTTTGAATAAAAGTGAAAGATATGGAAATCGAAGCAAAAAATCCTTCGAGCCGGATTTGAACCAGCGACCTAAGGATGTCTGACTTTATGCTACAGTCCTCCGCTCTACCAACTGAGCTATCGAAGGAGTGGCTGAAGTATCTTTCAGCGCTGTAATTATCTCTCGCTCAAGAAAGGTTGTGGGGGTGGGGATCAGGAGCAGATCGATGAAAATCATGAACATTACCTGCAGCTCCCTCTCAAAGTCACCAGTTCTTAGAGCACACTGTAAGGTACGTCTTATCACCCCAAAGGAGGATTTCAGACCAAAGTTCATGTTCTGTCTTGGCTTGGGGATAAGCAGGGGTGCTCCAAATTTCAATTTTACAGAAAGGAAAGGAACTTTGATACAAAGACCTTGGGCAGCATTGGTGGCAAATGGATGGCTGCGCGGAACCATGAAAGAAATGACAGAAAGTTATGGGAGTCATTACTACGCACCCAGCATCAAGAACGTGCATTTTGGATGCATTTTCAAAAGGAAAGAGAACGGAAAAATCTGTAGATTGAAGGTGATTGAGATAAACAAAATATTCCGTTTTTCTAAAAGCTACTGTAAAGAGTCTCTGGTTTAGAAGAAGAACCCTTACCAATGATCAAGAGAGATGCGACAGATTTCTATCATCAAAGCATTATGGTTGTCAAGATGAATCATCACTTTGATGTCTTCAACAAGTAGGATTCTTTTGATCTATAATCATCAAAAATGAGATAGCCCCATTTCATGGGATTTTTCAAGGCAAACGTCTGACAGATTAAGCGGGGTCCTCATCCCGGTTGGAGGACATATCTCTTCCTTCATCATGATGCCAGCCTAGCTTTCGGCCCAAAATCCAAGGTAAGCATGGCAAAAGTCTGGAGATGCCGGGGATTGAACCCGGGGCCTCATACATGCAAAGCATGCGCTCTACCACTGAGCTACATCCCCACTTCTGCAAGGTTTTACTGTATGATTGGAAACCCTGCATTGAACCGACGGCCACATCACCCCATTCGACTCTGCAGTATACAATGTCAGTCAGGAAAATCCTTCAGCCTTGTACCTGGATGATCTTCATGGTCTTATGTACAGATGCCTATATACAGTCTTCTTAGCGCAGTAGGCAGCGCGTCAGTCTCATAATCTGAAGGTCCTGAGTTCGATCCTCAGAGAGGGCATTTATTTCCTTCTTTTGGAATGCAAAATTCTCCGATTTTCTTGAAATGCGCAAACTATGCCTAGTTCAAAGATTTTTCCAAAGCAAATGTCTGACTATTTAAGTGGGGCTCTCACCCCAACTGCATGACAAACTTCTTCTTTCTGCATGATGGCAGGCTAGCCTTCTGGAAAAAAGCCAAGATAAGGAACAGAGGCTCCTGGAGATGCCGGGGATTGAACCCGGGACCTCATACATGCGAAGCATGCGCTCTACCACTGAGCTACATCCCCACTTTTGCCCTCGAGCTGTTTGATGGATGCAAGGAATCCCTGAAACCCAGGGACTGCAAAGTCTCGATCATAATCAATGGAAGGTATTGTTTGAATAAAAGTGAAATATATGGAAATCGAAGCAAAAAATCCTTCGAGCCGGATTTGAACCAGCGACCTAAGGATGTCTGACTTTATGCTACAGTCCTCCGCTCTACCAACTGAGCTATCGAAGGAGTGGCTGAAGTATCTTTCAGCGCTGTAATTATCTCTCGCTCAAGAAAGGTTGTGGGGGTGGGGATCAGGAGCAGATCGATGAAAATCATGAACATTACCTGCAGCTCCCTCTCAAAGTCACCAGTTCTTAGAGCACACTGTAAGGTACATCTTATCACCCCAAAGGAGGATTTCAGACCAAAGTTCATGTTCTGTCTTGGCTTGGGGATAAGCAGGGGTGCTCCAAATTTCAATTTTACAGAAAGGAAAGGAACTTTGATACAAAGACCTTGGGCAGCATTGGTGGCAAATGGATGGCTGCGCGGAACCATGAAAGAAATGACAGAAAGTTATGGGAGTCATTACTACGCACCCAGCATCAAGAACGTGCATTTTGGATGCATTTTCAAAAGGAAAGAGAACGGAAAAATCTGTAGATTGAAGGTGATTGAGATAAACAAAATATTCCGTTTTTCTAAAAGCTACTGTAAAGAGTCTCTGGTTTAGAAGAAGAACCCTTACCAATGATCAAGAGAGATGCGACAGATTTCTATCATCAAAGCATTATGGTTGTCAAGATGAATCATCACTTTGATGTCTTCAACAAGTAGGATTCTTTTGATCTATAATCATCAAAAATGAGATAGCCCCATTTCATGGGATTTTTCAAGGCAAACGTCTGACAGATTAAGCGGGGTCCTCATCCCGGTTGGAGGACATATCTCTTCCTTCATCATGATGCCAGCCTAGCTTTCGGCCCAAAATCCAAGGTAAGCATGGCAAAAGTCTGGAGATGCCGGGGATTGAACCCGGGGCCTCATACATGCAAAGCATGCGCTCTACCACTGAGCTACATCCCCACTTCTGCAAGGTTTGACTGTATGATTGGAAACCCTGCATTGAACCGACGGCCACATCACCCCATTCGACTCTGCAGTATACAATGTCAGTCAGGAAAATCCTTCAGCCTTGTACCTGGATGATCTTCATGGTCTTATGTACAGATGCCTATATACAGTCTTCTTAGCGCAGTAGGCAGCGCGTCAGTCTCATAATCTGAAGGTCCTGAGTTCGATCCTCAGAGAGGGCATTTATTTCCTTCTTTTGGAATGCAAAATTCTCCGATTTTCTTGAAATGCGCCAACTATGCCTAGTTCAAAGATTTTTCCAAAGCAAATGTCTGACTATTTAAGTGGGGCTCTCACCCCAACTGCATGACAAACTTCTTCTTTCTGCATGATGGCAGGCTAGCCTTCTGGAAAAAAGCCAAGATAAGGAACAGAGGCTCCTGGAGATGCCGGGGATTGAACCCGGGACCTCATACATGCGAAGCATGCGCTCTACCACTGAGCTACATCCCCACTTTTGCACTCGAGCTGTTTGATGGATGCAAGGAATCCCTGAAACCCAGGGACTGCAAAGTCTCGATCATAATCAATGGAAGGTATTGTTTGAATAAAAGTGAAATATATGGAAATCGAAGCAAAAAATCCTTCGAGCCGGATTTGAACCAGCGACCTAAGGATGTCTGACTTTATGCTACAGTCCTCCGCTCTACCAACTGAGCTATCGAAGGAGTGGCTGAAGTATCTTTCAGCGCTGTAATTATCTCTCGCTCAAGAAAGGTTGTGGGGGTGGGGATCAGGAGCAGATCGATGAAAATCATGAACATTACCTGCAGCTCCCTCTCAAAGTCACCAGTTCTTAGAGCACACTGTAAGGTACGTCTTATCACCCCAAAGGAGGATTTCAGACCAAAGTTCATGTTCTGTCTTGGCTTGGGGATAAGCAGGGGTGCTCCAAATTTCAATTTTACAGAAAGGAAAGGAACTTTGATACAAAGACCTTGGGCAGCATTGGTGGCAAATGGATGGCTGCGCGGAACCATGAAAGAAATGACAGAAAGTTATGGGAGTCATTACTACGCACCCAGCATCAAGAACGTGCATTTTGGATGCATTTTCAAAAGGAAAGAGAACGGAAAAATCTGTAGATTGAAGGTGATTGAGATAAACAAAATATTCCGTTTTTCTAAAAGCTACTGTAAAGAGTCTCTGGTTTAGAAGAAGAACCCTTACCAATGATCAAGAGAGATGCGACAGATTTCTATCATCAAAGCATTATGGTTGTCAAGATGAATCATCACTTTGATGTCTTCAACAAGTAGGATTCTTTTGATCTATAATCATCAAAAATGAGATAGCCCCATTTCATGGGATTTTTCAAGGCAAACGTCTGACAGATTAAGCGGGGTCCTCATCCCGGTTGGAGGACATATCTCTTCCTTCATCATGATGCCAGCCTAGCTTTCGGCCCAAAATCCAAGGTAAGCATGGCAAAAGTCTGGAGATGCCGGGGATTGAACCCGGGGCCTCATACATGCAAAGCATGCGCTCTACCACTGAGCTACATCCCCACTTCTGCAAGGTTTGACTGTATGATTGGAAACCCTGCATTGAACCGACGGCCACATCACCCCATTCGACTCTGCAGTATACAATGTCAGTCAGGAAAATCCTTCAGCCTTGTACCTGGATGATCTTCATGGTCTTATGTACAGATGCCTATATACAGTCTTCTTAGCGCAGTAGGCAGCGCGTCAGTCTCATAATCTGAAGGTCCTGAGTTCGATCCTCAGAGAGGGCATTTATTTCCTTCTTTTGGAATGCAAAATTCTCCGATTTTCTTGAAATGCGCAAACTATGCCTAGTTCAAAGATTTTTCCAAAGCAAATGTCTGACTATTTAAGTGGGGCTCTCACCCCAACTGCATGACAAACTTCTTCTTTCTGCATGATGGCAGGCTAGCCTTCTGGAAAAAAGCCAAGATAAGGAACAGAGGCTCCTGGAGATGCCGGGGATTGAACCCGGGACCTCATACATGCGAAGCATGCGCTCTACCACTGAGCTACATCCCCACTTTTGCCCTCGAGCTGTTTGATGGATGCAAGGAATCCCTGAAACCCAGGGACTGCAAAGTCTCGATCATAATCAATGGAAGGTATTGTTTGAATAAAAGTGAAATATATGGAAATCGAAGCAAAAAATCCTTCGAGCCGGATTTGAACCAGCGACCTAAGGATGTCTGACTTTATGCTACAGTCCTCCGCTCTACCAACTGAGCTATCGAAGGAGTGGCTGAAGTATCTTTCAGCGCTGTAATTATCTCTCGCTCAAGAAAGGTTGTGGGGGTGGGGATCAGGAGCAGATCGATGAAAATCATGAACATTACCTGCAGCTCCCTCTCAAAGTCACCAGTTCTTAGAGCACACTGTAAGGTACATCTTATCACCCCAAAGGAGGATTTCAGACCAAAGTTCATGTTCTGTCTTGGCTTGGGGATAAGCAGGGGTGCTCCAAATTTCAATTTTACAGAAAGGAAAGGAACTTTGATACAAAGACCTTGGGCAGCATTGGTGGCAAATGGATGGCTGCGCGGAACCATGAAAGAAATGACAGAAAGTTATGGGAGTCATTACTACGCACCCAGCATCAAGAACGTGCATTTTGGATGCATTTTCAAAAGGAAAGAGAACGGAAAAATCTGTAGATTGAAGGTGATTGAGATAAACAAAATATTCCGTTTTTCTAAAAGCTACTGTAAAGAGTCTCTGGTTTAGAAGAAGAACCCTTACCAATGATCAAGAGAGATGCGACAGATTTCTATCATCAAAGCATTATGGTTGTCAAGATGAATCATCACTTTGATGTCTTCAACAAGTAGGATTCTTTTGATCTATAATCATCAAAAATGAGATAGCCCCATTTCATGGGATTTTTCAAGGCAAACGTCTGACAGATTAAGCGGGGTCCTCATCCCGGTTGGAGGACATATCTCTTCCTTCATCATGATGCCAGCCTAGCTTTCGGCCCAAAATCCAAGGTAAGCATGGCAAAAGTCTGGAGATGCCGGGGATTGAACCCGGGGCCTCATACATGCAAAGCATGCGCTCTACCACTGAGCTACATCCCCACTTCTGCAAGGTTTGACTGTATGATTGGAAACCCTGCATTGAACCGACGGCCACATCACCCCATTCGACTCTGCAGTATACAATGTCAGTCAGGAAAATCCTTCAGCCTTGTACCTGGATGATCTTCATGGTCTTATGTACAGATGCCTATATACAGTCTTCTTAGCGCAGTAGGCAGCGCGTCAGTCTCATAATCTGAAGGTCCTGAGTTCGATCCTCAGAGAGGGCATTTATTTCCTTCTTTTGGAATGCAAAATTCTCCGATTTTCTTGAAATGCGCCAACTATGCCTAGTTCAAAGATTTTTCCAAAGCAAATGTCTGACTATTTAAGTGGGGCTCTCACCCCAACTGCATGACAAACTTCTTCTTTCTGCATGATGGCAGGCTAGCCTTCTGGAAAAAAGCCAAGATAAGGAACAGAGGCTCCTGGAGATGCCGGGGATTGAACCCGGGACCTCATACATGCGAAGCATGCGCTCTACCACTGAGCTACATCCCCACTTTTGCACTCGAGCTGTTTGATGGATGCAAGGAATCCCTGAAACCCAGGGACTGCAAAGTCTCGATCATAATCAATGGAAGGTATTGTTTGAATAAAAGTGAAATATATGGAAATCGAAGCAAAAAATCCTTCGAGCCGGATTTGAACCAGCGACCTAAGGATGTCTGACTTTATGCTACAGTCCTCCGCTCTACCAACTGAGCTATCGAAGGAGTGGCTGAAGTATCTTTCAGCGCTGTAATTATCTCTCGCTCAAGAAAGGTTGTGGGGGTGGGGATCAGGAGCAGATCGATGAAAATCATGAACATTACCTGCAGCTCCCTCTCAAAGTCACCAGTTCTTAGAGCACACTGTAAGGTACGTCTTATCACCCCAAAGGAGGATTTCAGACCAAAGTTCATGTTCTGTCTTGGCTTGGGGATAAGCAGGGGTGCTCCAAATTTCAATTTTACAGAAAGGAAAGGAACTTTGATACAAAGACCTTGGGCAGCATTGGTGGCAAATGGATGGCTGCGCGGAACCATGAAAGAAATGACAGAAAGTTATGGGAGTCATTACTACGCACCCAGCATCAAGAACGTGCATTTTGGATGCATTTTCAAAAGGAAAGAGAACGGAAAAATCTGTAGATTGAAGGTGATTGAGATAAACAAAATATTCCGTTTTTCTAAAAGCTACTGTAAAGAGTCTCTGGTTTAGAAGAAGAACCCTTACCAATGATCAAGAGAGATGCGACAGATTTCTATCATCAAAGCATTATGGTTGTCAAGATGAATCATCACTTTGATGTCTTCAACAAGTAGGATTCTTTTGATCTATAATCATCAAAAATGAGATAGCCCCATTTCATGGGATTTTTCAAGGCAAACGTCTGACAGATTAAGCGGGGTCCTCATCCCGGTTGGAGGACATATCTCTTCCTTCATCATGATGCCAGCCTAGCTTTCGGCCCAAAATCCAAGGTAAGCATGGCAAAAGTCTGGAGATGCCGGGGATTGAACCCGGGGCCTCATACATGCAAAGCATGCGCTCTACCACTGAGCTACATCCCCACTTCTGCAAGGTTTTACTGTATGATTGGAAACCCTGCATTGAACCGACGGCCACATCACCCCATTCGACTCTGCAGTATACAATGTCAGTCAGGAAAATCCTTCAGCCTTGTACCTGGATGATCTTCATGGTCTTATGTACAGATGCCTATATACAGTCTTCTTAGCGCAGTAGGCAGCGCGTCAGTCTCATAATCTGAAGGTCCTGAGTTCGATCCTCAGAGAGGGCATTTATTTCCTTCTTTTGGAATGCAAAATTCTCCGATTTTCTTGAAATGCGCAAACTATGCCTAGTTCAAAGATTTTTCCAAAGCAAATGTCTGACTATTTAAGTGGGGCTCTCACCCCAACTGCATGACAAACTTCTTCTTTCTGCATGATGGCAGGCTAGCCTTCTGGAAAAAAGCCAAGATAAGGAACAGAGGCTCCTGGAGATGCCGGGGATTGAACCCGGGACCTCATACATGCGAAGCATGCGCTCTACCACTGAGCTACATCCCCACTTTTGCCCTCGAGCTGTTTGATGGATGCAAGGAATCCCTGAAACCCAGGGACTGCAAAGTCTCGATCATAATCAATGGAAGGTATTGTTTGAATAAAAGTGAAATATATGGAAATCGAAGCAAAAAATCCTTCGAGCCGGATTTGAACCAGCGACCTAAGGATGTCTGACTTTATGCTACAGTCCTCCGCTCTACCAACTGAGCTATCGAAGGAGTGGCTGAAGTATCTTTCAGCGCTGTAATTATCTCTCGCTCAAGAAAGGTTGTGGGGGTGGGGATCAGGAGCAGATCGATGAAAATCATGAACATTACCTGCAGCTCCCTCTCAAAGTCACCAGTTCTTAGAGCACACTGTAAGGTACATCTTATCACCCCAAAGGAGGATTTCAGACCAAAGTTCATGTTCTGTCTTGGCTTGGGGATAAGCAGGGGTGCTCCAAATTTCAATTTTACAGAAAGGAAAGGAACTTTGATACAAAGACCTTGGGCAGCATTGGTGGCAAATGGATGGCTGCGCGGAACCATGAAAGAAATGACAGAAAGTTATGGGAGTCATTACTACGCACCCAGCATCAAGAACGTGCATTTTGGATGCATTTTCAAAAGGAAAGAGAACGGAAAAATCTGTAGATTGAAGGTGATTGAGATAAACAAAATATTCCGTTTTTCTAAAAGCTACTGTAAAGAGTCTCTGGTTTAGAAGAAGAACCCTTACCAATGATCAAGAGAGATGCGACAGATTTCTATCATCAAAGCATTATGGTTGTCAAGATGAATCATCACTTTGATGTCTTCAACAAGTAGGATTCTTTTGATCTATAATCATCAAAAATGAGATAGCCCCATTTCATGGGATTTTTCAAGGCAAACGTCTGACAGATTAAGCGGGGTCCTCATCCCGGTTGGAGGACATATCTCTTCCTTCATCATGATGCCAGCCTAGCTTTCGGCCCAAAATCCAAGGTAAGCATGGCAAAAGTCTGGAGATGCCGGGGATTGAACCCGGGGCCTCATACATGCAAAGCATGCGCTCTACCACTGAGCTACATCCCCACTTCTGCAAGGTTTTACTGTATGATTGGAAACCCTGCATTGAACCGACGGCCACATCACCCCATTCGACTCTGCAGTATACAATGTCAGTCAGGAAAATCCTTCAGCCTTGTACCTGGATGATCTTCATGGTCTTATGTACAGATGCCTATATACAGTCTTCTTAGCGCAGTAGGCAGCGCGTCAGTCTCATAATCTGAAGGTCCTGAGTTCGATCCTCAGAGAGGGCATTTATTTCCTTCTTTTGGAATGCAAAATTCTCCGATTTTCTTGAAATGCGCCAACTATGCCTAGTTCAAAGATTTTTCCAAAGCAAATGTCTGACTATTTAAGTGGGGCTCTCACCCCAACTGCATGACAAACTTCTTCTTTCTGCATGATGGCAGGCTAGCCTTCTGGAAAAAAGCCAAGATAAGGAACAGAGGCTCCTGGAGATGCCGGGGATTGAACCCGGGACCTCATACATGCGAAGCATGCGCTCTACCACTGAGCTACATCCCCACTTTTGCACTCGAGCTGTTTGATGGATGCAAGGAATCCCTGAAACCCAGGGACTGCAAAGTCTCGATCATAATCAATGGAAGGTATTGTTTGAATAAAAGTGAAATATATGGAAATCGAAGCAAAAAATCCTTCGAGCCGGATTTGAACCAGCGACCTAAGGATGTCTGACTTTATGCTACAGTCCTCCGCTCTACCAACTGAGCTATCGAAGGAGTGGCTGAAGTATCTTTCAGCGCTGTAATTATCTCTCGCTCAAGAAAGGTTGTGGGGGTGGGGATCAGGAGCAGATCGATGAAAATCATGAACATTACCTGCAGCTCCCTCTCAAAGTCACCAGTTCTTAGAGCACACTGTAAGGTACGTCTTATCACCCCAAAGGAGGATTTCAGACCAAAGTTCATGTTCTGTCTTGGCTTGGGGATAAGCAGGGGTGCTCCAAATTTCAATTTTACAGAAAGGAAAGGAACTTTGATACAAAGACCTTGGGCAGCATTGGTGGCAAATGGATGGCTGCGCGGAACCATGAAAGAAATGACAGAAAGTTATGGGAGTCATTACTACGCACCCAGCATCAAGAACGTGCATTTTGGATGCATTTTCAAAAGGAAAGAGAACGGAAAAATCTGTAGATTGAAGGTGATTGAGATAAACAAAATATTCCGTTTTTCTAAAAGCTACTGTAAAGAGTCTCTGGTTTAGAAGAAGAACCCTTACCAATGATCAAGAGAGATGCGACAGATTTCTATCATCAAAGCATTATGGTTGTCAAGATGAATCATCACTTTGATGTCTTCAACAAGTAGGATTCTTTTGATCTATAATCATCAAAAATGAGATAGCCCCATTTCAAGGGATTTTTCAAGGCAAACGTCTGACAGATTAAGCGGGGTCCTCATCCCGGTTGGAGGACATATCTCTTCCTTCATCATGATGCCAGCCTAGCTTTCGGCCCAAAATCCAAGGTAAGCATGGCAAAAGTCTGGAGATGCCGGGGATTGAACCCGGGGCCTCATACATGCAAAGCATGCGCTCTACCACTGAGCTACATCCCCACTTCTGCAAGGTTTGACTGTATGATTGGAAACCCTGCATTGAACCGACGGCCACATCACCCCATTCGACTCTGCAGTATACAATGTCAGTCAGGAAAATCCTTCAGCCTTGTACCTGGATGATCTTCATGGTCTTATGTACAGATGCCTATATACAGCCTTCTTAGCGCAGTAGGCAGCGCGTCAGTCTCATAATCTGAAGGTCCTGAGTTCGATCCTCAGAGAGGGCATTTATTTCCTTCTTTTGGAATGCAAAATTCTCCGATTTTCTTGAAATGCGCAAACTATGCCTAGTTCAAAGATTTTTCCAAAGCAAATGTCTGACTATTTAAGTGGGGCTCTCACCCCAACTGCATGACAAACTTCTTCTTTCTGCATGATGGCAGGCTAGCCTTCTGGAAAAAAGCCAAGATAAGGAACAGAGGCTCCTGGAGATGCCGGGGATTGAACCCGGGACCTCATACATGCGAAGCATGCGCTCTACCACTGAGCTACATCCCCACTTTTGCCCTCGAGCTGTTTGATGGATGCAAGGAATCCCTGAAACCCAGGGACTGCAAAGTCTCGATCATAATCAATGGAAGGTATTGTTTGAATAAAAGTGAAATATATGGAAATCGAAGCAAAAAATCCTTCGAGCCGGATTTGAACCAGCGACCTAAGGATGTCTGACTTTATGCTACAGTCCTCCGCTCTACCAACTGAGCTATCGAAGGAGTGGCTGAAGTATCTTTCAGCGCTGTAATTATCTCTCGCTCAAGAAAGGTTGTGGGGGTGGGGATCAGGAGCAGATCGATGAAAATCATGAACATTACCTGCAGCTCCCTCTCAAAGTCACCAGTTCTTAGAGCACACTGTAAGGTACATCTTATCACCCCAAAGGAGGATTTCAGACCAAAGTTCATGTTCTGTCTTGGCTTGGGGATAAGCAGGGGTGCTCCAAATTTCAATTTTACAGAAAGGAAAGGAACTTTGATACAAAGACCTTGGGCAGCATTGGTGGCAAATGGATGGCTGCGCGGAACCATGAAAGAAATGACAGAAAGTTATGGGAGTCATTACTACGCACCCAGCATCAAGAACGTGCATTTTGGATGCATTTTCAAAAGGAAAGAGAACGGAAAAATCTGTAGATTGAAGGTGATTGAGATAAACAAAATATTCCGTTTTTCTAAAAGCTACTGTAAAGAGTCTCTGGTTTAGAAGAAGAACCCTTACCAATGATCAAGAGAGATGCGACAGATTTCTATCATCAAAGCATTATGGTTGTCAAGATGAATCATCACTTTGATGTCTTCAACAAGTAGGATTCTTTTGATCTATAATCATCAAAAATGAGATAGCCCCATTTCATGGGATTTTTCAAGGCAAACGTCTGACAGATTAAGCGGGGTCCTCATCCCGGTTGGAGGACATATCTCTTCCTTCATCATGATGCCAGCCTAGCTTTCGGCCCAAAATCCAAGGTAAGCATGGCAAAAGTCTGGAGATGCCGGGGATTGAACCCGGGGCCTCATACATGCAAAGCATGCGCTCTACCACTGAGCTACATCCCCACTTCTGCAAGGTTTGACTGTATGATTGGAAACCCTGCATTGAACCGACGGCCACATCACCCCATTCGACTCTGCAGTATACAATGTCAGTCAGGAAAATCCTTCAGCCTTGTACCTGGATGATCTTCATGGTCTTATGTACAGATGCCTATATACAGCCTTCTTAGCGCAGTAGGCAGCGCGTCAGTCTCATAATCTGAAGGTCCTGAGTTCGATCCTCAGAGAGGGCATTTATTTCCTTCTTTTGGAATGCAAAATTCTCCGATTTTCTTGAAATGCGCAAACTATGCCTAGTTCAAAGATTTTTCCAAAGCAAATGTCTGACTATTTAAGTGGGGCTCTCACCCCAACTGCATGACAAACTTCTTCTTTCTGCATGATGGCAGGCTAGCCTTCTGGAAAAAAGCCAAGATAAGGAACAGAGGCTCCTGGAGATGCCGGGGATTGAACCCGGGACCTCATACATGCGAAGCATGCGCTCTACCACTGAGCTACATCCCCACTTTTGCCCTCGAGCTGTTTGATGGATGCAAGGAATCCCTGAAACCCAGGGACTGCAAAGTCTCGATCATAATCAATGGAAGGTATTGTTTGAATAAAAGTGAAATATATGGAAATCGAAGCAAAAAATCCTTCGAGCCGGATTTGAACCAGCGACCTAAGGATGTCTGACTTTATGCTACAGTCCTCCGCTCTACCAACTGAGCTATCGAAGGAGTGGCTGAAGTATCTTTCAGCGCTGTAATTATCTCTCGCTCAAGAAAGGTTGTGGGGGTGGGGATCAGGAGCAGATCGATGAAAATCATGAACATTACCTGCAGCTCCCTCTCAAAGTCACCAGTTCTTAGAGCACACTGTAAGGTACATCTTATCACCCCAAAGGAGGATTTCAGACCAAAGTTCATGTTCTGTCTTGGCTTGGGGATAAGCAGGGGTGCTCCAAATTTCAATTTTACAGAAAGGAAAGGAACTTTGATACAAAGACCTTGGGCAGCATTGGTGGCAAATGGATGGCTGCGCGGAACCATGAAAGAAATGACAGAAAGTTATGGGAGTCATTACTACGCACCCAGCATCAAGAACGTGCATTTTGGATGCATTTTCAAAAGGAAAGAGAACGGAAAAATCTGTAGATTGAAGGTGATTGAGATAAACAAAATATTCCGTTTTTCTAAAAGCTACTGTAAAGAGTCTCTGGTTTAGAAGAAGAACCCTTACCAATGATCAAGAGAGATGCGACAGATTTCTATCATCAAAGCATTATGGTTGTCAAGATGAATCATCACTTTGATGTCTTCAACAAGTAGGATTCTTTTGATCTATAATCATCAAAAATGAGATAGCCCCATTTCATGGGATTTTTCAAGGCAAACGTCTGACAGATTAAGCGGGGTCCTCATCCCGGTTGGAGGACATATCTCTTCCTTCATCATGATGCCAGCCTAGCTTTCGGCCCAAAATCCAAGGTAAGCATGGCAAAAGTCTGGAGATGCCGGGGATTGAACCCGGGGCCTCATACATGCAAAGCATGCGCTCTACCACTGAGCTACATCCCCACTTCTGCAAGGTTTTACTGTATGATTGGAAACCCTGCATTGAACCGACGGCCACATCACCCCATTCGACTCTGCAGTATACAATGTCAGTCAGGAAAATCCTTCAGCCTTGTACCTGGATGATCTTCATGGTCTTATGTACAGATGCCTATATACAGTCTTCTTAGCGCAGTAGGCAGCGCGTCAGTCTCATAATCTGAAGGTCCTGAGTTCGATCCTCAGAGAGGGCATTTATTTCCTTCTTTTGGAATGCAAAATTCTCCGATTTTCTTGAAATGCGCCAACTATGCCTAGTTCAAAGATTTTTCCAAAGCAAATGTCTGACTATTTAAGTGGGGCTCTCACCCCAACTGCATGACAAACTTCTTCTTTCTGCATGATGGCAGGCTAGCCTTCTGGAAAAAAGCCAAGATAAGGAACAGAGGCTCCTGGAGATGCCGGGGATTGAACCCGGGACCTCATACATGCGAAGCATGCGCTCTACCACTGAGCTACATCCCCACTTTTGCACTCGAGCTGTTTGATGGATGCAAGGAATCCCTGAAACCCAGGGACTGCAAAGTCTCGATCATAATCAATGGAAGGTATTGTTTGAATAAAAGTGAAATATATGGAAATCGAAGCAAAAAATCCTTCGAGCCGGATTTGAACCAGCGACCTAAGGATGTCTGACTTTATGCTACAGTCCTCCGCTCTACCAACTGAGCTATCGAAGGAGTGGCTGAAGTATCTTTCAGCGCTGTAATTATCTCTCGCTCAAGAAAGGTTGTGGGGGTGGGGATCAGGAGCAGATCGATGAAAATCATGAACATTACCTGCAGCTCCCTCTCAAAGTCACCAGTTCTTAGAGCACACTGTAAGGTACGTCTTATCACCCCAAAGGAGGATTTCAGACCAAAGTTCATGTTCTGTCTTGGCTTGGGGATAAGCAGGGGTGCTCCAAATTTCAATTTTACAGAAAGGAAAGGAACTTTGATACAAAGACCTTGGGCAGCATTGGTGGCAAATGGATGGCTGCGCGGAACCATGAAAGAAATGACAGAAAGTTATGGGAGTCATTACTACGCACCCAGCATCAAGAACGTGCATTTTGGATGCATTTTCAAAAGGAAAGAGAACGGAAAAATCTGTAGATTGAAGGTGATTGAGATAAACAAAATATTCCGTTTTTCTAAAAGCTACTGTAAAGAGTCTCTGGTTTAGAAGAAGAACCCTTACCAATGATCAAGAGAGATGCGACAGATCTCTATCATCAAAGCATTATGGTTGTCAAGATGAATCATCACTTTGATGTCTTCAACAAGTAGGATTCTTTTGATCTATAATCATCAAAAATGAGATAGCCCCATTTCAAGGGATTTTTCAAGGCAAACGTCTGACAGATTAAGCGGGGTCCTCATCCCGGTTGGAGGACATATCTCTTCCTTCATCATGATGCCAGCCTAGCTTTCGGCCCAAAATCCAAGGTAAGCATGGCAAAAGTCTGGAGATGCCGGGGATTGAACCCGGGGCCTCATACATGCAAAGCATGCGCTCTACCACTGAGCTACATCCCCACTTCTGCAAGGTTTGACTGTATGATTGGAAACCCTGCATTGAACCGACGGCCACATCACCCCATTCGACTCTGCAGTATACAATGTCAGTCAGGAAAATCCTTCAGCCTTGTACCTGGATGATCTTCATGGTCTTATGTACAGATGCCTATATACAGCCTTCTTAGCGCAGTAGGCAGCGCGTCAGTCTCATAATCTGAAGGTCCTGAGTTCGATCCTCAGAGAGGGCATTTATTTCCTTCTTTTGGAATGCAAAATTCTCCGATTTTCTTGAAATGCGCAAACTATGCCTAGTTCAAAGATTTTTCCAAAGCAAATGTCTGACTATTTAAGTGGGGCTCTCACCCCAACTGCATGACAAACTTCTTCTTTCTGCATGATGGCAGGCTAGCCTTCTGGAAAAAAGCCAAGATAAGGAACAGAGGCTCCTGGAGATGCCGGGGATTGAACCCGGGACCTCATACATGCGAAGCATGCGCTCTACCACTGAGCTACATCCCCACTTTTGCCCTCGAGCTGTTTGATGGATGCAAGGAATCCCTGAAACCCAGGGACTGCAAAGTCTCGATCATAATCAATGGAAGGTATTGTTTGAATAAAAGTGAAATATATGGAAATCGAAGCAAAAAATCCTTCGAGCCGGATTTGAACCAGCGACCTAAGGATGTCTGACTTTATGCTACAGTCCTCCGCTCTACCAACTGAGCTATCGAAGGAGTGGCTGAAGTATCTTTCAGCGCTGTAATTATCTCTCGCTCAAGAAAGGTTGTGGGGGTGGGGATCAGGAGCAGATCGATGAAAATCATGAACATTACCTGCAGCTCCCTCTCAAAGTCACCAGTTCTTAGAGCACACTGTAAGGTACATCTTATCACCCCAAAGGAGGATTTCAGACCAAAGTTCATGTTCTGTCTTGGCTTGGGGATAAGCAGGGGTGCTCCAAATTTCAATTTTACAGAAAGGAAAGGAACTTTGATACAAAGACCTTGGGCAGCATTGGTGGCAAATGGATGGCTGCGCGGAACCATGAAAGAAATGACAGAAAGTTATGGGAGTCATTACTACGCACCCAGCATCAAGAACGTGCATTTTGGATGCATTTTCAAAAGGAAAGAGAACGGAAAAATCTGTAGATTGAAGGTGATTGAGATAAACAAAATATTCCGTTTTTCTAAAAGCTACTGTAAAGAGTCTCTGGTTTAGAAGAAGAACCCTTACCAATGATCAAGAGAGATGCGACAGATTTCTATCATCAAAGCATTATGGTTGTCAAGATGAATCATCACTTTGATGTCTTCAACAAGTAGGATTCTTTTGATCTATAATCATCAAAAATGAGATAGCCCCATTTCATGGGATTTTTCAAGGCAAACGTCTGACAGATTAAGCGGGGTCCTCATCCCGGTTGGAGGACATATCTCTTCCTTCATCATGATGCCAGCCTAGCTTTCGGCCCAAAATCCAAGGTAAGCATGGCAAAAGTCTGGAGATGCCGGGGATTGAACCCGGGGCCTCATACATGCAAAGCATGCGCTCTACCACTGAGCTACATCCCCACTTCTGCAAGGTTTGACTGTATGATTGGAAACCCTGCATTGAACCGACGGCCACATCACCCCATTCGACTCTGCAGTATACAATGTCAGTCAGGAAAATCCTTCAGCCTTGTACCTGGATGATCTTCATGGTCTTATGTACAGATGCCTATATACAGCCTTCTTAGCGCAGTAGGCAGCGCGTCAGTCTCATAATCTGAAGGTCCTGAGTTCGATCCTCAGAGAGGGCATTTATTTCCTTCTTTTGGAATGCAAAATTCTCCGATTTTCTTGAAATGCGCAAACTATGCCTAGTTCAAAGATTTTTCCAAAGCAAATGTCTGACTATTTAAGTGGGGCTCTCACCCCAACTGCATGACAAACTTCTTCTTTCTGCATGATGGCAGGCTAGCCTTCTGGAAAAAAGCCAAGATAAGGAACAGAGGCTCCTGGAGATGCCGGGGATTGAACCCGGGACCTCATACATGCGAAGCATGCGCTCTACCACTGAGCTACATCCCCACTTTTGCACTCGAGCTGTTTGATGGATGCAAGGAATCCCTGAAACCCAGGGACTGCAAAGTCTCGATCATAATCAATGGAAGGTATTGTTTGAATAAAAGTGAAAGATATGGAAATCGAAGCAAAAAATCCTTCAAGCCGGATTTGAACCAGCGACCTAAGGATGTCTGACTTTATGCTACAGTCCTCCGCTCTACCAACTGAGCTATCGAAGGAGTGGCTGAAGTATCTTTCAGCGCTGTAATTATCTCTCGCTCAAGAAAGGTTATGGGGGTGGGGATCAGGAGCAGATCGATGAAAATCATGAACATTACCTGCAGCTCCCTCTCAAAGTCACCAGTTCTTAGAGCACACTGTAAGGTACGTCTTATCACCCCAAAGGAGGATTTCAGACCAAAGTTCATGTTCTGTCTTGGCTTGGGGATAAGCAGGGGTGCTCCAAATTTCAATTTTACAGAAAGGAAAGGAACTTTGATACAAAGACCTTGGGCAGCATTGGTGGCAAATGGATGGCTGCGCGGAACCATGAAAGAAATGACAGAAAGTTATGGGAGTCATTACTACGCACCCAGCATCAAGAACGTGCATTTTGGATGCATTTTCAAAAGGAAAGAGAACGGAAAAATCTGTAGATTGAAGGTGATTGAGATAAACAAAATATTCCGTTTTTCTAAAAGCTACTGTAAAGAGTCTCTGGTTTAGAAGAAGAACCCTTACCAATGATCAAGAGAGATGCGACAGATTTCTATCATCAAAGCATTATGGTTGTCAAGATGAATCATCACTTTGATGTCTTCAACAAGTAGGATTCTTTTGATCTATAATCATCAAAAATGAGATAGCCCCATTTCATGGGATTTTTCAAGGCAAACGTCTGACAGATTAAGCGGGGTCCTCATCCCGGTTGGAGGACATATCTCTTCCTTCATCATGATGCCAGCCTAGCTTTCGGCCCAAAATCCAAGGTAAGCATGGCAAAAGTCTGGAGATGCCGGGGATTGAACCCGGGGCCTCATACATGCAAAGCATGCGCTCTACCACTGAGCTACATCCCCACTTCTGCAAGGTTTGACTGTATGATTGGAAACCCTGCATTGAACCGACGGCCACATCACCCCATTCGACTCTGCAGTATACAATGTCAGTCAGGAAAATCCTTCAGCCTTGTACCTGGATGATCTTCATGGTCTTATGTACAGATGCCTATATACAGCCTTCTTAGCGCAGTAGGCAGCGCGTCAGTCTCATAATCTGAAGGTCCTGAGTTCGATCCTCAGAGAGGGCATTTATTTCCTTCTTTTGGAATGCAAAATTCTCCGATTTTCTTGAAATGCGCCAACTATGCCTAGTTCAAAGATTTTTCCAAAGCAAATGTCTGACTATTTAAGTGGGGCTCTCACCCCAACTGCATGACAAACTTCTTCTTTCTGCATGATGGCAGGCTAGCCTTCTGGAAAAAAGCCAAGATAAGGAACAGAGGCTCCTGGAGATGCCGGGGATTGAACCCGGGACCTCATACATGCGAAGCATGCGCTCTACCACTGAGCTACATCCCCACTTTTGCACTCGAGCTGTTTGATGGATGCAAGGAATCCCTGAAACCCAGGGACTGCAAAGTCTCGATCATAATCAATGGAAGGTATTGTTTGAATAAAAGTGAAATATATGGAAATCGAAGCAAAAAATCCTTCGAGCCGGATTTGAACCAGCGACCTAAGGATGTCTGACTTTATGCTACAGTCCTCCGCTCTACCAACTGAGCTATCGAAGGAGTGGCTGAAGTATCTTTCAGCGCTGTAATTATCTCTCGCTCAAGAAAGGTTGTGGGGGTGGGGATCAGGAGCAGATCGATGAAAATCATGAACATTACCTGCAGCTCCCTCTCAAAGTCACCAGTTCTTAGAGCACACTGTAAGGTACGTCTTATCACCCCAAAGGAGGATTTCAGACCAAAGTTCATGTTCTGTCTTGGCTTGGGGATAAGCAGGGGTGCTCCAAATTTCAATTTTACAGAAAGGAAAGGAACTTTGATACAAAGACCTTGGGCAGCATTGGTGGCAAATGGATGGCTGCGCGGAACCATGAAAGAAATGACAGAAAGTTATGGGAGTCATTACTACGCACCCAGCATCAAGAACGTGCATTTTGGATGCATTTTCAAAAGGAAAGAGAACGGAAAAATCTGTAGATTGAAGGTGATTGAGATAAACAAAATATTCCGTTTTTCTAAAAGCTACTGTAAAGAGTCTCTGGTTTAGAAGAAGAACCCTTACCAATGATCAAGAGAGATGCGACAGATCTCTATCATCAAAGCATTATGGTTGTCAAGATGAATCATCACTTTGATGTCTTCAACAAGTAGGATTCTTTTGATCTATAATCATCAAAAATGAGATAGCCCCATTTCAAGGGATTTTTCAAGGCAAACGTCTGACAGATTAAGCGGGGTCCTCATCCCGGTTGGAGGACATATCTCTTCCTTCATCATGATGCCAGCCTAGCTTTCGGCCCAAAATCCAAGGTAAGCATGGCAAAAGTCTGGAGATGCCGGGGATTGAACCCGGGGCCTCATACATGCAAAGCATGCGCTCTACCACTGAGCTACATCCCCACTTCTGCAAGGTTTGACTGTATGATTGGAAACCCTGCATTGAACCGACGGCCACATCACCCCATTCGACTCTGCAGTATACAATGTCAGTCAGGAAAATCCTTCAGCCTTGTACCTGGATGATCTTCATGGTCTTATGTACAGATGCCTATATACAGCCTTCTTAGCGCAGTAGGCAGCGCGTCAGTCTCATAATCTGAAGGTCCTGAGTTCGATCCTCAGAGAGGGCATTTATTTCCTTCTTTTGGAATGCAAAATTCTCCGATTTTCTTGAAATGCGCAAACTATGCCTAGTTCAAAGATTTTTCCAAAGCAAATGTCTGACTATTTAAGTGGGGCTCTCACCCCAACTGCATGACAAACTTCTTCTTTCTGCATGATGGCAGGCTAGCCTTCTGGAAAAAAGCCAAGATAAGGAACAGAGGCTCCTGGAGATGCCGGGGATTGAACCCGGGACCTCATACATGCGAAGCATGCGCTCTACCACTGAGCTACATCCCCACTTTTGCCCTCGAGCTGTTTGATGGATGCAAGGAATCCCTGAAACCCAGGGACTGCAAAGTCTCGATCATAATCAATGGAAGGTATTGTTTGAATAAAAGTGAAATATATGGAAATCGAAGCAAAAAATCCTTCGAGCCGGATTTGAACCAGCGACCTAAGGATGTCTGACTTTATGCTACAGTCCTCCGCTCTACCAACTGAGCTATCGAAGGAGTGGCTGAAGTATCTTTCAGCGCTGTAATTATCTCTCGCTCAAGAAAGGTTGTGGGGGTGGGGATCAGGAGCAGATCGATGAAAATCATGAACATTACCTGCAGCTCCCTCTCAAAGTCACCAGTTCTTAGAGCACACTGTAAGGTACATCTTATCACCCCAAAGGAGGATTTCAGACCAAAGTTCATGTTCTGTCTTGGCTTGGGGATAAGCAGGGGTGCTCCAAATTTCAATTTTACAGAAAGGAAAGGAACTTTGATACAAAGACCTTGGGCAGCATTGGTGGCAAATGGATGGCTGCGCGGAACCATGAAAGAAATGACAGAAAGTTATGGGAGTCATTACTACGCACCCAGCATCAAGAACGTGCATTTTGGATGCATTTTCAAAAGGAAAGAGAACGGAAAAATCTGTAGATTGAAGGTGATTGAGATAAACAAAATATTCCGTTTTTCTAAAAGCTACTGTAAAGAGTCTCTGGTTTAGAAGAAGAACCCTTACCAATGATCAAGAGAGATGCGACAGATTTCTATCATCAAAGCATTATGGTTGTCAAGATGAATCATCACTTTGATGTCTTCAACAAGTAGGATTCTTTTGATCTATAATCATCAAAAATGAGATAGCCCCATTTCATGGGATTTTTCAAGGCAAACGTCTGACAGATTAAGCGGGGTCCTCATCCCGGTTGGAGGACATATCTCTTCCTTCATCATGATGCCAGCCTAGCTTTCGGCCCAAAATCCAAGGTAAGCATGGCAAAAGTCTGGAGATGCCGGGGATTGAACCCGGGGCCTCATACATGCAAAGCATGCGCTCTACCACTGAGCTACATCCCCACTTCTGCAAGGTTTGACTGTATGATTGGAAACCCTGCATTGAACCGACGGCCACATCACCCCATTCGACTCTGCAGTATACAATGTCAGTCAGGAAAATCCTTCAGCCTTGTACCTGGATGATCTTCATGGTCTTATGTACAGATGCCTATATACAGCCTTCTTAGCGCAGTAGGCAGCGCGTCAGTCTCATAATCTGAAGGTCCTGAGTTCGATCCTCAGAGAGGGCATTTATTTCCTTCTTTTGGAATGCAAAATTCTCCGATTTTCTTGAAATGCGCAAACTATGCCTAGTTCAAAGATTTTTCCAAAGCAAATGTCTGACTATTTAAGTGGGGCTCTCACCCCAACTGCATGACAAACTTCTTCTTTCTGCATGATGGCAGGCTAGCCTTCTGGAAAAAAGCCAAGATAAGGAACAGAGGCTCCTGGAGATGCCGGGGATTGAACCCGGGACCTCATACATGCGAAGCATGCGCTCTACCACTGAGCTACATCCCCACTTTTGCACTCGAGCTGTTTGATGGATGCAAGGAATCCCTGAAACCCAGGGACTGCAAAGTCTCGATCATAATCAATGGAAGGTATTGTTTGAATAAAAGTGAAAGATATGGAAATCGAAGCAAAAAATCCTTCAAGCCGGATTTGAACCAGCGACCTAAGGATGTCTGACTTTATGCTACAGTCCTCCGCTCTACCAACTGAGCTATCGAAGGAGTGGCTGAAGTATCTTTCAGCGCTGTAATTATCTCTCGCTCAAGAAAGGTTATGGGGGTGGGGATCAGGAGCAGATCGATGAAAATCATGAACATTACCTGCAGCTCCCTCTCAAAGTCACCAGTTCTTAGAGCACACTGTAAGGTACGTCTTATCACCCCAAAGGAGGATTTCAGACCAAAGTTCATGTTCTGTCTTGGCTTGGGGATAAGCAGGGGTGCTCCAAATTTCAATTTTACAGAAAGGAAAGGAACTTTGATACAAAGACCTTGGGCAGCATTGGTGGCAAATGGATGGCTGCGCGGAACCATGAAAGAAATGACAGAAAGTTATGGGAGTCATTACTACGCACCCAGCATCAAGAACGTGCATTTTGGATGCATTTTCAAAAGGAAAGAGAACGGAAAAATCTGTAGATTGAAGGTGATTGAGATAAACAAAATATTCCGTTTTTCTAAAAGCTACTGTAAAGAGTCTCTGGTTTAGAAGAAGAACCCTTACCAATGATCAAGAGAGATGCGACAGATTTCTATCATCAAAGCATTATGGTTGTCAAGATGAATCATCACTTTGATGTCTTCAACAAGTAGGATTCTTTTGATCTATAATCATCAAAAATGAGATAGCCCCATTTCATGGGATTTTTCAAGGCAAACGTCTGACAGATTAAGCGGGGTCCTCATCCCGGTTGGAGGACATATCTCTTCCTTCATCATGATGCCAGCCTAGCTTTCGGCCCAAAATCCAAGGTAAGCATGGCAAAAGTCTGGAGATGCCGGGGATTGAACCCGGGGCCTCATACATGCAAAGCATGCGCTCTACCACTGAGCTACATCCCCACTTCTGCAAGGTTTGACTGTATGATTGGAAACCCTGCATTGAACCGACGGCCACATCACCCCATTCGACTCTGCAGTATACAATGTCAGTCAGGAAAATCCTTCAGCCTTGTACCTGGATGATCTTCATGGTCTTATGTACAGATGCCTATATACAGCCTTCTTAGCGCAGTAGGCAGCGCGTCAGTCTCATAATCTGAAGGTCCTGAGTTCGATCCTCAGAGAGGGCATTTATTTCCTTCTTTTGGAATGCAAAATTCTCCGATTTTCTTGAAATGCGCCAACTATGCCTAGTTCAAAGATTTTTCCAAAGCAAATGTCTGACTATTTAAGTGGGGCTCTCACCCCAACTGCATGACAAACTTCTTCTTTCTGCATGATGGCAGGCTAGCCTTCTGGAAAAAAGCCAAGATAAGGAACAGAGGCTCCTGGAGATGCCGGGGATTGAACCCGGGACCTCATACATGCGAAGCATGCGCTCTACCACTGAGCTACATCCCCACTTTTGCACTCGAGCTGTTTGATGGATGCAAGGAATCCCTGAAACCCAGGGACTGCAAAGTCTCGATCATAATCAATGGAAGGTATTGTTTGAATAAAAGTGAAAGATATGGAAATCGAAGCAAAAAATCCTTCGAGCCGGATTTGAACCAGCGACCTAAGGATGTCTGACTTTATGCTACAGTCCTCCGCTCTACCAACTGAGCTATCGAAGGAGTGGCTGAAGTATCTTTCAGCGCTGTAATTATCTCTCGCTCAAGAAAGGTTGTGGGGGTGGGGATCAGGAGCAGATCGATGAAAATCATGAACATTACCTGCAGCTCCCTCTCAAAGTCACCAGTTCTTAGAGCACACTGTAAGGTACGTCTTATCACCCCAAAGGAGGATTTCAGACCAAAGTTCATGTTCTGTCTTGGCTTGGGGATAAGCAGGGGTGCTCCAAATTTCAATTTTACAGAAAGGAAAGGAACTTTGATACAAAGACCTTGGGCAGCATTGGTGGCAAATGGATGGCTGCGCGGAACCATGAAAGAAATGACAGAAAGTTATGGGAGTCATTACTACGCACCCAGCATCAAGAACGTGCATTTTGGATGCATTTTCAAAAGGAAAGAGAACGGAAAAATCTGTAGATTGAAGGTGATTGAGATAAACAAAATATTCCGTTTTTCTAAAAGCTACTGTAAAGAGTCTCTGGTTTAGAAGAAGAACCCTTACCAATGATCAAGAGAGATGCGACAGATTTCTATCATCAAAGCATTATGGTTGTCAAGATGAATCATCACTTTGATGTCTTCAACAAGTAGGATTCTTTTGATCTATAATCATCAAAAATGAGATAGCCCCATTTCAAGGGATTTTTCAAGGCAAACGTCTGACAGATTAAGCGGGGTCCTCATCCCGGTTGGAGGACATATCTCTTCCTTCATCATGATGCCAGCCTAGCTTTCGGCCCAAAATCCAAGGTAAGCATGGCAAAAGTCTGGAGATGCCGGGGATTGAACCCGGGGCCTCATACATGCAAAGCATGCGCTCTACCACTGAGCTACATCCCCACTTCTGCAAGGTTTGACTGTATGATTGGAAACCCTGCATTGAACCGACGGCCACATCACCCCATTCGACTCTGCAGTATACAATGTCAGTCAGGAAAATCCTTCAGCCTTGTACCTGGATGATCTTCATGGTCTTATGTACAGATGCCTATATACAGCCTTCTTAGCGCAGTAGGCAGCGCGTCAGTCTCATAATCTGAAGGTCCTGAGTTCGATCCTCAGAGAGGGCATTTATTTCCTTCTTTTGGAATGCAAAATTCTCCGATTTTCTTGAAATGCGCAAACTATGCCTAGTTCAAAGATTTTTCCAAAGCAAATGTCTGACTATTTAAGTGGGGCTCTCACCCCAACTGCATGACAAACTTCTTCTTTCTGCATGATGGCAGGCTAGCCTTCTGGAAAAAAGCCAAGATAAGGAACAGAGGCTCCTGGAGATGCCGGGGATTGAACCCGGGACCTCATACATGCGAAGCATGCGCTCTACCACTGAGCTACATCCCCACTTTTGCCCTCGAGCTGTTTGATGGATGCAAGGAATCCCTGAAACCCAGGGACTGCAAAGTCTCGATCATAATCAATGGAAGGTATTGTTTGAATAAAAGTGAAATATATGGAAATCGAAGCAAAAAATCCTTCGAGCCGGATTTGAACCAGCGACCTAAGGATGTCTGACTTTATGCTACAGTCCTCCGCTCTACCAACTGAGCTATCGAAGGAGTGGCTGAAGTATCTTTCAGCGCTGTAATTATCTCTCGCTCAAGAAAGGTTGTGGGGGTGGGGATCAGGAGCAGATCGATGAAAATCATGAACATTACCTGCAGCTCCCTCTCAAAGTCACCAGTTCTTAGAGCACACTGTAAGGTACATCTTATCACCCCAAAGGAGGATTTCAGACCAAAGTTCATGTTCTGTCTTGGCTTGGGGATAAGCAGGGGTGCTCCAAATTTCAATTTTACAGAAAGGAAAGGAACTTTGATACAAAGACCTTGGGCAGCATTGGTGGCAAATGGATGGCTGCGCGGAACCATGAAAGAAATGACAGAAAGTTATGGGAGTCATTACTACGCACCCAGCATCAAGAAAGTGCATTTTGGATGCATTTTCAAAAGGAAAGAGAACGGAAAAATCTGTAGATTGAAGGTGATTGAGATAAACAAAATATTCCGTTTTTCTAAAAGCTACTGTAAAGAGTCTCTGGTTTAGAAGAAGAACCCTTACCAATGATCAAGAGAGATGCGACAGATTTCTATCATCAAAGCATTATGGTTGTCAAGATGAATCATCACTTTGATGTCTTCAACAAGTAGGATTCTTTTGATCTATAATCATCAAAAATGAGATAGCCCCATTTCATGGGATTTTTCAAGGCAAACGTCTGACAGATTAAGCGGGGTCCTCATCCCGGTTGGAGGACATATCTCTTCCTTCATCATGATGCCAGCCTAGCTTTCGGCCCAAAATCCAAGGTAAGCATGGCAAAAGTCTGGAGATGCCGGGGATTGAACCCGGGGCCTCATACATGCAAAGCATGCGCTCTACCACTGAGCTACATCCCCACTTCTGCAAGGTTTGACTGTATGATTGGAAACCCTGCATTGAACCGACGGCCACATCACCCCATTTGACTCTGCAGTATACAATGTCAGTCAGGAAAATCCTTCAGCCTTGTACCTGGATGATCTTCATGGTCTTATGTACAGATGCCTATATACAGCCTTCTTAGCGCAGTAGGCAGCGTGTCAGTCTCATAATCTGAAGGTCCTGAGTTCGATCCTCAGAGAGGGCATTTATTTCCTTCTTTTGGAATGCAAAATTCTCCGATTTTCTTGAAATGCGCAAACTATGCCTAGTTCAAAGATTTTTCCAAAGCAAATGTCTGACTATTTAAGTGGGGCTCTCACCCCAACTGCATGACAAACTTCTTCTTTCTGCATGATGGCAGGCTAGCCTTCTGGAAAAAAGCCAAGATAAGGAACAGAGGCTCCTGGAGATGCCGGGGATTGAACCCGGGACCTCATACATGCGAAGCATGCGCTCTACCACTGAGCTACATCCCCACTTTTGCACTCGAGCTGTTTGATGGATGCAAGGAATCCCTGAAACCCAGGGACTGCAAAGTCTCGATCATAATCAATGGAAGGTATTGTTTGAATAAAAGTGAAAGATATGGAAATCGAAGCAAAAAATCCTTCGAGCCGGATTTGAACCAGCAACCTAAGGATGTCTGACTTTATGCTACAGTCCTCCGCTCTACCAACTGAGCTATCGAAGGAGTGGCTGAAGTATCTTTCAGCGCTGTAATTATCTCTCGCTCAAGAAAGGTTGTGGGGGTGGGGATCAGGAGCAGATCGATGAAAATCATGAACATTACCTGCAGCTCCCTCTCAAAGTCACCAGTTCTTAGAGCACACTGTAAGGTACGTCTTATCACCCCAAAGGAGGATTTCAGACCAAAGTTCATGTTCTGTCTTGGCTTGGGGATAAGCAGGGGTGCTCCAAATTTCAATTTTACAGAAAGGAAAGGAACTTTGATACAAAGACCTTGGGCAGCATTGGTGGCAAATGGATGGCTGCGCGGAACCATGAAAGAAATGACAGAAAGTTATGGGAGTCATTACTACGCACCCAGCATCAAGAACGTGCATTTTGGATGCATTTTCAAAAGGAAAGAGAACGGAAAAATCTGTAGATTGAAGGTGATTGAGATAAACAAAATATTCCGTTTTTCTAAAAGCTACTGTAAAGAGTCTCTGGTTTAGAAGAAGAACCCTTACCAATGATCAAGAGAGATGCGACAGATTTCTATCATCAAAGCATTATGGTTGTCAAGATGAATCATCACTTTGATGTCTTCAACAAGTAGGATTCTTTTGATCTATAATCATCAAAAATGAGATAGCCCCATTTCATGGGATTTTTCAAGGCAAACGTCTGACAGATTAAGCGGGGTCCTCATCCCGGTTGGAGGACATATCTCTTCCTTCATCATGATGCCAGCCTAGCTTTCGGCCCAAAATCCAAGGTAAGCATGGCAAAAGTCTGGAGATGCCGGGGATTGAACCCGGGGCCTCATACATGCAAAGCATGCGCTCTACCACTGAGCTACATCCCCACTTCTGCAAGGTTTGACTGTATGATTGGAAACCCTGCATTGAACCGACGGCCACATCACCCCATTCGACTCTGCAGTATACAATGTCAGTCAGGAAAATCCTTCAGCCTTGTACCTGGATGATCTTCATGGTCTTATGTACAGATGCCTATATACAGCCTTCTTAGCGCAGTAGGCAGCGCGTCAGTCTCATAATCTGAAGGTCCTGAGTTCGATCCTCAGAGAGGGCATTTATTTCCTTCTTTTGGAATGCAAAATTCTCCGATTTTCTTGAAATGCGCCAACTATGCCTAGTTCAAAGATTTTTCCAAAGCAAATGTCTGACTATTTAAGTGGGGCTCTCACCCCAACTGCATGACAAACTTCTTCTTTCTGCATGATGGCAGGCTAGCCTTCTGGAAAAAAGCCAAGATAAGGAACAGAGGCTCCTGGAGATGCCGGGGATTGAACCCGGGACCTCATACATGCGAAGCATGCGCTCTACCACTGAGCTACATCCCCACTTTTGCACTCGAGCTGTTTGATGGATGCAAGGAATCCCTGAAACCCAGGGACTGCAAAGTCTCGATCATAATCAATGGAAGGTATTGTTTGAATAAAAGTGAAAGATATGGAAATCGAAGCAAAAAATCCTTCGAGCCGGATTTGAACCAGCGACCTAAGGATGTCTGACTTTATGCTACAGTCCTCCGCTCTACCAACTGAGCTATCGAAGGAGTGGCTGAAGTATCTTTCAGCGCTGTAATTATCTCTCGCTCAAGAAAGGTTGTGGGGGTGGGGATCAGGAGCAGATCGATGAAAATCATGAACATTACCTGCAGCTCCCTCTCAAAGTCACCAGTTCTTAGAGCACACTGTAAGGTACGTCTTATCACCCCAAAGGAGGATTTCAGACCAAAGTTCATGTTCTGTCTTGGCTTGGGGATAAGCAGGGGTGCTCCAAATTTCAATTTTACAGAAAGGAAAGGAACTTTGATACAAAGACCTTGGGCAGCATTGGTGGCAAATGGATGGCTGCGCGGAACCATGAAAGAAATGACAGAAAGTTATGGGAGTCATTACTACGCACCCAGCATCAAGAACGTGCATTTTGGATGCATTTTCAAAAGGAAAGAGAACGGAAAAATCTGTAGATTGAAGGTGATTGAGATAAACAAAATATTCCGTTTTTCTAAAAGCTACTGTAAAGAGTCTCTGGTTTAGAAGAAGAACCCTTACCAATGATCAAGAGAGATGCGACAGATTTCTATCATCAAAGCATTATGGTTGTCAAGATGAATCATCACTTTGATGTCTTCAACAAGTAGGATTCTTTTGATCTATAATCATCAAAAATGAGATAGCCCCATTTCAAGGGATTTTTCAAGGCAAACGTCTGACAGATTAAGCGGGGTCCTCATCCCGGTTGGAGGACATATCTCTTCCTTCATCATGATGCCAGCCTAGCTTTCGGCCCAAAATCCAAGGTAAGCATGGCAAAAGTCTGGAGATGCCGGGGATTGAACCCGGGGCCTCATACATGCAAAGCATGCGCTCTACCACTGAGCTACATCCCCACTTCTGCAAGGTTTGACTGTATGATTGGAAACCCTGCATTGAACCGACGGCCACATCACCCCATTCGACTCTGCAGTATACAATGTCAGTCAGGAAAATCCTTCAGCCTTGTACCTGGATGATCTTCATGGTCTTATGTACAGATGCCTATATACAGCCTTCTTAGCGCAGTAGGCAGCGCGTCAGTCTCATAATCTGAAGGTCCTGAGTTCGATCCTCAGAGAGGGCATTTATTTCCTTCTTTTGGAATGCAAAATTCTCCGATTTTCTTGAAATGCGCAAACTATGCCTAGTTCAAAGATTTTTCCAAAGCAAATGTCTGACTATTTAAGTGGGGCTCTCACCCCAACTGCATGACAAACTTCTTCTTTCTGCATGATGGCAGGCTAGCCTTCTGGAAAAAAGCCAAGATAAGGAACAGAGGCTCCTGGAGATGCCGGGGATTGAACCCGGGACCTCATACATGCGAAGCATGCGCTCTACCACTGAGCTACATCCCCACTTTTGCCCTCGAGCTGTTTGATGGATGCAAGGAATCCCTGAAACCCAGGGACTGCAAAGTCTCGATCATAATCAATGGAAGGTATTGTTTGAATAAAAGTGAAATATATGGAAATCGAAGCAAAAAATCCTTCGAGCCGGATTTGAACCAGCGACCTAAGGATGTCTGACTTTATGCTACAGTCCTCCGCTCTACCAACTGAGCTATCGAAGGAGTGGCTGAAGTATCTTTCAGCGCTGTAATTATCTCTCGCTCAAGAAAGGTTGTGGGGGTGGGGATCAGGAGCAGATCGATGAAAATCATGAACATTACCTGCAGCTCCCTCTCAAAGTCACCAGTTCTTAGAGCACACTGTAAGGTACGTCTTATCACCCCAAAGGAGGATTTCAGACCAAAGTTCATGTTCTGTCTTGGCTTGGGGATAAGCAGGGGTGCTCCAAATTTCAATTTTACAGAAAGGAAAGGAACTTTGATACAAAGACCTTGGGCAGCATTGGTGGCAAATGGATGGCTGCGCGGAACCATGAAAGAAATGACAGAAAGTTATGGGAGTCATTACTACGCACCCAGCATCAAGAAAGTGCATTTTGGATGCATTTTCAAAAGGAAAGAGAACGGAAAAATCTGTAGATTGAAGGTGATTGAGATAAACAAAATATTCCGTTTTTCTAAAAGCTACTGTAAAGAGTCTCTGGTTTAGAAGAAGAACCCTTACCAATGATCAAGAGAGATGCGACAGATTTCTATCATCAAAGCATTATGGTTGTCAAGATGAATCATCACTTTGATGTCTTCAACAAGTAGGATTCTTTTGATCTATAATCATCAAAAATGAGATAGCCCCATTTCATGGGATTTTTCAAGGCAAACGTCTGACAGATTAAGCGGGGTCCTCATCCCGGTTGGAGGACATATCTCTTCCTTCATCATGATGCCAGCCTAGCTTTCGGCCCAAAATCCAAGGTAAGCATGGCAAAAGTCTGGAGATGCCGGGGATTGAACCCGGGGCCTCATACATGCAAAGCATGCGCTCTACCACTGAGCTACATCCCCACTTCTGCAAGGTTTGACTGTATGATTGGAAACCCTGCATTGAACCGACGGCCACATCACCCCATTTGACTCTGCAGTATACAATGTCAGTCAGGAAAATCCTTCAGCCTTGTACCTGGATGATCTTCATGGTCTTATGTACAGATGCCTATATACAGCCTTCTTAGCGCAGTAGGCAGCGTGTCAGTCTCATAATCTGAAGGTCCTGAGTTCGATCCTCAGAGAGGGCATTTATTTCCTTCTTTTGGAATGCAAAATTCTCCGATTTTCTTGAAATGCGCAAACTATGCCTAGTTCAAAGATTTTTCCAAAGCAAATGTCTGACTATTTAAGTGGGGCTCTCACCCCAACTGCATGACAAACTTCTTCTTTCTGCATGATGGCAGGCTAGCCTTCTGGAAAAAAGCCAAGATAAGGAACAGAGGCTCCTGGAGATGCCGGGGATTGAACCCGGGACCTCATACATGCGAAGCATGCGCTCTACCACTGAGCTACATCCCCACTTTTGCACTCGAGCTGTTTGATGGATGCAAGGAATCCCTGAAACCCAGGGACTGCAAAGTCTCGATCATAATCAATGGAAGGTATTGTTTGAATAAAAGTGAAAGATATGGAAATCGAAGCAAAAAATCCTTCGAGCCGGATTTGAACCAGCGACCTAAGGATGTCTGACTTTATGCTACAGTCCTCCGCTCTACCAACTGAGCTATCGAAGGAGTGGCTGAAGTATCTTTCAGCGCTGTAATTATCTCTCGCTCAAGAAAGGTTGTGGGGGTGGGGATCAGGAGCAGATCGATGAAAATCATGAACATTACCTGCAGCTCCCTCTCAAAGTCACCAGTTCTTAGAGCACACTGTAAGGTACGTCTTATCACCCCAAAGGAGGATTTCAGACCAAAGTTCATGTTCTGTCTTGGCTTGGGGATAAGCAGGGGTGCTCCAAATTTCAATTTTACAGAAAGGAAAGGAACTTTGATACAAAGACCTTGGGCAGCATTGGTGGCAAATGGATGGCTGCGCGGAACCATGAAAGAAATGACAGAAAGTTATGGGAGTCATTACTACGCACCCAGCATCAAGAACGTGCATTTTGGATGCATTTTCAAAAGGAAAGAGAACGGAAAAATCTGTAGATTGAAGGTGATTGAGATAAACAAAATATTCCGTTTTTCTAAAAGCTACTGTAAAGAGTCTCTGGTTTAGAAGAAGAACCCTTACCAATGATCAAGAGAGATGCGACAGATTTCTATCATCAAAGCATTATGGTTGTCAAGATGAATCATCACTTTGATGTCTTCAACAAGTAGGATTCTTTTGATCTATAATCATCAAAAATGAGATAGCCCCATTTCATGGGATTTTTCAAGGCAAACGTCTGACAGATTAAGCGGGGTCCTCATCCCGGTTGGAGGACATATCTCTTCCTTCATCATGATGCCAGCCTAGCTTTCGGCCCAAAATCCAAGGTAAGCATGGCAAAAGTCTGGAGATGCCGGGGATTGAACCCGGGGCCTCATACATGCAAAGCATGCGCTCTACCACTGAGCTACATCCCCACTTCTGCAAGGTTTGACTGTATGATTGGAAACCCTGCATTGAACCGACGGCCACATCACCCCATTCGACTCTGCAGTATACAATGTCAGTCAGGAAAATCCTTCAGCCTTGTACCTGGATGATCTTCATGGTCTTATGTACAGATGCCTATATACAGCCTTCTTAGCGCAGTAGGCAGCGCGTCAGTCTCATAATCTGAAGGTCCTGAGTTCGATCCTCAGAGAGGGCATTTATTTCCTTCTTTTGGAATGCAAAATTCTCCGATTTTCTTGAAATGCGCAAACTATGCCTAGTTCAAAGATTTTTCCAAAGCAAATGTCTGACTATTTAAGTGGGGCTCTCACCCCAACTGCATGACAAACTTCTTCTTTCTGCATGATGGCAGGCTAGCCTTCTGGAAAAAAGCCAAGATAAGGAACAGAGGCTCCTGGAGATGCCGGGGATTGAACCCGGGACCTCATACATGCGAAGCATGCGCTCTACCACTGAGCTACATCCCCACTTTTGCACTCGAGCTGTTTGATGGATGCAAGGAATCCCTGAAACCCAGGGACTGCAAAGTCTCGATCATAATCAATGGAAGGTATTGTTTGAATAAAAGTGAAAGATATGGAAATCGAAGCAAAAAATCCTTCGAGCCGGATTTGAACCAGCGACCTAAGGATGTCTGACTTTATGCTACAGTCCTCCGCTCTACCAACTGAGCTATCGAAGGAGTGGCTGAAGTATCTTTCAGCGCTGTAATTATCTCTCGCTCAAGAAAGGTTGTGGGGGTGGGGATCAGGAGCAGATCGATGAAAATCATGAACATTACCTGCAGCTCCCTCTCAAAGTCACCAGTTCTTAGAGCACACTGTAAGGTACGTCTTATCACCCCAAAGGAGGATTTCAGACCAAAGTTCATGTTCTGTCTTGGCTTGGGGATAAGCAGGGGTGCTCCAAATTTCAATTTTACAGAAAGGAAAGGAACTTTGATACAAAGACCTTGGGCAGCATTGGTGGCAAATGGATGGCTGCGCGGAACCATGAAAGAAATGACAGAAAGTTATGGGAGTCATTACTACGCACCCAGCATCAAGAACGTGCATTTTGGATGCATTTTCAAAAGGAAAGAGAACGGAAAAATCTGTAGATTGAAGGTGATTGAGATAAACAAAATATTCCGTTTTTCTAAAAGCTACTGTAAAGAGTCTCTGGTTTAGAAGAAGAACCCTTACCAATGATCAAGAGAGATGCGACAGATTTCTATCATCAAAGCATTATGGTTGTCAAGATGAATCATCACTTTGATGTCTTCAACAAGTAGGATTCTTTTGATCTATAATCATCAAAAATGAGATAGCCCCATTTCATGGGATTTTTCAAGGCAAACGTCTGACAGATTAAGCGGGGTCCTCATCCCGGTTGGAGGACATATCTCTTCCTTCATCATGATGCCAGCCTAGCTTTCGGCCCAAAATCCAAGGTAAGCATGGCAAAAGTCTGGAGATGCCGGGGATTGAACCCGGGGCCTCATACATGCAAAGCATGCGCTCTACCACTGAGCTACATCCCCACTTCTGCAAGGTTTTACTGTATGATTGGAAACCCTGCATTGAACCGACGGCCACATCACCCCATTCGACTCTGCAGTATACAATGTCAGTCAGGAAAATCCTTCAGCCTTGTACCTGGATGATCTTCATGGTCTTATGTACAGATGCCTATATACAGTCTTCTTAGCGCAGTAGGCAGCGCGTCAGTCTCATAATCTGAAGGTCCTGAGTTCGATCCTCAGAGAGGGCATTTATTTCCTTCTTTTGGAATGCAAAATTCTCCGATTTTCTTGAAATGCGCAAACTATGCCTAGTTCAAAGATTTTTCCAAAGCAAATGTCTGACTATTTAAGTGGGGCTCTCACCCCAACTGCATGACAAACTTCTTCTTTCTGCATGATGGCAGGCTAGCCTTCTGGAAAAAAGCCAAGATAAGGAACAGAGGCTCCTGGAGATGCCGGGGATTGAACCCGGGACCTCATACATGCGAAGCATGCGCTCTACCACTGAGCTACATCCCCACTTTTGCCCTCGAGCTGTTTGATGGATGCAAGGAATCCCTGAAACCCAGGGACTGCAAAGTCTCGATCATAATCAATGGAAGGTATTGTTTGAATAAAAGTGAAAGATATGGAAATCGAAGCAAAAAATCCTTCGAGCCGGATTTGAACCAGCGACCTAAGGATGTCTGACTTTATGCTACAGTCCTCCGCTCTACCAACTGAGCTATCGAAGGAGTGGCTGAAGTATCTTTCAGCGCTGTAATTATCTCTCGCTCAAGAAAGGTTGTGGGGGTGGGGATCAGGAGCAGATCGATGAAAATCATGAACATTACCTGCAGCTCCCTCTCAAAGTCACCAGTTCTTAGAGCACACTGTAAGGTACGTCTTATCACCCCAAAGGAGGATTTCAGACCAAAGTTCATGTTCTGTCTTGGCTTGGGGATAAGCAGGGGTGCTCCAAATTTCAATTTTACAGAAAGGAAAGGAACTTTGATACAAAGACCTTGGGCAGCATTGGTGGCAAATGGATGGCTGCGCGGAACCATGAAAGAAATGACAGAAAGTTATGGGAGTCATTACTACGCACCCAGCATCAAGAACGTGCATTTTGGATGCATTTTCAAAAGGAAAGAGAACGGAAAAATCTGTAGATTGAAGGTGATTGAGATAAACAAAATATTCCGTTTTTCTAAAAGCTACTGTAAAGAGTCTCTGGTTTAGAAGAAGAACCCTTACCAATGATCAAGAGAGATGCGACAGATTTCTATCATCAAAGCATTATGGTTGTCAAGATGAATCATCACTTTGATGTCTTCAACAAGTAGGATTCTTTTGATCTATAATCATCAAAAATGAGATAGCCCCATTTCAAGGGATTTTTCAAGGCAAACGTCTGACAGATTAAGCGGGGTCCTCATCCCGGTTGGAGGACATATCTCTTCCTTCATCATGATGCCAGCCTAGCTTTCGGCCCAAAATCCAAGGTAAGCATGGCAAAAGTCTGGAGATGCCGGGGATTGAACCCGGGGCCTCATACATGCAAAGCATGCGCTCTACCACTGAGCTACATCCCCACTTCTGCAAGGTTTGACTGTATGATTGGAAACCCTGCATTGAACCGACGGCCACATCACCCCATTCGACTCTGCAGTATACAATGTCAGTCAGGAAAATCCTTCAGCCTTGTACCTGGATGATCTTCATGGTCTTATGTACAGATGCCTATATACAGCCTTCTTAGCGCAGTAGGCAGCGCGTCAGTCTCATAATCTGAAGGTCCTGAGTTCGATCCTCAGAGAGGGCATTTATTTCCTTCTTTTGGAATGCAAAATTCTCCGATTTTCTTGAAATGCGCAAACTATGCCTAGTTCAAAGATTTTTCCAAAGCAAATGTCTGACTATTTAAGTGGGGCTCTCACCCCAACTGCATGACAAACTTCTTCTTTCTGCATGATGGCAGGCTAGCCTTCTGGAAAAAAGCCAAGATAAGGAACAGAGGCTCCTGGAGATGCCGGGGATTGAACCCGGGACCTCATACATGCGAAGCATGCGCTCTACCACTGAGCTACATCCCCACTTTTGCCCTCGAGCTGTTTGATGGATGCAAGGAATCCCTGAAACCCAGGGACTGCAAAGTCTCGATCATAATCAATGGAAGGTATTGTTTGAATAAAAGTGAAATATATGGAAATCGAAGCAAAAAATCCTTCGAGCCGGATTTGAACCAGCGACCTAAGGATGTCTGACTTTATGCTACAGTCCTCCGCTCTACCAACTGAGCTATCGAAGGAGTGGCTGAAGTATCTTTCAGCGCTGTAATTATCTCTCGCTCAAGAAAGGTTGTGGGGGTGGGGATCAGGAGCAGATCGATGAAAATCATGAACATTACCTGCAGCTCCCTCTCAAAGTCACCAGTTCTTAGAGCACACTGTAAGGTACATCTTATCACCCCAAAGGAGGATTTCAGACCAAAGTTCATGTTCTGTCTTGGCTTGGGGATAAGCAGGGGTGCTCCAAATTTCAATTTTACAGAAAGGAAAGGAACTTTGATACAAAGACCTTGGGCAGCATTGGTGGCAAATGGATGGCTGCGCGGAACCATGAAAGAAATGACAGAAAGTTATGGGAGTCATTACTACGCACCCAGCATCAAGAAAGTGCATTTTGGATGCATTTTCAAAAGGAAAGAGAACGGAAAAATCTGTAGATTGAAGGTGATTGAGATAAACAAAATATTCCGTTTTTCTAAAAGCTACTGTAAAGAGTCTCTGGTTTAGAAGAAGAACCCTTACCAATGATCAAGAGAGATGCGACAGATTTCTATCATCAAAGCATTATGGTTGTCAAGATGAATCATCACTTTGATGTCTTCAACAAGTAGGATTCTTTTGATCTATAATCATCAAAAATGAGATAGCCCCATTTCATGGGATTTTTCAAGGCAAACGTCTGACAGATTAAGCGGGGTCCTCATCCCGGTTGGAGGACATATCTCTTCCTTCATCATGATGCCAGCCTAGCTTTCGGCCCAAAATCCAAGGTAAGCATGGCAAAAGTCTGGAGATGCCGGGGATTGAACCCGGGGCCTCATACATGCAAAGCATGCGCTCTACCACTGAGCTACATCCCCACTTCTGCAAGGTTTGACTGTATGATTGGAAACCCTGCATTGAACCGACGGCCACATCACCCCATTTGACTCTGCAGTATACAATGTCAGTCAGGAAAATCCTTCAGCCTTGTACCTGGATGATCTTCATGGTCTTATGTACAGATGCCTATATACAGCCTTCTTAGCGCAGTAGGCAGCGTGTCAGTCTCATAATCTGAAGGTCCTGAGTTCGATCCTCAGAGAGGGCATTTATTTCCTTCTTTTGGAATGCAAAATTCTCCGATTTTCTTGAAATGCGCAAACTATGCCTAGTTCAAAGATTTTTCCAAAGCAAATGTCTGACTATTTAAGTGGGGCTCTCACCCCAACTGCATGACAAACTTCTTCTTTCTGCATGATGGCAGGCTAGCCTTCTGGAAAAAAGCCAAGATAAGGAACAGAGGCTCCTGGAGATGCCGGGGATTGAACCCGGGACCTCATACATGCGAAGCATGCGCTCTACCACTGAGCTACATCCCCACTTTTGCACTCGAGCTGTTTGATGGATGCAAGGAATCCCTGAAACCCAGGGACTGCAAAGTCTCGATCATAATCAATGGAAGGTATTGTTTGAATAAAAGTGAAAGATATGGAAATCGAAGCAAAAAATCCTTCGAGCCGGATTTGAACCAGCAACCTAAGGATGTCTGACTTTATGCTACAGTCCTCCGCTCTACCAACTGAGCTATCGAAGGAGTGGCTGAAGTATCTTTCAGCGCTGTAATTATCTCTCGCTCAAGAAAGGTTGTGGGGGTGGGGATCAGGAGCAGATCGATGAAAATCATGAACATTACCTGCAGCTCCCTCTCAAAGTCACCAGTTCTTAGAGCACACTGTAAGGTACGTCTTATCACCCCAAAGGAGGATTTCAGACCAAAGTTCATGTTCTGTCTTGGCTTGGGGATAAGCAGGGGTGCTCCAAATTTCAATTTTACAGAAAGGAAAGGAACTTTGATACAAAGACCTTGGGCAGCATTGGTGGCAAATGGATGGCTGCGCGGAACCATGAAAGAAATGACAGAAAGTTATGGGAGTCATTACTACGCACCCAGCATCAAGAACGTGCATTTTGGATGCATTTTCAAAAGGAAAGAGAACGGAAAAATCTGTAGATTGAAGGTGATTGAGATAAACAAAATATTCCGTTTTTCTAAAAGCTACTGTAAAGAGTCTCTGGTTTAGAAGAAGAACCCTTACCAATGATCAAGAGAGATGCGACAGATTTCTATCATCAAAGCATTATGGTTGTCAAGATGAATCATCACTTTGATGTCTTCAACAAGTAGGATTCTTTTGATCTATAATCATCAAAAATGAGATAGCCCCATTTCATGGGATTTTTCAAGGCAAACGTCTGACAGATTAAGCGGGGTCCTCATCCCGGTTGGAGGACATATCTCTTCCTTCATCATGATGCCAGCCTAGCTTTCGGCCCAAAATCCAAGGTAAGCATGGCAAAAGTCTGGAGATGCCGGGGATTGAACCCGGGGCCTCATACATGCAAAGCATGCGCTCTACCACTGAGCTACATCCCCACTTCTGCAAGGTTTGACTGTATGATTGGAAACCCTGCATTGAACCGACGGCCACATCACCCCATTCGACTCTGCAGTATACAATGTCAGTCAGGAAAATCCTTCAGCCTTGTACCTGGATGATCTTCATGGTCTTATGTACAGATGCCTATATACAGCCTTCTTAGCGCAGTAGGCAGCGCGTCAGTCTCATAATCTGAAGGTCCTGAGTTCGATCCTCAGAGAGGGCATTTATTTCCTTCTTTTGGAATGCAAAATTCTCCGATTTTCTTGAAATGCGCAAACTATGCCTAGTTCAAAGATTTTTCCAAAGCAAATGTCTGACTATTTAAGTGGGGCTCTCACCCCAACTGCATGACAAACTTCTTCTTTCTGCATGATGGCAGGCTAGCCTTCTGGAAAAAAGCCAAGATAAGGAACAGAGGCTCCTGGAGATGCCGGGGATTGAACCCGGGACCTCATACATGCGAAGCATGCGCTCTACCACTGAGCTACATCCCCACTTTTGCACTCGAGCTGTTTGATGGATGCAAGGAATCCCTGAAACCCAGGGACTGCAAAGTCTCGATCATAATCAATGGAAGGTATTGTTTGAATAAAAGTGAAAGATATGGAAATCGAAGCAAAAAATCCTTCGAGCCGGATTTGAACCAGCGACCTAAGGATGTCTGACTTTATGCTACAGTCCTCCGCTCTACCAACTGAGCTATCGAAGGAGTGGCTGAAGTATCTTTCAGCGCTGTAATTATCTCTCGCTCAAGAAAGGTTGTGGGGGTGGGGATCAGGAGCAGATCGATGAAAATCATGAACATTACCTGCAGCTCCCTCTCAAAGTCACCAGTTCTTAGAGCACACTGTAAGGTACGTCTTATCACCCCAAAGGAGGATTTCAGACCAAAGTTCATGTTCTGTCTTGGCTTGGGGATAAGCAGGGGTGCTCCAAATTTCAATTTTACAGAAAGGAAAGGAACTTTGATACAAAGACCTTGGGCAGCATTGGTGGCAAATGGATGGCTGCGCGGAACCATGAAAGAAATGACAGAAAGTTATGGGAGTCATTACTACGCACCCAGCATCAAGAACGTGCATTTTGGATGCATTTTCAAAAGGAAAGAGAACGGAAAAATCTGTAGATTGAAGGTGATTGAGATAAACAAAATATTCCGTTTTTCTAAAAGCTACTGTAAAGAGTCTCTGGTTTAGAAGAAGAACCCTTACCAATGATCAAGAGAGATGCGACAGATTTCTATCATCAAAGCATTATGGTTGTCAAGATGAATCATCACTTTGATGTCTTCAACAAGTAGGATTCTTTTGATCTATAATCATCAAAAATGAGATAGCCCCATTTCATGGGATTTTTCAAGGCAAACGTCTGACAGATTAAGCGGGGTCCTCATCCCGGTTGGAGGACATATCTCTTCCTTCATCATGATGCCAGCCTAGCTTTCGGCCCAAAATCCAAGGTAAGCATGGCAAAAGTCTGGAGATGCCGGGGATTGAACCCGGGGCCTCATACATGCAAAGCATGCGCTCTACCACTGAGCTACATCCCCACTTCTGCAAGGTTTTACTGTATGATTGGAAACCCTGCATTGAACCGACGGCCACATCACCCCATTCGACTCTGCAGTATACAATGTCAGTCAGGAAAATCCTTCAGCCTTGTACCTGGATGATCTTCATGGTCTTATGTACAGATGCCTATATACAGTCTTCTTAGCGCAGTAGGCAGCGCGTCAGTCTCATAATCTGAAGGTCCTGAGTTCGATCCTCAGAGAGGGCATTTATTTCCTTCTTTTGGAATGCAAAATTCTCCGATTTTCTTGAAATGCGCAAACTATGCCTAGTTCAAAGATTTTTCCAAAGCAAATGTCTGACTATTTAAGTGGGGCTCTCACCCCAACTGCATGACAAACTTCTTCTTTCTGCATGATGGCAGGCTAGCCTTCTGGAAAAAAGCCAAGATAAGGAACAGAGGCTCCTGGAGATGCCGGGGATTGAACCCGGGACCTCATACATGCGAAGCATGCGCTCTACCACTGAGCTACATCCCCACTTTTGCCCTCGAGCTGTTTGATGGATGCAAGGAATCCCTGAAACCCAGGGACTGCAAAGTCTCGATCATAATCAATGGAAGGTATTGTTTGAATAAAAGTGAAAGATATGGAAATCGAAGCAAAAAATCCTTCGAGCCGGATTTGAACCAGCGACCTAAGGATGTCTGACTTTATGCTACAGTCCTCCGCTCTACCAACTGAGCTATCGAAGGAGTGGCTGAAGTATCTTTCAGCGCTGTAATTATCTCTCGCTCAAGAAAGGTTGTGGGGGTGGGGATCAGGAGCAGATCGATGAAAATCATGAACATTACCTGCAGCTCCCTCTCAAAGTCACCAGTTCTTAGAGCACACTGTAAGGTACGTCTTATCACCCCAAAGGAGGATTTCAGACCAAAGTTCATGTTCTGTCTTGGCTTGGGGATAAGCAGGGGTGCTCCAAATTTCAATTTTACAGAAAGGAAAGGAACTTTGATACAAAGACCTTGGGCAGCATTGGTGGCAAATGGATGGCTGCGCGGAACCATGAAAGAAATGACAGAAAGTTATGGGAGTCATTACTACGCACCCAGCATCAAGAACGTGCATTTTGGATGCATTTTCAAAAGGAAAGAGAACGGAAAAATCTGTAGATTGAAGGTGATTGAGATAAACAAAATATTCCGTTTTTCTAAAAGCTACTGTAAAGAGTCTCTGGTTTAGAAGAAGAACCCTTACCAATGATCAAGAGAGATGCGACAGATTTCTATCATCAAAGCATTATGGTTGTCAAGATGAATCATCACTTTGATGTCTTCAACAAGTAGGATTCTTTTGATCTATAATCATCAAAAATGAGATAGCCCCATTTCAAGGGATTTTTCAAGGCAAACGTCTGACAGATTAAGCGGGGTCCTCATCCCGGTTGGAGGACATATCTCTTCCTTCATCATGATGCCAGCCTAGCTTTCGGCCCAAAATCCAAGGTAAGCATGGCAAAAGTCTGGAGATGCCGGGGATTGAACCCGGGGCCTCATACATGCAAAGCATGCGCTCTACCACTGAGCTACATCCCCACTTCTGCAAGGTTTGACTGTATGATTGGAAACCCTGCATTGAACCGACGGCCACATCACCCCATTCGACTCTGCAGTATACAATGTCAGTCAGGAAAATCCTTCAGCCTTGTACCTGGATGATCTTCATGGTCTTATGTACAGATGCCTATATACAGCCTTCTTAGCGCAGTAGGCAGCGCGTCAGTCTCATAATCTGAAGGTCCTGAGTTCGATCCTCAGAGAGGGCATTTATTTCCTTCTTTTGGAATGCAAAATTCTCCGA
>NC_140585.1:107061103-107083603 GCF_964204655.1 Triturus cristatus
AAAAGTGAAAGATATGGAAATCGAAGCAAAAAATCCTTCGAGCCGGATTTGAACCAGCGACCTAAGGATGTCTGACTTTATGCTACAGTCCTCCGCTCTACCAACTGAGCTATCGAAGGAGTGGCTGAAGTATCTTTCAGCGCTGTAATTATCTCTCGCTCAAGAAAGGTTGTGGGGGTGGGGATCAGGAGCAGATCGATGAAAATCATGAACATTACCTGCAGCTCCCTCTCAAAGTCACCAGTTCTTAGAGCACACTGTAAGGTACGTCTTATCACCCCAAAGGAGGATTTCAGACCAAAGTTCATGTTCTGTCTTGGCTTGGGGATAAGCAGGGGTGCTCCAAATTTCAATTTTACAGAAAGGAAAGGAACTTTGATACAAAGACCTTGGGCAGCATTGGTGGCAAATGGATGGCTGCGCGGAACCATGAAAGAAATGACAGAAAGTTATGGGAGTCATTACTACGCACCCAGCATCAAGAACGTGCATTTTGGATGCATTTTCAAAAGGAAAGAGAACGGAAAAATCTGTAGATTGAAGGTGATTGAGATAAACAAAATATTCCGTTTTTCTAAAAGCTACTGTAAAGAGTCTCTGGTTTAGAAGAAGAACCCTTACCAATGATCAAGAGAGATGCGACAGATTTCTATCATCAAAGCATTATGGTTGTCAAGATGAATCATCACTTTGATGTCTTCAACAAGTAGGATTCTTTTGATCTATAATCATCAAAAATGAGATAGCCCCATTTCAAGGGATTTTTCAAGGCAAACGTCTGACAGATTAAGCGGGGTCCTCATCCCGGTTGGAGGACATATCTCTTCCTTCATCATGATGCCAGCCTAGCTTTCGGCCCAAAATCCAAGGTAAGCATGGCAAAAGTCTGGAGATGCCGGGGATTGAACCCGGGGCCTCATACATGCAAAGCATGCGCTCTACCACTGAGCTACATCCCCACTTCTGCAAGGTTTGACTGTATGATTGGAAACCCTGCATTGAACCGACGGCCACATCACCCCATTCGACTCTGCAGTATACAATGTCAGTCAGGAAAATCCTTCAGCCTTGTACCTGGATGATCTTCATGGTCTTATGTACAGATGCCTATATACAGCCTTCTTAGCGCAGTAGGCAGCGCGTCAGTCTCATAATCTGAAGGTCCTGAGTTCGATCCTCAGAGAGGGCATTTATTTCCTTCTTTTGGAATGCAAAATTCTCCGATTTTCTTGAAATGCGCAAACTATGCCTAGTTCAAAGATTTTTCCAAAGCAAATGTCTGACTATTTAAGTGGGGCTCTCACCCCAACTGCATGACAAACTTCTTCTTTCTGCATGATGGCAGGCTAGCCTTCTGGAAAAAAGCCAAGATAAGGAACAGAGGCTCCTGGAGATGCCGGGGATTGAACCCGGGACCTCATACATGCGAAGCATGCGCTCTACCACTGAGCTACATCCCCACTTTTGCCCTCGAGCTGTTTGATGGATGCAAGGAATCCCTGAAACCCAGGGACTGCAAAGTCTCGATCATAATCAATGGAAGGTATTGTTTGAATAAAAGTGAAATATATGGAAATCGAAGCAAAAAATCCTTCGAGCCGGATTTGAACCAGCGACCTAAGGATGTCTGACTTTATGCTACAGTCCTCCGCTCTACCAACTGAGCTATCGAAGGAGTGGCTGAAGTATCTTTCAGCGCTGTAATTATCTCTCGCTCAAGAAAGGTTGTGGGGGTGGGGATCAGGAGCAGATCGATGAAAATCATGAACATTACCTGCAGCTCCCTCTCAAAGTCACCAGTTCTTAGAGCACACTGTAAGGTACATCTTATCACCCCAAAGGAGGATTTCAGACCAAAGTTCATGTTCTGTCTTGGCTTGGGGATAAGCAGGGGTGCTCCAAATTTCAATTTTACAGAAAGGAAAGGAACTTTGATACAAAGACCTTGGGCAGCATTGGTGGCAAATGGATGGCTGCGCGGAACCATGAAAGAAATGACAGAAAGTTATGGGAGTCATTACTACGCACCCAGCATCAAGAAAGTGCATTTTGGATGCATTTTCAAAAGGAAAGAGAACGGAAAAATCTGTAGATTGAAGGTGATTGAGATAAACAAAATATTCCGTTTTTCTAAAAGCTACTGTAAAGAGTCTCTGGTTTAGAAGAAGAACCCTTACCAATGATCAAGAGAGATGCGACAGATTTCTATCATCAAAGCATTATGGTTGTCAAGATGAATCATCACTTTGATGTCTTCAACAAGTAGGATTCTTTTGATCTATAATCATCAAAAATGAGATAGCCCCATTTCATGGGATTTTTCAAGGCAAACGTCTGACAGATTAAGCGGGGTCCTCATCCCGGTTGGAGGACATATCTCTTCCTTCATCATGATGCCAGCCTAGCTTTCGGCCCAAAATCCAAGGTAAGCATGGCAAAAGTCTGGAGATGCCGGGGATTGAACCCGGGGCCTCATACATGCAAAGCATGCGCTCTACCACTGAGCTACATCCCCACTTCTGCAAGGTTTGACTGTATGATTGGAAACCCTGCATTGAACCGACGGCCACATCACCCCATTTGACTCTGCAGTATACAATGTCAGTCAGGAAAATCCTTCAGCCTTGTACCTGGATGATCTTCATGGTCTTATGTACAGATGCCTATATACAGCCTTCTTAGCGCAGTAGGCAGCGTGTCAGTCTCATAATCTGAAGGTCCTGAGTTCGATCCTCAGAGAGGGCATTTATTTCCTTCTTTTGGAATGCAAAATTCTCCGATTTTCTTGAAATGCGCAAACTATGCCTAGTTCAAAGATTTTTCCAAAGCAAATGTCTGACTATTTAAGTGGGGCTCTCACCCCAACTGCATGACAAACTTCTTCTTTCTGCATGATGGCAGGCTAGCCTTCTGGAAAAAAGCCAAGATAAGGAACAGAGGCTCCTGGAGATGCCGGGGATTGAACCCGGGACCTCATACATGCGAAGCATGCGCTCTACCACTGAGCTACATCCCCACTTTTGCACTCGAGCTGTTTGATGGATGCAAGGAATCCCTGAAACCCAGGGACTGCAAAGTCTCGATCATAATCAATGGAAGGTATTGTTTGAATAAAAGTGAAAGATATGGAAATCGAAGCAAAAAATCCTTCGAGCCGGATTTGAACCAGCAACCTAAGGATGTCTGACTTTATGCTACAGTCCTCCGCTCTACCAACTGAGCTATCGAAGGAGTGGCTGAAGTATCTTTCAGCGCTGTAATTATCTCTCGCTCAAGAAAGGTTGTGGGGGTGGGGATCAGGAGCAGATCGATGAAAATCATGAACATTACCTGCAGCTCCCTCTCAAAGTCACCAGTTCTTAGAGCACACTGTAAGGTACGTCTTATCACCCCAAAGGAGGATTTCAGACCAAAGTTCATGTTCTGTCTTGGCTTGGGGATAAGCAGGGGTGCTCCAAATTTCAATTTTACAGAAAGGAAAGGAACTTTGATACAAAGACCTTGGGCAGCATTGGTGGCAAATGGATGGCTGCGCGGAACCATGAAAGAAATGACAGAAAGTTATGGGAGTCATTACTACGCACCCAGCATCAAGAACGTGCATTTTGGATGCATTTTCAAAAGGAAAGAGAACGGAAAAATCTGTAGATTGAAGGTGATTGAGATAAACAAAATATTCCGTTTTTCTAAAAGCTACTGTAAAGAGTCTCTGGTTTAGAAGAAGAACCCTTACCAATGATCAAGAGAGATGCGACAGATTTCTATCATCAAAGCATTATGGTTGTCAAGATGAATCATCACTTTGATGTCTTCAACAAGTAGGATTCTTTTGATCTATAATCATCAAAAATGAGATAGCCCCATTTCATGGGATTTTTCAAGGCAAACGTCTGACAGATTAAGCGGGGTCCTCATCCCGGTTGGAGGACATATCTCTTCCTTCATCATGATGCCAGCCTAGCTTTCGGCCCAAAATCCAAGGTAAGCATGGCAAAAGTCTGGAGATGCCGGGGATTGAACCCGGGGCCTCATACATGCAAAGCATGCGCTCTACCACTGAGCTACATCCCCACTTCTGCAAGGTTTGACTGTATGATTGGAAACCCTGCATTGAACCGACGGCCACATCACCCCATTCGACTCTGCAGTATACAATGTCAGTCAGGAAAATCCTTCAGCCTTGTACCTGGATGATCTTCATGGTCTTATGTACAGATGCCTATATACAGCCTTCTTAGCGCAGTAGGCAGCGCGTCAGTCTCATAATCTGAAGGTCCTGAGTTCGATCCTCAGAGAGGGCATTTATTTCCTTCTTTTGGAATGCAAAATTCTCCGATTTTCTTGAAATGCGCAAACTATGCCTAGTTCAAAGATTTTTCCAAAGCAAATGTCTGACTATTTAAGTGGGGCTCTCACCCCAACTGCATGACAAACTTCTTCTTTCTGCATGATGGCAGGCTAGCCTTCTGGAAAAAAGCCAAGATAAGGAACAGAGGCTCCTGGAGATGCCGGGGATTGAACCCGGGACCTCATACATGCGAAGCATGCGCTCTACCACTGAGCTACATCCCCACTTTTGCACTCGAGCTGTTTGATGGATGCAAGGAATCCCTGAAACCCAGGGACTGCAAAGTCTCGATCATAATCAATGGAAGGTATTGTTTGAATAAAAGTGAAAGATATGGAAATCGAAGCAAAAAATCCTTCGAGCCGGATTTGAACCAGCGACCTAAGGATGTCTGACTTTATGCTACAGTCCTCCGCTCTACCAACTGAGCTATCGAAGGAGTGGCTGAAGTATCTTTCAGCGCTGTAATTATCTCTCGCTCAAGAAAGGTTGTGGGGGTGGGGATCAGGAGCAGATCGATGAAAATCATGAACATTACCTGCAGCTCCCTCTCAAAGTCACCAGTTCTTAGAGCACACTGTAAGGTACGTCTTATCACCCCAAAGGAGGATTTCAGACCAAAGTTCATGTTCTGTCTTGGCTTGGGGATAAGCAGGGGTGCTCCAAATTTCAATTTTACAGAAAGGAAAGGAACTTTGATACAAAGACCTTGGGCAGCATTGGTGGCAAATGGATGGCTGCGCGGAACCATGAAAGAAATGACAGAAAGTTATGGGAGTCATTACTACGCACCCAGCATCAAGAACGTGCATTTTGGATGCATTTTCAAAAGGAAAGAGAACGGTAAAATCTGTAGATTGAAGGTGATTGAGATAAACAAAATATTCCGTTTTTCTAAAAGCTACTGTAAAGAGTCTCTGGTTTAGAAGAAGAACCCTTACCAATGATCAAGAGAGATGCGACAGATTTCTATCATCAAAGCATTATGGTTGTCAAGATGAATCATCACTTTGATGTCTTCAACAAGTAGGATTCTTTTGATCTATAATCATCAAAAATGAGATAGCCCCATTTCATGGGATTTTTCAAGGCAAACGTCTGACAGATTAAGCGGGGTCCTCATCCCGGTTGGAGGACATATCTCTTCCTTCATCATGATGCCAGCCTAGCTTTCGGCCCAAAATCCAAGGTAAGCATGGCAAAAGTCTGGAGATGCCGGGGATTGAACCCGGGGCCTCATACATGCAAAGCATGCGCTCTACCACTGAGCTACATCCCCACTTCTGCAAGGTTTTACTGTATGATTGGAAACCCTGCATTGAACCGACGGCCACATCACCCCATTCGACTCTGCAGTATACAATGTCAGTCAGGAAAATCCTTCAGCCTTGTACCTGGATGATCTTCATGGTCTTATGTACAGATGCCTATATACAGTCTTCTTAGCGCAGTAGGCAGCGCGTCAGTCTCATAATCTGAAGGTCCTGAGTTCGATCCTCAGAGAGGGCATTTATTTCCTTCTTTTGGAATGCAAAATTCTCCGATTTTCTTGAAATGCGCAAACTATGCCTAGTTCAAAGATTTTTCCAAAGCAAATGTCTGACTATTTAAGTGGGGCTCTCACCCCAACTGCATGACAAACTTCTTCTTTCTGCATGATGGCAGGCTAGCCTTCTGGAAAAAAGCCAAGATAAGGAACAGAGGCTCCTGGAGATGCCGGGGATTGAACCCGGGACCTCATACATGCGAAGCATGCGCTCTACCACTGAGCTACATCCCCACTTTTGCCCTCGAGCTGTTTGATGGATGCAAGGAATCCCTGAAACCCAGGGACTGCAAAGTCTCGATCATAATCAATGGAAGGTATTGTTTGAATAAAAGTGAAAGATATGGAAATCGAAGCAAAAAATCCTTCGAGCCGGATTTGAACCAGCGACCTAAGGATGTCTGACTTTATGCTACAGTCCTCCGCTCTACCAACTGAGCTATCGAAGGAGTGGCTGAAGTATCTTTCAGCGCTGTAATTATCTCTCGCTCAAGAAAGGTTGTGGGGGTGGGGATCAGGAGCAGATCGATGAAAATCATGAACATTACCTGCAGCTCCCTCTCAAAGTCACCAGTTCTTAGAGCACACTGTAAGGTACGTCTTATCACCCCAAAGGAGGATTTCAGACCAAAGTTCATGTTCTGTCTTGGCTTGGGGATAAGCAGGGGTGCTCCAAATTTCAATTTTACAGAAAGGAAAGGAACTTTGATACAAAGACCTTGGGCAGCATTGGTGGCAAATGGATGGCTGCGCGGAACCATGAAAGAAATGACAGAAAGTTATGGGAGTCATTACTACGCACCCAGCATCAAGAACGTGCATTTTGGATGCATTTTCAAAAGGAAAGAGAACGGAAAAATCTGTAGATTGAAGGTGATTGAGATAAACAAAATATTCCGTTTTTCTAAAAGCTACTGTAAAGAGTCTCTGGTTTAGAAGAAGAACCCTTACCAATGATCAAGAGAGATGCGACAGATTTCTATCATCAAAGCATTATGGTTGTCAAGATGAATCATCACTTTGATGTCTTCAACAAGTAGGATTCTTTTGATCTATAATCATCAAAAATGAGATAGCCCCATTTCAAGGGATTTTTCAAGGCAAACGTCTGACAGATTAAGCGGGGTCCTCATCCCGGTTGGAGGACATATCTCTTCCTTCATCATGATGCCAGCCTAGCTTTCGGCCCAAAATCCAAGGTAAGCATGGCAAAAGTCTGGAGATGCCGGGGATTGAACCCGGGGCCTCATACATGCAAAGCATGCGCTCTACCACTGAGCTACATCCCCACTTCTGCAAGGTTTGACTGTATGATTGGAAACCCTGCATTGAACCGACGGCCACATCACCCCATTCGACTCTGCAGTATACAATGTCAGTCAGGAAAATCCTTCAGCCTTGTACCTGGATGATCTTCATGGTCTTATGTACAGATGCCTATATACAGCCTTCTTAGCGCAGTAGGCAGCGCGTCAGTCTCATAATCTGAAGGTCCTGAGTTCGATCCTCAGAGAGGGCATTTATTTCCTTCTTTTGGAATGCAAAATTCTCCGATTTTCTTGAAATGCGCAAACTATGCCTAGTTCAAAGATTTTTCCAAAGCAAATGTCTGACTATTTAAGTGGGGCTCTCACCCCAACTGCATGACAAACTTCTTCTTTCTGCATGATGGCAGGCTAGCCTTCTGGAAAAAAGCCAAGATAAGGAACAGAGGCTCCTGGAGATGCCGGGGATTGAACCCGGGACCTCATACATGCGAAGCATGCGCTCTACCACTGAGCTACATCCCCACTTTTGCCCTCGAGCTGTTTGATGGATGCAAGGAATCCCTGAAACCCAGGGACTGCAAAGTCTCGATCATAATCAATGGAAGGTATTGTTTGAATAAAAGTGAAATATATGGAAATCGAAGCAAAAAATCCTTCGAGCCGGATTTGAACCAGCGACCTAAGGATGTCTGACTTTATGCTACAGTCCTCCGCTCTACCAACTGAGCTATCGAAGGAGTGGCTGAAGTATCTTTCAGCGCTGTAATTATCTCTCGCTCAAGAAAGGTTGTGGGGGTGGGGATCAGGAGCAGATCGATGAAAATCATGAACATTACCTGCAGCTCCCTCTCAAAGTCACCAGTTCTTAGAGCACACTGTAAGGTACATCTTATCACCCCAAAGGAGGATTTCAGACCAAAGTTCATGTTCTGTCTTGGCTTGGGGATAAGCAGGGGTGCTCCAAATTTCAATTTTACAGAAAGGAAAGGAACTTTGATACAAAGACCTTGGGCAGCATTGGTGGCAAATGGATGGCTGCGCGGAACCATGAAAGAAATGACAGAAAGTTATGGGAGTCATTACTACGCACCCAGCATCAAGAAAGTGCATTTTGGATGCATTTTCAAAAGGAAAGAGAACGGAAAAATCTGTAGATTGAAGGTGATTGAGATAAACAAAATATTCCGTTTTTCTAAAAGCTACTGTAAAGAGTCTCTGGTTTAGAAGAAGAACCCTTACCAATGATCAAGAGAGATGCGACAGATTTCTATCATCAAAGCATTATGGTTGTCAAGATGAATCATCACTTTGATGTCTTCAACAAGTAGGATTCTTTTGATCTATAATCATCAAAAATGAGATAGCCCCATTTCATGGGATTTTTCAAGGCAAACGTCTGACAGATTAAGCGGGGTCCTCATCCCGGTTGGAGGACATATCTCTTCCTTCATCATGATGCCAGCCTAGCTTTCGGCCCAAAATCCAAGGTAAGCATGGCAAAAGTCTGGAGATGCCGGGGATTGAACCCGGGGCCTCATACATGCAAAGCATGCGCTCTACCACTGAGCTACATCCCCACTTCTGCAAGGTTTGACTGTATGATTGGAAACCCTGCATTGAACCGACGGCCACATCACCCCATTTGACTCTGCAGTATACAATGTCAGTCAGGAAAATCCTTCAGCCTTGTACCTGGATGATCTTCATGGTCTTATGTACAGATGCCTATATACAGCCTTCTTAGCGCAGTAGGCAGCGTGTCAGTCTCATAATCTGAAGGTCCTGAGTTCGATCCTCAGAGAGGGCATTTATTTCCTTCTTTTGGAATGCAAAATTCTCCGATTTTCTTGAAATGCGCAAACTATGCCTAGTTCAAAGATTTTTCCAAAGCAAATGTCTGACTATTTAAGTGGGGCTCTCACCCCAACTGCATGACAAACTTCTTCTTTCTGCATGATGGCAGGCTAGCCTTCTGGAAAAAAGCCAAGATAAGGAACAGAGGCTCCTGGAGATGCCGGGGATTGAACCCGGGACCTCATACATGCGAAGCATGCGCTCTACCACTGAGCTACATCCCCACTTTTGCACTCGAGCTGTTTGATGGATGCAAGGAATCCCTGAAACCCAGGGACTGCAAAGTCTCGATCATAATCAATGGAAGGTATTGTTTGAATAAAAGTGAAAGATATGGAAATCGAAGCAAAAAATCCTTCGAGCCGGATTTGAACCAGCAACCTAAGGATGTCTGACTTTATGCTACAGTCCTCCGCTCTACCAACTGAGCTATCGAAGGAGTGGCTGAAGTATCTTTCAGCGCTGTAATTATCTCTCGCTCAAGAAAGGTTGTGGGGGTGGGGATCAGGAGCAGATCGATGAAAATCATGAACATTACCTGCAGCTCCCTCTCAAAGTCACCAGTTCTTAGAGCACACTGTAAGGTACGTCTTATCACCCCAAAGGAGGATTTCAGACCAAAGTTCATGTTCTGTCTTGGCTTGGGGATAAGCAGGGGTGCTCCAAATTTCAATTTTACAGAAAGGAAAGGAACTTTGATACAAAGACCTTGGGCAGCATTGGTGGCAAATGGATGGCTGCGCGGAACCATGAAAGAAATGACAGAAAGTTATGGGAGTCATTACTACGCACCCAGCATCAAGAACGTGCATTTTGGATGCATTTTCAAAAGGAAAGAGAACGGAAAAATCTGTAGATTGAAGGTGATTGAGATAAACAAAATATTCCGTTTTTCTAAAAGCTACTGTAAAGAGTCTCTGGTTTAGAAGAAGAACCCTTACCAATGATCAAGAGAGATGCGACAGATTTCTATCATCAAAGCATTATGGTTGTCAAGATGAATCATCACTTTGATGTCTTCAACAAGTAGGATTCTTTTGATCTATAATCATCAAAAATGAGATAGCCCCATTTCATGGGATTTTTCAAGGCAAACGTCTGACAGATTAAGCGGGGTCCTCATCCCGGTTGGAGGACATATCTCTTCCTTCATCATGATGCCAGCCTAGCTTTCGGCCCAAAATCCAAGGTAAGCATGGCAAAAGTCTGGAGATGCCGGGGATTGAACCCGGGGCCTCATACATGCAAAGCATGCGCTCTACCACTGAGCTACATCCCCACTTCTGCAAGGTTTGACTGTATGATTGGAAACCCTGCATTGAACCGACGGCCACATCACCCCATTCGACTCTGCAGTATACAATGTCAGTCAGGAAAATCCTTCAGCCTTGTACCTGGATGATCTTCATGGTCTTATGTACAGATGCCTATATACAGCCTTCTTAGCGCAGTAGGCAGCGCGTCAGTCTCATAATCTGAAGGTCCTGAGTTCGATCCTCAGAGAGGGCATTTATTTCCTTCTTTTGGAATGCAAAATTCTCCGATTTTCTTGAAATGCGCAAACTATGCCTAGTTCAAAGATTTTTCCAAAGCAAATGTCTGACTATTTAAGTGGGGCTCTCACCCCAACTGCATGACAAACTTCTTCTTTCTGCATGATGGCAGGCTAGCCTTCTGGAAAAAAGCCAAGATAAGGAACAGAGGCTCCTGGAGATGCCGGGGATTGAACCCGGGACCTCATACATGCGAAGCATGCGCTCTACCACTGAGCTACATCCCCACTTTTGCCCTCGAGCTGTTTGATGGATGCAAGGAATCCCTGAAACCCAGGGACTGCAAAGTCTCGATCATAATCAATGGAAGGTATTGTTTGAATAAAAGTGAAATATATGGAAATCGAAGCAAAAAATCCTTCGAGCCGGATTTGAACCAGCGACCTAAGGATGTCTGACTTTATGCTACAGTCCTCCGCTCTACCAACTGAGCTATCGAAGGAGTGGCTGAAGTATCTTTCAGCGCTGTAATTATCTCTCGCTCAAGAAAGGTTGTGGGGGTGGGGATCAGGAGCAGATCGATGAAAATCATGAACATTACCTGCAGCTCCCTCTCAAAGTCACCAGTTCTTAGAGCACACTGTAAGGTACATCTTATCACCCCAAAGGAGGATTTCAGACCAAAGTTCATGTTCTGTCTTGGCTTGGGGATAAGCAGGGGTGCTCCAAATTTCAATTTTACAGAAAGGAAAGGAACTTTGATACAAAGACCTTGGGCAGCATTGGTGGCAAATGGATGGCTGCGCGGAACCATGAAAGAAATGACAGAAAGTTATGGGAGTCATTACTACGCACCCAGCATCAAGAAAGTGCATTTTGGATGCATTTTCAAAAGGAAAGAGAACGGAAAAATCTGTAGATTGAAGGTGATTGAGATAAACAAAATATTCCGTTTTTCTAAAAGCTACTGTAAAGAGTCTCTGGTTTAGAAGAAGAACCCTTACCAATGATCAAGAGAGATGCGACAGATTTCTATCATCAAAGCATTATGGTTGTCAAGATGAATCATCACTTTGATGTCTTCAACAAGTAGGATTCTTTTGATCTATAATCATCAAAAATGAGATAGCCCCATTTCATGGGATTTTTCAAGGCAAACGTCTGACAGATTAAGCGGGGTCCTCATCCCGGTTGGAGGACATATCTCTTCCTTCATCATGATGCCAGCCTAGCTTTCGGCCCAAAATCCAAGGTAAGCATGGCAAAAGTCTGGAGATGCCGGGGATTGAACCCGGGGCCTCATACATGCAAAGCATGCGCTCTACCACTGAGCTACATCCCCACTTCTGCAAGGTTTGACTGTATGATTGGAAACCCTGCATTGAACCGACGGCCACATCACCCCATTTGACTCTGCAGTATACAATGTCAGTCAGGAAAATCCTTCAGCCTTGTACCTGGATGATCTTCATGGTCTTATGTACAGATGCCTATATACAGCCTTCTTAGCGCAGTAGGCAGCGTGTCAGTCTCATAATCTGAAGGTCCTGAGTTCGATCCTCAGAGAGGGCATTTATTTCCTTCTTTTGGAATGCAAAATTCTCCGATTTTCTTGAAATGCGCAAACTATGCCTAGTTCAAAGATTTTTCCAAAGCAAATGTCTGACTATTTAAGTGGGGCTCTCACCCCAACTGCATGACAAACTTCTTCTTTCTGCATGATGGCAGGCTAGCCTTCTGGAAAAAAGCCAAGATAAGGAACAGAGGCTCCTGGAGATGCCGGGGATTGAACCCGGGACCTCATACATGCGAAGCATGCGCTCTACCACTGAGCTACATCCCCACTTTTGCACTCGAGCTGTTTGATGGATGCAAGGAATCCCTGAAACCCAGGGACTGCAAAGTCTCGATCATAATCAATGGAAGGTATTGTTTGAATAAAAGTGAAAGATATGGAAATCGAAGCAAAAAATCCTTCGAGCCGGATTTGAACCAGCAACCTAAGGATGTCTGACTTTATGCTACAGTCCTCCGCTCTACCAACTGAGCTATCGAAGGAGTGGCTGAAGTATCTTTCAGCGCTGTAATTATCTCTCGCTCAAGAAAGGTTGTGGGGGTGGGGATCAGGAGCAGATCGATGAAAATCATGAACATTACCTGCAGCTCCCTCTCAAAGTCACCAGTTCTTAGAGCACACTGTAAGGTACGTCTTATCACCCCAAAGGAGGATTTCAGACCAAAGTTCATGTTCTGTCTTGGCTTGGGGATAAGCAGGGGTGCTCCAAATTTCAATTTTACAGAAAGGAAAGGAACTTTGATACAAAGACCTTGGGCAGCATTGGTGGCAAATGGATGGCTGCGCGGAACCATGAAAGAAATGACAGAAAGTTATGGGAGTCATTACTACGCACCCAGCATCAAGAACGTGCATTTTGGATGCATTTTCAAAAGGAAAGAGAACGGAAAAATCTGTAGATTGAAGGTGATTGAGATAAACAAAATATTCCGTTTTTCTAAAAGCTACTGTAAAGAGTCTCTGGTTTAGAAGAAGAACCCTTACCAATGATCAAGAGAGATGCGACAGATTTCTATCATCAAAGCATTATGGTTGTCAAGATGAATCATCACTTTGATGTCTTCAACAAGTAGGATTCTTTTGATCTATAATCATCAAAAATGAGATAGCCCCATTTCATGGGATTTTTCAAGGCAAACGTCTGACAGATTAAGCGGGGTCCTCATCCCGGTTGGAGGACATATCTCTTCCTTCATCATGATGCCAGCCTAGCTTTCGGCCCAAAATCCAAGGTAAGCATGGCAAAAGTCTGGAGATGCCGGGGATTGAACCCGGGGCCTCATACATGCAAAGCATGCGCTCTACCACTGAGCTACATCCCCACTTCTGCAAGGTTTGACTGTATGATTGGAAACCCTGCATTGAACCGACGGCCACATCACCCCATTCGACTCTGCAGTATACAATGTCAGTCAGGAAAATCCTTCAGCCTTGTACCTGGATGATCTTCATGGTCTTATGTACAGATGCCTATATACAGCCTTCTTAGCGCAGTAGGCAGCGCGTCAGTCTCATAATCTGAAGGTCCTGAGTTCGATCCTCAGAGAGGGCATTTATTTCCTTCTTTTGGAATGCAAAATTCTCCGATTTTCTTGAAATGCGCAAACTATGCCTAGTTCAAAGATTTTTCCAAAGCAAATGTCTGACTATTTAAGTGGGGCTCTCACCCCAACTGCATGACAAACTTCTTCTTTCTGCATGATGGCAGGCTAGCCTTCTGGAAAAAAGCCAAGATAAGGAACAGAGGCTCCTGGAGATGCCGGGGATTGAACCCGGGACCTCATACATGCGAAGCATGCGCTCTACCACTGAGCTACATCCCCACTTTTGCCCTCGAGCTGTTTGATGGATGCAAGGAATCCCTGAAACCCAGGGACTGCAAAGTCTCGATCATAATCAATGGAAGGTATTGTTTGAATAAAAGTGAAATATATGGAAATCGAAGCAAAAAATCCTTCGAGCCGGATTTGAACCAGCGACCTAAGGATGTCTGACTTTATGCTACAGTCCTCCGCTCTACCAACTGAGCTATCGAAGGAGTGGCTGAAGTATCTTTCAGCGCTGTAATTATCTCTCGCTCAAGAAAGGTTGTGGGGGTGGGGATCAGGAGCAGATCGATGAAAATCATGAACATTACCTGCAGCTCCCTCTCAAAGTCACCAGTTCTTAGAGCACACTGTAAGGTACATCTTATCACCCCAAAGGAGGATTTCAGACCAAAGTTCATGTTCTGTCTTGGCTTGGGGATAAGCAGGGGTGCTCCAAATTTCAATTTTACAGAAAGGAAAGGAACTTTGATACAAAGACCTTGGGCAGCATTGGTGGCAAATGGATGGCTGCGCGGAACCATGAAAGAAATGACAGAAAGTTATGGGAGTCATTACTACGCACCCAGCATCAAGAAAGTGCATTTTGGATGCATTTTCAAAAGGAAAGAGAACGGAAAAATCTGTAGATTGAAGGTGATTGAGATAAACAAAATATTCCGTTTTTCTAAAAGCTACTGTAAAGAGTCTCTGGTTTAGAAGAAGAACCCTTACCAATGATCAAGAGAGATGCGACAGATTTCTATCATCAAAGCATTATGGTTGTCAAGATGAATCATCACTTTGATGTCTTCAACAAGTAGGATTCTTTTGATCTATAATCATCAAAAATGAGATAGCCCCATTTCATGGGATTTTTCAAGGCAAACGTCTGACAGATTAAGCGGGGTCCTCATCCCGGTTGGAGGACATATCTCTTCCTTCATCATGATGCCAGCCTAGCTTTCGGCCCAAAATCCAAGGTAAGCATGGCAAAAGTCTGGAGATGCCGGGGATTGAACCCGGGGCCTCATACATGCAAAGCATGCGCTCTACCACTGAGCTACATCCCCACTTCTGCAAGGTTTGACTGTATGATTGGAAACCCTGCATTGAACCGACGGCCACATCACCCCATTTGACTCTGCAGTATACAATGTCAGTCAGGAAAATCCTTCAGCCTTGTACCTGGATGATCTTCATGGTCTTATGTACAGATGCCTATATACAGCCTTCTTAGCGCAGTAGGCAGCGTGTCAGTCTCATAATCTGAAGGTCCTGAGTTCGATCCTCAGAGAGGGCATTTATTTCCTTCTTTTGGAATGCAAAATTCTCCGATTTTCTTGAAATGCGCAAACTATGCCTAGTTCAAAGATTTTTCCAAAGCAAATGTCTGACTATTTAAGTGGGGCTCTCACCCCAACTGCATGACAAACTTCTTCTTTCTGCATGATGGCAGGCTAGCCTTCTGGAAAAAAGCCAAGATAAGGAACAGAGGCTCCTGGAGATGCCGGGGATTGAACCCGGGACCTCATACATGCGAAGCATGCGCTCTACCACTGAGCTACATCCCCACTTTTGCACTCGAGCTGTTTGATGGATGCAAGGAATCCCTGAAACCCAGGGACTGCAAAGTCTCGATCATAATCAATGGAAGGTATTGTTTGAATAAAAGTGAAAGATATGGAAATCGAAGCAAAAAATCCTTCGAGCCGGATTTGAACCAGCAACCTAAGGATGTCTGACTTTATGCTACAGTCCTCCGCTCTACCAACTGAGCTATCGAAGGAGTGGCTGAAGTATCTTTCAGCGCTGTAATTATCTCTCGCTCAAGAAAGGTTGTGGGGGTGGGGATCAGGAGCAGATCGATGAAAATCATGAACATTACCTGCAGCTCCCTCTCAAAGTCACCAGTTCTTAGAGCACACTGTAAGGTACGTCTTATCACCCCAAAGGAGGATTTCAGACCAAAGTTCATGTTCTGTCTTGGCTTGGGGATAAGCAGGGGTGCTCCAAATTTCAATTTTACAGAAAGGAAAGGAACTTTGATACAAAGACCTTGGGCAGCATTGGTGGCAAATGGATGGCTGCGCGGAACCATGAAAGAAATGACAGAAAGTTATGGGAGTCATTACTACGCACCCAGCATCAAGAACGTGCATTTTGGATGCATTTTCAAAAGGAAAGAGAACGGAAAAATCTGTAGATTGAAGGTGATTGAGATAAACAAAATATTCCGTTTTTCTAAAAGCTACTGTAAAGAGTCTCTGGTTTAGAAGAAGAACCCTTACCAATGATCAAGAGAGATGCGACAGATTTCTATCATCAAAGCATTATGGTTGTCAAGATGAATCATCACTTTGATGTCTTCAACAAGTAGGATTCTTTTGATCTATAATCATCAAAAATGAGATAGCCCCATTTCATGGGATTTTTCAAGGCAAACGTCTGACAGATTAAGCGGGGTCCTCATCCCGGTTGGAGGACATATCTCTTCCTTCATCATGATGCCAGCCTAGCTTTCGGCCCAAAATCCAAGGTAAGCATGGCAAAAGTCTGGAGATGCCGGGGATTGAACCCGGGGCCTCATACATGCAAAGCATGCGCTCTACCACTGAGCTACATCCCCACTTCTGCAAGGTTTGACTGTATGATTGGAAACCCTGCATTGAACCGACGGCCACATCACCCCATTCGACTCTGCAGTATACAATGTCAGTCAGGAAAATCCTTCAGCCTTGTACCTGGATGATCTTCATGGTCTTATGTACAGATGCCTATATACAGCCTTCTTAGCGCAGTAGGCAGCGCGTCAGTCTCATAATCTGAAGGTCCTGAGTTCGATCCTCAGAGAGGGCATTTATTTCCTTCTTTTGGAATGCAAAATTCTCCGATTTTCTTGAAATGCGCAAACTATGCCTAGTTCAAAGATTTTTCCAAAGCAAATGTCTGACTATTTAAGTGGGGCTCTCACCCCAACTGCATGACAAACTTCTTCTTTCTGCATGATGGCAGGCTAGCCTTCTGGAAAAAAGCCAAGATAAGGAACAGAGGCTCCTGGAGATGCCGGGGATTGAACCCGGGACCTCATACATGCGAAGCATGCGCTCTACCACTGAGCTACATCCCCACTTTTGCACTCGAGCTGTTTGATGGATGCAAGGAATCCCTGAAACCCAGGGACTGCAAAGTCTCGATCATAATCAATGGAAGGTATTGTTTGAATAAAAGTGAAAGATATGGAAATCGAAGCAAAAAATCCTTCGAGCCGGATTTGAACCAGCGACCTAAGGATGTCTGACTTTATGCTACAGTCCTCCGCTCTACCAACTGAGCTATCGAAGGAGTGGCTGAAGTATCTTTCAGCGCTGTAATTATCTCTCGCTCAAGAAAGGTTGTGGGGGTGGGGATCAGGAGCAGATCGATGAAAATCATGAACATTACCTGCAGCTCCCTCTCAAAGTCACCAGTTCTTAGAGCACACTGTAAGGTATGTCTTATCACCCCAAAGGAGGATTTCAGACCAAAGTTCATGTTCTGTCTTGGCTTGGGGATAAGCAGGGGTGCTCCAAATTTCAATTTTACAGAAAGGAAAGGAACTTTGATACAAAGACCTTGGGCAGCATTGGTGGCAAATGGATGGCTGCGCGGAACCATGAAAGAAATGACAGAAAGTTATGGGAGTCATTACTACGCACCCAGCATCAAGAACGTGCATTTTGGATGCATTTTCAAAAGGAAAGAGAACGGAAAAATCTGTAGATTGAAGGTGATTGAGATAAACAAAATATTCCGTTTTTCTAAAAGCTACTGTAAAGAGTCTCTGGTTTAGAAGAAGAACCCTTACCAATGATCAAGAGAGATGCGACAGATTTCTATCATCAAAGCATTATGGTTGTCAAGATGAATCATCACTTTGATGTCTTCAACAAGTAGGATTCTTTTGATCTATAATCATCAAAAATGAGATAGCCCCATTTCATGGGATTTTTCAAGGCAAACGTCTGACAGATTAAGCGGGGTCCTCATCCCGGTTGGAGGACATATCTCTTCCTTCATCATGATGCCAGCCTAGCTTTCGGCCCAAAATCCAAGGTAAGCATGGCAAAAGTCTGGAGATGCCGGGGATTGAACCCGGGGCCTCATACATGCAAAGCATGCGCTCTACCACTGAGCTACATCCCCACTTCTGCAAGGTTTTACTGTATGATTGGAAACCCTGCATTGAACCGACGGCCACATCACCCCATTCGACTCTGCAGTATACAATGTCAGTCAGGAAAATCCTTCAGCCTTGTACCTGGATGATCTTCATGGTCTTATGTACAGATGCCTATATACAGTCTTCTTAGCGCAGTAGGCAGCGCGTCAGTCTCATAATCTGAAGGTCCTGAGTTCGATCCTCAGAGAGGGCATTTATTTCCTTCTTTTGGAATGCAAAATTCTCCGATTTTCTTGAAATGCGCAAACTATGCCTAGTTCAAAGATTTTTCCAAAGCAAATGTCTGACTATTTAAGTGGGGCTCTCACCCCAACTGCATGACAAACTTCTTCTTTCTGCATGATGGCAGGCTAGCCTTCTGGAAAAAAGCCAAGATAAGGAACAGAGGCTCCTGGAGATGCCGGGGATTGAACCCGGGACCTCATACATGCGAAGCATGCGCTCTACCACTGAGCTACATCCCCACTTTTGCCCTCGAGCTGTTTGATGGATGCAAGGAATCCCTGAAACCCAGGGACTGCAAAGTCTCGATCATAATCAATGGAAGGTATTGTTTGAATAAAAGTGAAATATATGGAAATCGAAGCAAAAAATCCTTCGAGCCGGATTTGAACCAGCGACCTAAGGATGTCTGACTTTATGCTACAGTCCTCCGCTCTACCAACTGAGCTATCGAAGGAGTGGCTGAAGTATCTTTCAGCGCTGTAATTATCTCTCGCTCAAGAAAGGTTGTGGGGGTGGGGATCAGGAGCAGATCGATGAAAATCATGAACATTACCTGCAGCTCCCTCTCAAAGTCACCAGTTCTTAGAGCACACTGTAAGGTACATCTTATCACCCCAAAGGAGGATTTCAGACCAAAGTTCATGTTCTGTCTTGGCTTGGGGATAAGCAGGGGTGCTCCAAATTTCAATTTTACAGAAAGGAAAGGAACTTTGATACAAAGACCTTGGGCAGCATTGGTGGCAAATGGATGGCTGCGCGGAACCATGAAAGAAATGACAGAAAGTTATGGGAGTCATTACTACGCACCCAGCATCAAGAACGTGCATTTTGGATGCATTTTCAAAAGGAAAGAGAACGGAAAAATCTGTAGATTGAAGGTGATTGAGATAAACAAAATATTCCGTTTTTCTAAAAGCTACTGTAAAGAGTCTCTGGTTTAGAAGAAGAACCCTTACCAATGATCAAGAGAGATGCGACAGATTTCTATCATCAAAGCATTATGGTTGTCAAGATGAATCATCACTTTGATGTCTTCAACAAGTAGGATTCTTTTGATCTATAATCATCAAAAATGAGATAGCCCCATTTCATGGGATTTTTCAAGGCAAACGTCTGACAGATTAAGCGGGGTCCTCATCCCGGTTGGAGGACATATCTCTTCCTTCATCATGATGCCAGCCTAGCTTTCGGCCCAAAATCCAAGGTAAGCATGGCAAAAGTCTGGAGATGCCGGGGATTGAACCCGGGGCCTCATACATGCAAAGCATGCGCTCTACCACTGAGCTACATCCCCACTTCTGCAAGGTTTTACTGTATGATTGGAAACCCTGCATTGAACCGACGGCCACATCACCCCATTCGACTCTGCAGTATACAATGTCAGTCAGGAAAATCCTTCAGCCTTGTACCTGGATGATCTTCATGGTCTTATGTACAGATGCCTATATACAGTCTTCTTAGCGCAGTAGGCAGCGCGTCAGTCTCATAATCTGAAGGTCCTGAGTTCGATCCTCAGAGAGGGCATTTATTTCCTTCTTTTGGAATGCAAAATTCTCCGATTTTCTTGAAATGCGCCAACTATGCCTAGTTCAAAGATTTTTCCAAAGCAAATGTCTGACTATTTAAGTGGGGCTCTCACCCCAACTGCATGACAAACTTCTTCTTTCTGCATGATGGCAGGCTAGCCTTCTGGAAAAAAGCCAAGATAAGGAACAGAGGCTCCTGGAGATGCCGGGGATTGAACCCGGGACCTCATACATGCGAAGCATGCGCTCTACCACTGAGCTACATCCCCACTTTTGCACTCGAGCTGTTTGATGGATGCAAGGAATCCCTGAAACCCAGGGACTGCAAAGTCTCGATCATAATCAATGGAAGGTATTGTTTGAATAAAAGTGAAATATATGGAAATCGAAGCAAAAAATCCTTCGAGCCGGATTTGAACCAGCGACCTAAGGATGTCTGACTTTATGCTACAGTCCTCCGCTCTACCAACTGAGCTATCGAAGGAGTGGCTGAAGTATCTTTCAGCGCTGTAATTATCTCTCGCTCAAGAAAGGTTGTGGGGGTGGGGATCAGGAGCAGATCGATGAAAATCATGAACATTACCTGCAGCTCCCTCTCAAAGTCACCAGTTCTTAGAGCACACTGTAAGGTACGTCTTATCACCCCAAAGGAGGATTTCAGACCAAAGTTCATGTTCTGTCTTGGCTTGGGGATAAGCAGGGGTGCTCCAAATTTCAATTTTACAGAAAGGAAAGGAACTTTGATACAAAGACCTTGGGCAGCATTGGTGGCAAATGGATGGCTGCGCGGAACCATGAAAGAAATGACAGAAAGTTATGGGAGTCATTACTACGCACCCAGCATCAAGAACGTGCATTTTGGATGCATTTTCAAAAGGAAAGAGAACGGAAAAATCTGTAGATTGAAGGTGATTGAGATAAACAAAATATTCCGTTTTTCTAAAAGCTACTGTAAAGAGTCTCTGGTTTAGAAGAAGAACCCTTACCAATGATCAAGAGAGATGCGACAGATTTCTATCATCAAAGCATTATGGTTGTCAAGATGAATCATCACTTTGATGTCTTCAACAAGTAGGATTCTTTTGATCTATAATCATCAAAAATGAGATAGCCCCATTTCAAGGGATTTTTCAAGGCAAACGTCTGACAGATTAAGCGGGGTCCTCATCCCGGTTGGAGGACATATCTCTTCCTTCATCATGATGCCAGCCTAGCTTTCGGCCCAAAATCCAAGGTAAGCATGGCAAAAGTCTGGAGATGCCGGGGATTGAACCCGGGGCCTCATACATGCAAAGCATGCGCTCTACCACTGAGCTACATCCCCACTTCTGCAAGGTTTGACTGTATGATTGGAAACCCTGCATTGAACCGACGGCCACATCACCCCATTCGACTCTGCAGTATACAATGTGAGTCAGGAAAATCCTTCAGCCTTGTACCTGGATGATCTTCATGGTCTTATGTACAGATGCCTATATACAGCCTTCTTAGCGCAGTAGGCAGCGCGTCAGTCTCATAATCTGAAGGTCCTGAGTTCGATCCTCAGAGAGGGCATTTATTTCCTTCTTTTGGAATGCAAAATTCTCCGATTTTCTTGAAATGCGCAAACTATGCCTAGTTCAAAGATTTTTCCAAAGCAAATGTCTGACTATTTAAGTGGGGCTCTCACCCCAACTGCATGACAAACTTCTTCTTTCTGCATGATGGCAGGCTAGCCTTCTGGAAAAAAGCCAAGATAAGGAACAGAGGCTCCTAGAGATGCCGGGGATTGAACCCGGGACCTCATACATGCGAAGCATGCGCTCTACCACTGAGCTACATCCCCACTTTTGCCCTCGAGCTGTTTGATGGATGCAAGGAATCCCTGAAACCCAGGGACTGCAAAGTCTCGATCATAATCAATGGAAGGTATTGTTTGAATAAAAGTGAAATATATGGAAATCGAAGCAAAAAATCCTTCGAGCCGGATTTGAACCAGCGACCTAAGGATGTCTGACTTTATGCTACAGTCCTCCGCTCTACCAACTGAGCTATCGAAGGAGTGGCTGAAGTATCTTTCAGCGCTGTAATTATCTCTCGCTCAAGAAAGGTTGTGGGGGTGGGGATCAGGAGCAGATCGATGAAAATCATGAACATTACCTGCAGCTCCCTCTCAAAGTCACCAGTTCTTAGAGCACACTGTAAGGTACATCTTATCACCCCAAAGGAGGATTTCAGACCAAAGTTCATGTTCTGTCTTGGCTTGGGGATAAGCAGGGGTGCTCCAAATTTCAATTTTACAGAAAGGAAAGGAACTTTGATACAAAGACCTTGGGCAGCATTGGTGGCAAATGGATGGCTGCGCGGAACCATGAAAGAAATGACAGAAAGTTATGGGAGTCATTACTACGCACCCAGCATCAAGAACGTGCATTTTGGATGCATTTTCAAAAGGAAAGAGAACGGAAAAATCTGTAGATTGAAGGTGATTGAGATAAACAAAATATTCCGTTTTTCTAAAAGCTACTGTAAAGAGTCTCTGGTTTAGAAGAAGAACCCTTACCAATGATCAAGAGAGATGCGACAGATTTCTATCATCAAAGCATTATGGTTGTCAAGATGAATCATCACTTTGATGTCTTCAACAAGTAGGATTCT